>NC_136958.1:34650865-34765865 GCF_032717465.1 Coenobita brevimanus | reverse complement strand
TCTGGGGTGTAGTAGCTGTGCAGCCTATGATTACTTTTACTGCCTCGTTCTGTATGGTCTGTAGAGTGTTGTAGTGTGTCTTAGTGAAGTTAGGAGCCCAGGCAGGACTTGCATGATTCATCACTGAACGTATATATTTTTTATATACTGTGGTGGTGGTTTCTTTGTTGTGTCCAACTGTTGTATGGACAAGTGACCTCAAGGCATTGGAGTCTTGGTGTTATTTTATTTTTAATGCTTGTGATGCGTTGTTTAAATGACACCGATGTATTGCATGTTACACCAGGGATTTTGTGTGTGTGTGTTCTTACCTAATTGTACCTAATTGTATCTTTACAGGAATGAGTCAAGCTCGTACTGTCCCGTGTCTTAAACCATATTTATCGTACATATCCTTAAATTTGTGAATTGTTTTGGCACACACTATTTCATTCGGTAGTGCATTCCATTGACCAATTGCTCTGTTTGGGAAACTGAAATTCCTTACATCTTTATCACCTCTCTTCTTATGCAGTTTTTTGCAGTGTCCTCTTGCTGATGCATCTTCATATGTTAAGTATTCATTTATGTCTATTTTCTCCTTCCCTGATATGCACTTATATAGCATTATCATGTCACCTCTTTTCCTTCTCTCCTGTAGTGTTGGTACATTCAGTACCATTTAGTCTTTCTTCGTAGCTTAGGACCCTTAAGCTTGGTATCCATCTGGTAGCGGCCCTTTGAACTTTTTCAATCTTGTCTATGTGTTTTTTTAGATGAGGACTCCAGACTACTGATGCATATTCCAGGGTTGGTCTAATGAATGATGTTATTATCCTTCTTAGCATGTCTTCATTTATGTATGTGAATGCTATTCTCATATTTGCAAGCAGTGTATACATGTTCCATACCTTCTCGCTGATGTGGTCAGCCGGAGATGGTCTGTTACTGATAATCACACCTAGGTCCTTCTCTCTTTCTGATGTGTATAGGGTTTTATTTCCTAACTTATAATCCCAATCAGGTCTTTTTCCACTTTTACCAAACTTGATTACATGACACTTGTCCACATTGAATTCCATTTGCCATGTATTACTCTATTCATGAAGTATATTTAATTCTTCTAGTAGCTCTTTACAAGAGTCTGTGTTAGTAATTCTCCTTTGTATTTTTGCATCATCTGCAAACATATTCAGATAGCTCTCATTTCCAGTGTTACTGCTTATATCATTTATATACACTAAAAACATGATTGGTGCCAGCACTGAACCCTGTGGTACTCCACTAGTCACTTCTTTCCATGATGAGTAGTTTCCTCTTAGTATGTTCTCATTTCTCTTTTTATGAGAAAATCTTGCATCCAACAAAACAGTTTGCCTCGAATTCCTCCTTGATGGTACAGTTTCCATAAAAGTCTTTGGTGTGGTACTGTGTCAAAAGCTTTCTTGAAATCTAAATAGATACTCTCCACCCATCCTTCTCTTTCCTGTATTGTGTTTGTTACTCTGTCATAGTAGCTCAACAGATTAGTTACACATGACTTTCCTTTTCTGAAACCAAACTGTCTTTCTGTTATCATACTGTGTTCTTCTAGATGATTTACCCAAGGTTTTCTTATAAGCTTTTCTATTACCTTGCTTACAACACTGGTCAGTGATACTGGTCGGTAGTTGAGTGGATTTTGTCTATTTCCTTTCTTGAATAAGTGGACAATATTTGCTTTTTTCCAAATATCAGGTAGTTTACCTTGACTCAGAGATTTCTTGAAAATTAAAAATAATGACTTAACTCCTTTGCACATTCTCGTAGTACCCAACATGAAATTTCATCAGGACCACTTGCTTTTCCTCTGTCTAATTTACTTAACTCCTCCTGTATTACTTTTTCTGCTATTTGTATATCTGGTAGTATGTGTGGACATGCATGTTCCACATTGTCCCTCTCAAAATTTTTTTCTTCTGTAAAAACTAATTGGAAATTTTTATTTAGTGCTTCACAAATATCTTTCTCTTGTGTATAAGTGATTCCCTCGTCCGTAATGGATTGTATTATATCTTTTACTTTGGTTTTGCTTCTGATATAGCTGTAAAACAGCTTTGGTTGATCACTACTTTTATTTATTATATCCTCCTCAAACTGTTTTTGGCCTTCCCTCCTTATTCTTATATAATCGTTTCTTGCCTGTTTGTAATTATTATACACCCTTTCACTATTGTATCTTCTGTATCTATTCCACAACAAATCTCTTCTTTCTTTTGATTTTTTACATTCTGTATTGAACCATTTCTGTATTTTCTTATCTGCTTCTTTGTGCTGTGGGATGTACTTCTGGACTCCTATTTCATAAAATTCACAGAATTTTTTATATGCAGCATTTAAATCTTGTCCTTTAAGCTCATTTTCCCAATCAACTTCTAAGAAATCCTTCTTTAGGTCTTCATAATTTCCCTTTTTATAGTTTAGGCTCTTTTTGTAATTTTCAGTGCTGTTAACTATGTCATATGCTATCCTGAAGTTGTAATTTAGTACTGTATGATCGCTTTTGCCGAGTGGAGGGTGATATATTAAACTGTCAATATAATTTTCTTGCCTAGTAAATAGTAGATCTAGCACTGAAGGTACATCGAGTCCTCTTTTTCTGGTGGTTTCCCTCACATGTTGCGTTAGGAAAAACTCTTGTACGAGATCCAGGAGCTTTTGGTCCCAACAGCTTTCTTGGCTAATTCTATCTAGAGTATTCCAATTTATATTTGTATTAAAATCTCCAGTTAGTATAGTTCTTTCCGATTTCTCTTCCATTTTATGTAGTAATGATCTTAAACTCTGAATTGTACTCTCTGCCAGGTCCTCATATTCGTCTCTTTCCCATGTGTTTGGTCTGGGTGGCATGTACAAATTGGCTACAATTACTTTCCCTTCAGATGTGTTGATCTCTACTGCAATCAGTTCTACTTGTGATGGTATATCTAGTTTTATTTCATTGACTTTTAGATTTTTCTTAGTTAATTTTATAATTCCTCCTCCTTTTTTTTAAATTTCTGTCTCTTCTCCATATATTGTATTCCTCTAAGTTTATTATGTCATTGGATATCCTTGGTGTTAATTTTGTTTCAGTTAGGCATATTATTTGTGGTTCATTTTCCGACATAATCACTCATCTCTAGTAATTTAGATACCATTCCATCCACATTTGAGTACATCAACTTTATCATCTTGTTTATATACTTGTCATGACATAGTTTTACTATCTTCCTCCTTTTTATTCCATCCTGTTTGTGTACCACTTTCGTACCTGAAATCCTATTACTTTGTAAAGAAAATTCTTCTCTTCTGATCTTCGCTCATTTTTTGTTTTTGCTTCCTCCCTTTTCTCATTCAGTAATTCTAGTTCCTCTTGTGTTAGGCATCTTTTTATCCATACATTTTTGAACTCCTCTTTTTCCATAAGATTCTTTGCATTGTTTGGTATCTCCTCCACAGTGTTTACACTCTGGAAAGTCACCTTTAGTGGTATTGTCCTGCTTTTCTCGTATTTCCCTAACCTTTTGTGTTCCTCTATGTCTTTACTACAGATTTCCTCTGATACTTCTTTCAGTAAGCTCATTACATTTGCCATCTCCTTTTTGTCTCTTGTGATCTTGTTTTTTACTTCTTCCTCTTCTATGCCAGTGATTACTATAGATTTGTTTATATCTACTGAATCTCTGACTAACTTTGGATTGTTTTGGATTTTCTTTTCACTTCCTTTTTAATGCTTTTTTCCTCCACCCTGGTTTCTAAGTCTTTCTTTACTTTCACCATTTCAGCATACGTGGTTTCCATATGATTTTTGTAGCTTTGCACAGCTTCATTCACCTGTGTTATCTTCTCCTCAGTATCACTGCTTTGGTCTATCAGACTGCTTACTTGCCTAATTGTCTCTGTGTCATTTTTGAACTCTTCCATAACACTCTCGTGATTGACTACTGTACTTGCCATTTCACTCATTTTCTTCCTAAGTGTACTCAATTCCACTGTTAGTTCACTGATGGTTGTGTCTTTCTTGTTGGCCTCCCTTCCTAGTTTTTCTATTTCTTCCTTTTGCAAGTGCATCTGCTTCTTTATTTCATCAATTTCATTTTTGAAAGCCATTTCTAGTTTGTGTACACGTTCAACCAGTCTGTTGTGAGTCTCCACTTCAACCAGTTCTTGGTAGAAATCATCATTTTGCTTTCTACCTTTATCCCTTTTCTTTTCCAAATTTGCTTTACTAAAGTACGTATCCGTTTTGCAATACTAAAAGTACGGAGTATGTACTTACATTCCCCATGCTGCTGTAAATAAACCTCAGCTGACATTGCGAATTCTTTCGTCTTGGTTCTCTTTTCTGTTTGAACAAGTCTTGTTTAACCTTATTATTATTTTTTTTTCTTTTAATAACGAAAAATCATTTAGTATAACCTGGTACTGAGCTTGACTCATACAAAGATACTAATTTAGGTAATGCCACTGGCCGTGCTGGTTTGGCATGGAGCGCCGATGTCGCACGTCTGCCTCCATTGACTGCCTCTGTGTGTGTGTGTGTGTGTGTGTGTGTGTGGTAGGGGAGTATTGTTTATGGTGAGGTGTGGAGTGTGACTGTTCTGCTGTCCAGTTTGTGAGAAGGATCGCTGTAGGTTTGGCTGGGACTATTTTGAGCCCGTTTTGTGGTGAAACATTCGTGTAATGTGATGAGGTAAGGTTGGGGGATGTGTCCAGCTGTGTTTGCATTTTGGTGTGTACATGTAAGAGTTATGTCTTCTGCACAGGAAGCTATATGTATCTGTGCTGTGTGGTGTGGGTACGTCGTGCATGTATAGGTTCAAGAGTTTAGGGGAGAAAACTGATCCTTGGGGGATGCCATTTGTGAAGTTTCTGATATTCGAAGATTGACAGGCAAATGTTACATGTGCACATCTGCCTGGTAAGTAGTTTGCCAGCCATCTTTTTGTGTTATTGTACATGTTTGTGTTGAATATTTTGCTTGTGAGTTTGTGGGGGAGTATGGCATAAGAAGCTTTGCTAATGTCTAGTGTGACTAGGAGTGTTCTGTGTAGTGGCCTAGCTGAATTCATGCCATCAAACAGAAGTTGTGGAGTGTAGTGGCCCAAAACCATGTTGTGATGGGGCTACGGGGGTGTTAGGCATAACTAGTTGTAGTACCAGTCGTTCAGTGACTTTGGAGGGGGTGCAGAGGAGTGTGATGGGGCAGTGTGAGGAAGGTAACGAGGGGTCTTTGTTTGGTTTGGGGATAGTGATGACATATTATGTAATGTGAGTAGCTGTAGTTTGATATGTTGGTGAGTGCCTGTATGCCTTGCTGTACAGCTGTTTTGCATTGTTGTGTATAAACCTTGGTATTCACCCCTACTGCACACTGTAGGGCACAGTGCCACTCTGGAACAGTAAAAAAAAATTGTCAGGTGGGAGGGATAAAATAAGCAAGCCACAAATACAGGGTGATGATTAATTCATGCAGTAGTGGCAGGGGCAACCAAGGTGTAGTGGAAAGGTCTAGTGAGGCATGAAGGGAATGAGGGGGAGATAGACCCATCCTGACTGGGGAGCCTCGACCTGCACACGTCGAGGCTGGCCGAGATATGAGGTTTGGAAACAAGCAGTTTTTTTTAAAATATCGCTGCCTACAGTGAGCAGCGACCCAGCTTTAACTGAGTCTTTGGGGTTACGGAAAAATACAAGGGGTTGCAGTGTCATAAAAAGACTTTGTAGTTACTTGTAGAGAAGATATATATATTAGACTTGTGGACGAGCGGTTGTTATACTTGAGTAGCTTTGTAAGTGGATAATCTTCTTTCCCATTTGTCATTCAATGACAAGGAGAGGTAAAGAATAGTATGGGACTATTTTTTTTGTCTTGGAAATATTAACAAGTCTCTCACACAGAGCGAAGTATAAAGTAGAGTCCCGCTAGCTATCTCCCTATCTCTCTCTCTCTCTCTCTCTCTCTCTCTCCCAAGTTGCTAAGCCTTTCTTCCCACTCCCTGCCGCTTCTATGGCCTCTCTCCTTCTGAGCTCTCTTTCCTAAATTCTGGTGAAACAGGAGTCGTGTCACGTGTGTTCCCTGTGGTTGGAAAGTTCTAGAAGCCTGTGTGTGAGTATGTGTGTATGTGTGTGTATGGTCAACTAGGCTTTGTTCTCCTGCTGTATCGCTACCAAACTAACTGCATCATCTCCTGACTGGCTACTTCGTAATCTGTCATCAGCTTTTCCTCAGTGTAACTTGCAAGATCATTTCCCATTCCCAGGCTCGCATAGAGCTGTCTATCTGTCTATTTATCTATCTATTTATCTATTTGTCTATTATGATTTGTAATTATAATATGGACTTATAATATATGCTCGGCACACGCCACTGGAGGTCCTCCGACAGCAATCATCACTGACATATGCTATCTATTAGTACATAATATTGATTATAATATTGTATACATATAATATTCATAGTAAATTGGAATGATTCGATAATATTATATTTTAAACAAGTTGTATACGTATTTGAATAAATGCAATGGTTGTTGTATGACACTTTGTAAGACGTGCATGTACAACAGAGGTACGCATATAATTGTGCAATGGCAAAACTGCTAGGTTACACATTACATATTGAGTTATCCCTTTAGTAATGTCTAATATTTCACCTAACTTGTAGGATGATTCTGGTAATACTGAATTGTGGTATAATGGTATGACTTTACATAACATTGAAGTAATATTGTGGTAATACATAATTGTAATATTTTATGAATCGTTACATAATATTGTGGTAATGCATAATTGTGTTAGCCTTATAATTGTAGTTACATTTTGTTAATGCAACTGTTACATAAGTGTCTTGGCCTTATAATTGTAGTTAAAGTTACATAAAAGTTACATCTTGTTAATGCAACTGTTACATAAATGGTACATATTGTTTGTAGTTACATAATTGTAGTTAAAGTTACATAAAAGTTACATCTTGCTAATGCAACTGTTACATAAATTGGTACATATTGTTTGTAGTTACATAATTGTAGCAAGTGTAACATAATGCAATCGTTTGTCGTTACATAATTGTTACATATCGTTTGTAGTTACATAATTGTAGTTAAAGTTACATAAAAGTTACATCTTGTTAATGCAACTGTTACATAAATTGGTACATATTGTTTAGTTACATAATTGTAGCAAGTGTAACATAATGCAATCGTTTGTCGTTACATAATTGTTACTTGTTTGTAGTTACATAATTGTAGCAAGTGTAACATAATGCAATCGTTTGTCGTTACATAATTGTTACATATCGTTTGTAGTTACATAATTGTAATAACTGCAGTCCTGACATATGAATCCGGTCATGCTGCGGTCGATGATAGTGATGATGTGCCATGCCACTTGCTTGTGGAGACAACAATTTGCTTTTTTGTTTGTAGTTTATGTGGTATTTTGGCATATGTAGTAACACTTACACTAATTTTCATTTGTTTGTTATGTGATCTTACTCTGTTTCTTTTTCTTTTCTTTTTTTTATTGTATGTATTGATTTTCTATAGTTTGTTTTTCTTCGTTTGTCTACGCTTTTTCTGTGTTGTTCATGGTTGCATAATTGCTGGTTAATTCCCTTGGGACCCTTTTTTAAGGTTTAGTTTGTATTGCACAGATATTACTGAAAATGATATTAGTCCCATATTTTGTTATCTTATATATATATATATATATATATATATATATATATATATATATATATATATATATATACACTATATACAGTATTAACTATATACACTGACTTGTTGTTCACTTGTACCTATCGTGGGTAATATGTGTGTCAGCACTGTGTGGAAATCATTGTCTTCACGATTGTGTTGAAGATGTTCATTCTTGCTAACGTCATTTGTGTTGGCCATTTTTTTTTTTTTCTGGTTTTCCTTATAATTTAATTTATCTGTTTCCACTAGGTAGCTTTAATTAATAAATTTTTAGTACAGTTCTCTTAATCGCTCACTGAGTAACTGTGATGGTATATTTTCTTTATTACTTTATAGATGTAATAATGTATAGCTGTATGTATGAAACACGTATTTTATGTAGGTATAAATGGTAACACTCGTTGGTAGTAAATCAATGCTATAATAAATGAATGAATATATACAGTGTAGAATATTTATTGTTGGTGATTATTTAGTGTTTGAGTTATGCAGATAACTGAAGTAAGTATGTGTATTTAAGCTGTAACTATACAGCACATTTTATATGTTTGTGCAGAAGCTTATTGTCTATCACTGTGTATTGTATAAATGAAGTAACTATGTAACTCACTAATTTTTACCGTGGTGGAAATGGTGTTAGTGATGGTGCAGGTGCTGAGTTGACTGACGTGGCGTCTTTTCAGCAAGCACGCATGATGACGTCGACTTCCCACACTGGTAGCTGTGGTGAGTGAATGAGTAGCGATGAGTAACTTGAGTGAAGATGAGTGAGTAAGATGAGTTGTGAATATGGACTTGGTATTTGCTTCGTCGTCTTGACCTCTTCACTCCTGTGTCAGCAGTGGAGATTGGGTGGATGTAGCAGAGAGAGGAGGGTGAGGTCTGGTGGTTATGAGTTGTGAGTCGTGTCTCACTCTTCCGTTTGTTTGTTTTGTTGTTCTTCCTCGAGGTATTCGTGGACCTCTTTTTCTTGTGATTTACTCGTTGTAGGATGAAGACTGCCGCTACTTGTAGGTGCGTGTAGAAGATTATACACACGACTCATAGAGTTGTTACTTGTAGTTGATTGTAGATGGTTGTAGTGTAGTTCGTTCACTGTAGAACTGAAGTTAATCTTGTAGAGTGTCGCCTGCTTTTGTAGAAATTCACTGTTGATTCGAAGTCGAGGTGCGTTCCTTTCGCTGCTACCAAATGTCATAAAACAACCATTGCATTTATTCAAATATGTATACAACTTGTTTAAAATGTAATATTATTGAATCATTCCAATTCACTATGAATATTATATGTATATAATATAATCAATATTATGTACTAATAGATAGCATATGTCAATGATGATTGCTGTCGGAGGACCTCCAGTGGCGTGTGCCGAGCATATGTTATGAGTCCATATTATAATTACAAATCATAATAGACATATAGATAAATAGATAGATAAATAGACAGATAGACAGCTCTATGCGAGCCTGGGAATGGGAAATGATCTTGCAAGTTACACTGAGGAAAAGCTGACGACAGATTACGAAGTAGCCAGTCAGGAAATGATGTAGTTAGTTTGTCAGCGATACAGCAGGAGAACAAAACCTAGTTGACCATACACACACATACACACATACTCACACACAGGCTTCTAGAAGTTTCCGACCACAGGGAACACACGTGACACGACTCCTGTTTCACCAGAACTTAGGAAAGAGAGCTCAGAAGGAGAGAGGCCATAGAAGCGGCAGGGAGTGGGAAGAAAGGCTTAGCAACTTAGAGAGAGAGAGAGAGATAGGGAGATAGCTAGCGGGACTCTACTTTATACTTCGCTCTGTGTGAGAGACTTGTTAATATTTCCAAGACAAAAAAAATAGTCCCATACTATTCTTTACCTCTCCTTGTCATTGAATGACGAATGGGAAAGAAGATTATCCACTTACAAAGCTACTCAAGTATAACAACCGCTCGTCCACAAGTCTAATATATATATCTTCTCTACAAGTAACTACAAAGTCTTTTTATGACATATATCCCACCGCTGCCACCAAATGTCATAAGAAGACTTTGTAGTTACTTGTAGAGAAGATATATATATTAGACTTGTGGACGAGCGGTTGTTATACTTGAGTAGCTTTGTAAGTGGATAATCTTCTTTCCCATTTGTCATTCAATGACAAGGAGAGGTAAAGAATAGTATGGGACTATTTTTATTTGTCTTGGAAATATTAACAAGTCTCTCACACAGAGCAAAGTATAAAGTAGAGTCCCGCTAGCTATCTCCCTATCTCTCTCTCTCTCTCTCTCTCCCAAGTTGCTAAGCCTTTCTTCCCACTCCCTGCCGCTTCTATGGCCTCTCTCCTTCTGAGCTCTCTTTCCTAAATTCTGGTGAAACAGGAGTCGTGTCACGTTTGTTCCTTGTGGTTGGAAAGTTCTAGAAGCCTGTGTGTGATATGTGTGTATGTGTGTGTATGGTCAACTAGGCTTTGTTCTCCTGCTGTATCGCTACCAAACTAACTGCATCATCTCCTGACTGGCTACTTCGTAATCTGTCGTCAGCTTTTCCTCAGTGTAACTTGCAAGATCATTTCCCATTCCCAGGCTCGCATAGAGCTGTCTATCTGTCTATTTATCTATCTATTTATCTATTTGTCTATTATGATTTGTAATTATAATATGGACTCATAACAGCAGAACGAGAGAGGTGTTCAGGAAAATAGACTAAGGCAGGAGATGGTGGGGGTGGATATTTAAAGAAAAATCACGAGTTTATAAGTGAGATGGAAAAAGAGAGATAAAGGTAACGTTAAGTGCTTAAGGAGAAATAAGGGCAGGTGATTAACCCGCCCCGTCCCGACCACTTTTCCACCACTGACACTCGCCAATCCCGACCATTTTTGGACCAAAATTTTTTTGGCTCAAACTTCCGCTTTTGGTGAGAAACAATGGCCAATCACAAAGAAAGTGTTAACCGGGGTCCATAAGTGGCCTGAACAGGTAATACCTTCGTTACACCTGGTACTTTGTTCTGTGGAGATGGTCTGTGGGTCTCATGTTTTCTATGGTATTATAAGTCTGGGAAGCCAATAAAAGTAGGTATTATGTATTTATTACAAACAAAGAAACATGTGGTACAAGAGTAAATTGGATTTTATACAAAAATAGAGGTGAAATAAGCATTGTTCCATCGGGCGAACCAAGCGAAATCGCCCAAACTGTTCACTGATGAATCACTAACACTGCTGATTCATCATACATATCATTTTTTCAACTTACATAATACATCTCCAATAACATTATACTGTTTTCCACTTTAGAGAACTGTTTTTACATATTCACAGGCCTTTTGATAATATTTAGCGTAATGTTAGCGCATATTTAAGTAGTGAGTGAACTCGCTGTGACTGTTGTTTCAATTCGCATTCTCTTTTTTCAACCTACATAATACTTTTCCAATAACATTATACCCATTTCCACTTTAGAGAACTGTTTTGAGATAGTTTCAGGCCTTATGATAATATTTAGTGTAATAATAGAGCATAATAACACAGCAGGTGAAGTCGCTATGACTATTGTTTCAAACTTACAACCTATTTTTCTACTTATATAATACTTCTCCACTAACATTACACATGTTTCCACTTTATATCATTGCTATCATATATTTGGAGACCTTACTATTCTACTGAACGTCCTATTATCGCATATTTACACAGTGAGTGTAATCGCGATATCATTTGTTTCAGCTTACACTATTTTTCAACTTATAAATTACTTTCCCACTAACATTACACCCGTTTCCACTTTATATCATTGCTATCACATATTTACAGACCCGACTGTTCTACTGAGCGTCATATTATCGCAGATTTACACAGTGGGTGTACTCGTGATATCACTTGTTTCAACTTACACTATTTTTCAACTTATACATTACTTTCCTACTAACATTACACCCGTTTCCACTTTATATAATTGCTATCACATATTTACAGACCCAACTGTTATACTGAGCGTCATATTTTCGCAGATTTATACAGTGGGTGTACTTGTGATATCACTTCTTTCAACTTACACTATTTCTCAACTTATATAAATTTTACCACTAACATTACCCACGTTTCAACTTTATATAATTCTTATCACATACTTACTGGAATTACCATTATACTGAGTGTCATATCGCCATCCCACACAGTATCAGTAGTGTAGGTAGTTATGATATTCTTTGAAACAGGGCTGAGGGCACAATGCAACATTGCACTCTGCACATTCGTACCTTGTCTCTTTTCTCTGAGTGGCTGGTCTTACTGTCGAGTGCTTGCATACATGGCAGCGGTGCTGTGGTTTACGACGGTTTGGTTGGGAAGGGATAGTGCTCGGGTAGTGGAGTCCTGCGAGGCGTAGGGGAGTCTGGGCAGCCATGGGGGTGTGGGTGCGGTGTGTGGGCCTATCCTGTGCGTACCTGGCGATAATTTCACGAGACAGCTCCCTCACAAACCCCTCAAAGGTCTCGGAGATTCCCGTTGTCATGGCGTGGAGGTAGTGTGCGTTGAGGACCGCGATGCCGAGCAAGTGGAAAAAGAGCTTTTTGTACCACTTCATCGTGGTCCTGGCACAGTCCACGCTGGAAATCATGGAGTCTGACTGATCCACTTGCCTCATGTTGAGATTATAGTCCAGTACCGACTCAGGTTTCCAGACGTGGCGCCTCCTCTCACTGCGGTGATCAACGGAGTCTGTGCAGTGCATCAGGGGGCTATGTACAGTAGACAGGAGGCAAACTTCCCTGTTGTGGTTCCACAGGGTGGCAAGGATGTTATTTGCCTGGAAGAAAACCACCTCGTTCTTGTCAAGTTTCCTCCCTACCTTGACCACATGGCGACGGTTTCTCTTTACTGTACCACAGACTTCAGTGTCATGTTGGTGGAGGAACTGAGCAAGAAGACTGCTAGTGTACCAGTTGTCCAGGTACAACACATGACCACGATGAAGGTACTCCTCTATCATTGTCTTCACCACGGCCCCTGAGAGTCAAATACTACGATCTTCTGTTATGTCTGTCTGTGCGCCCGTGTACAAGACTATGTCTTGCACATAACCAGTCTTACAGTCACACATAACAAAGATCTTGAACCTGAAACGGTGTCTCTTGCTGGGTATGTACTGGCGAAAGGAAATATTGCCTCTCCACAACACAAGACTCTCGTCTATGACGAGGTCTCTGTAAGGGTAAAATGACAAGCGGAACATTTCCCGTAGGTGATCAAAAACAACCCTAATTCTCCTCATTTTATCTGTGTTATTGGCATTAGTTGGGTCGTCTGCATCAAAAAAGTGGAGGCGGCTGAGAATCTGCTGGAATCAATTATGACCCATTACCTTTCCAAAGAAAGGTGTGCTCGTCATTGAGTCCGTGGTCCAGTATGCAGGAATTTGATTTTTTCGACAACACCCATCAAGAGAACCAGGGCAAAAAATAAGAACATCTCAGTAAGGGTTACAGGATATTCATATTGCTGGGAGTGCCTGCTTGTAGTACCCTGACGTTCACTTTCACAGTGCTGGCTTCTTGCAAAGAGGTTCGTCTGCTCCACTATGCGGCCCACAAACGCCTCCCCAAAGAACAGGTGGAAGAAATCCACCCTAGTGGAGCCTGCATGCATACCTCGAGCCGTGCAACCAGACCGCCACTCCTCAGTGAAAGGGTGAATAATGGGAGTAAAATTACTCCCATCTTCCCAGTTCCACGACACACTACCGTCTCCAGCCTCGTCCCCATCGTTGCCTTCGTCAGGGTGGGGAGGGGAGGGTGGTGGGGGAAGTTGGGGGGGTGGAGAGTGGCACCCTTCATCACTCACAATTCTCTTCCCTCTCCCTTTTCCTTTCCCCTTTCCCTTCCCTTTCCTTCCTTTCCCCACAGCATGGGGTTGTGGGGAGGAAGTGAGGGAATATTGTGGGGCAAAAGATGTGCTAGGGAGCGGCTCCACCTTGCCTCCCCGATGCCCATGTACACCGCATGCTCGTGCTGCCTCCCTCACACCACTTTCCCTTTCACTGCTCACTCCCGCCACACCATTTTCCCTTTCTCCCCTCACTTCTGCCACACCACTTTCGCCTTCCCCAGACAATAAAGAAGGATCATACCTGATTTGCCTTCTCATTGCACCTTCTGATCCTCGAGGTGAAATTTTCTCCCTCCCCAACCACGAGGCAACATCACTTCCTACGCCGCCGTCCTCGTCCTCGTCCTCATCAGAATTCTGGAGAGAGGTCCTTGCATGTGTATGGGGTCCAGGCTGGCCTTCCCTCGCCTTACGATACGTAACATACCACTTTTTCCTCGGCGAAGGGAGCTCCTCATCACTGCTGGTTATTTCCTCCTCAGGCTGCACATAATCCCTATCCTCCACATCGTCATCCAGTGGAGAATCACTATCTCCAGTGAAGGCATCCAGGGCGGATTGTATTTAGTCCTCAGAGAGACCTTTATGCGCCATGTCTGACCTGGGTAACTGCTAACAGGTGAGTGACCGAGACAAGGGCGTGCGCAGGTCAATTGGGGCCTGGGAGGCTACCCTCCTAGTGGCTGTTAGGGGAGGCTTGCCTAGGTGGGTGAATCGAGAATCTCGTGCGAATTTTGAAAATTGTGCAAATTATGGACTTTGCAATTGTGGCGCGTTAAAGTACGTCGACGGGATTGGCAGTGACAAAACGTGTGGATGTTAATTCATGTTGACGGGACGCCGCGGGTTAATAAGAAGGTAATTGAGATGGAGTGGGTTGAAGAAAGCAGGATGGAACGTACTGTAGGATAGAGAGATGGGGTTAACATGTTGAATGCAGCAGGGGGATTGCAAAACATACTTTGTTATATGACAATGTGGCCATTTTAATGACGATTGCAAAATGACTTAACCCTCTCAGGCACAGGTGGTTTGAGTCATTAGATTGTTTAACAACCTGTTAAATGCACCATGACACGAATCGGGTAAAATAAAATACCAAAATATGACACATCGGCGGGAAACTTGTGTCCTCCTTTGTTTGACATGATGTACAGGATGGTATTTAATGACTCGATTGAAGTCCGTGCATGAAAGGGTTAAAATGTACATCATCATCTTAGAAATTATTAAACACCTACTGGTGGAGAATTTTTGCTCAGCTCACCATAGTTGTGGAGTTATTGTTGTTGGAAATTTCCCAGTGGGTGGAAAACTGGTAACTATATGAGCAGGACCCAGCCCTGCCAAAGCCTCAATGAGTTCCAGATTAGTCCAATAACACATAACTTGTGTGTGACGTGGTACTATTGATAATTTGTATAATCTTGCCCTCTCCTCCCTTTGCCACTGTCGGCATTGTATTTGATTTTACCATAAACCCTTTTTTCTACATAGGTTTGAGCATTCTTTGGTTGCTAATGCCTTGGTATATTAATGGATCAGGAAGTGCATGAATTTTGTTCATAGTAGCTATTGTTCCTTTGCTTCTGGGCCCAACCAAGGGGGTGGGGATGAGAGTTGATAAAAAAACCTATCCCAGAAAACCTGCTATGGACTGCTCCCACAAGAAACTTTTTTGTGCATTGTTAAAAAATCCCACTCATGTGGGGCATGGCGCATGCCCCTGGAGTTGACACATATAGGGTAAATCGTGTGTCACGGGTTATTGGAGGGCAGGGGGTTGAGAACAGAGAAAGTGGTTAAGGAAAGAGGAGGCGCTGAGGAACTGAGAGACAGAAGGTCGAAGCAGAACAGGACAAGGGATACTTTTAATAGCATTAACCACCTGTGCAATGCAGTAAGGGGAAAGAAATAACTATTTATCTGGGAGACAGAGGAGGCATCCTTGAGGGACCTACCTTCTATAAGCTATGGTCTGAATGAAGGACCACTGCTATGTAAAGTCCCATGTGCCAGCTACAAACTATGCCATTTTTTTTTTCCCTGGGGGCAAAACCCACCCCTGCGAGAGGTGGCCATCAAGGACTCCATCTCACTTACAACATAACTCAAGTGAACATTTACAAGTATGCAAAATTTTGTGTTCCTCTGTTAAAAACCACGACCGTTTATACAGGATTTGACCAGGACCCCTAAGGGTCGCCCCCTCCCTGTAAAGGGTGGGCTTTCGGTGTCTAACCCTAACTAAAACATGGTCCCACTAGAGATCCTCCATTGTACAAAATATGTTTTCACGCAAAAATGCTATGGTCGTGCGCCTCTAGCAACCCCCATCCCCCCTGCCTGTGGAGGGTGGTCATCTGAAGTCCGACCCTGTCAAGAACGTGGTCGGGGTAAACGCCAACCATAGTATAAGATTTCATGCTCCTAGGTTAAAGACTAAGGCAGGGCATAATGGATTTGCCGATGTGAGTCCCTCTCTCCCCCATGAGGCATGATGCTTAGTAATTCCATCCTTCCCAAGACCTGGTCAGCGTGAACATCTTATCAATGTGCAAAATTTCATGTTCTGAAAAAAACAAGAAAAATGGCCCTGTATACCAGCTTTCTACTGGAGCCGACTCCCTGTGGGGGGCGAGGGGGGCGGCCCTGAATGTCACACCAGCTTATAATCTGGGTCCAATGTGCAAAAATGCGTTCCTAGGAAAGAAACTGGTGGTGCCTTATGAGCTGGGACATCCAGGGGCTGCTGCCCTCATGGGAGAGTGGCCCTTGTTGGTTCGACCTTACTTCAAACCTAGAGCTGGGGAATTTCAACCACTGTGAAAGATTTTGATTTCCAAACAGTCCTCACATAATGCCTGTACCCCATTCTTCAAGAAAATACACTAGCTCAGTCACTGAGGGAGGAAGTGAGTGAGAGAGTGACACAGCAAGGGATATGCAGTAAATTTGGCTGCCTCGTTGGTGAGGTAAAAATTCTGACACACATTTAACAATCTTATGTGAAGAAAAGGGAAGAACAGAGAGAGAGAGAGAGAGAGAGAATACATAGGTGTTCATAAGATGTACATATAATAGGCAGCCTAAATACTCCTGGCGAAGTTATATGTTAGAAAAATCAGCTAATTCTACTAAGATCTTACCAATGCGTGAAAGAAAGACCGAAAAGAGTAGAGCCCTCCCCAGGGTTGTTATGATTTAAATTGATTTAAATCAGAGTAAAGAAAAAATCATGATTTAAATCAAAGTGGATTTTTTTTTACATAAATACAGTAAAAATGAAGAAGACAGAGAATGTGATGGATGTGTATTGTGCAGAGGCATCAAGTCTGCTTGGCCTGTACTCTTCCTGTATTGATCTTGATCAAGTCAGGCACCAGTGATTTTCTTTTGTTACAAGGCAAATATTAAAAAAATAGAGGAAAGAAGGCTTTCTGATAATAACAATAAATGTGATTAAACTCAGTGTTAATATATGAACTAAACTCTTCTTTGAATACATAGTAACATGATTCAGTCTAATGATTATGATCCTAATTTGACAAAATATAAAAGACAAGGAGGCAACTTTCTTCAGTGTCTGACAGTGTGAGTAACCTCCCCCATACCAAGAAGTGCTAGCCTGTGGTGCACTGCCTTACTCCCACTTCCCTTTCTCATTATTATTTTTTTTTTAATTTTGTAAGCCTGTTTTTTGAAATGATATATAATCATGCCTAATGGACGCATTGCAGCAGGTGGGAGAAGAAAAGACCCAGAAAGGTACTCTTTTGACAGAATTCCCAAAGACACAAACAAGGTTGGAAAGCAAACCACATATTTAAACAAAATCTGATTTAAATAAAAAGAATCCGTTTTAATTTTTAAAAAATCGTTTTTTTTTACAAAAAATCTGTGATTTTTTTCCAACCCTGGCTCTCCCTCACTCACAATACCATCCGTTAAAGTCGGTAGCGAAAAAATAATGCTTTTTAAAATGAACAAACATAGGATTTTTAAATAGGAGACGCAAAACAGGACAATCTATGCACTGTGTAATCTCTCACAATTATGCAAAGGTCTCACTTCTGTCAGTACACACTTCAACCTGGAAAAAAATAACATTCAGCCTACAGTCTCGAAATATTTGTCTAGCCTAATATTAAATATATCAAGAGTTAAAGTACTAATTTCTGTTGCTGGTAACCTGTTTCAGTGTTCCACTATGCGAATATCAAAGTGATTTTTTCCCCATTAGTGGTCCATCTCTTGCTTTTGAGTTTCATTATTTCATGTCGTATCATCATTCTATATTTTGAACCCATTGTCGTATCTGATATCGTCCAAGTTGTTAAGTATTTAAATTAAATGTATTAGACATCTACTGAGTCATTGCATTGTAATAGTAAGCATATTTAGTTTCTTTCATCGCTCTTAAAAACGTAATTTTGCAGCGATGGCATAATTTTTGTGGAACTGTGGGGCACTCACTCTAGTTTGTCTTCGTCCTTGATAAGGTTTGGGGACCAGTGATGCAGACAGTATTCTAGATGTGGTCTAGGAAATGACCTATAAAACAGAGATTACATTAGGCATTTTATGATTGAAATTCCTTGTGATGAAGCCGCGAACTTTGTCTTGTTGCTACCTCAGTACACTGCTTAGTGTTTTTGAGGTCTTTAAATAATACCTCCTAAATCTTTCATGTCCTTTATTTCTGCCACTGGGGTATCGAACAAGCTTTATATACATTTAATTGTTTTCATCTGTCATTTTTCCCTCCAATTCATTAATTTTTCCAGGTCGTTTAGTAAAGATTCACAGTCAGCTTTCGTACCTACTCTGCTTCCAATTTTTTTTGTAATATGCAAATTTTGCTACCTTACGAACCAGGCCAATTTCTCGATAATTAACATAAACATGAAAGGAGCTAGTCCTAGAAATGACCCTTGAGTAATTCTGCAAGTTGCTTCGAGCCATTCGGATAATTTGCCAGTTAACATTACACTTCGCTTGTGATTAGTTAGCCAATCACAAGTCCATGAAAATATTTTGTTTGACAGGCCATGGACTTTTAGTTTGTTAAGTAGTTTTAGATGGGGTACATATCAAGCGCTTTCTGAGAATCTAGATAGATGACATCCGACGATATTTTAAAGCAAATTTGTAAGGCACAATCTACAATTATGAAATCCATACTGATTGTTATAAGATTATATTTGTTAAAAAACGAAGAACGTACATTTAGATTTTTTTTTTCTCCAAAATTTGGCTTAGTACTAACGTTAGAGTAATTACGTGGGAACCTGTTGTACATTTGAATCCCCGTTATAAAAAGATGGATGATGTGTGAAGGAGCATCCAGTGATTACGTAATCAACATTCAGTTAATGACTTATTGAATATTTTAGCTGTAGACTAGGCTAACTTTGTTCGGCATTCATGAAAGACACGAAGAAATATCTGGTACAGTTCGGTTGATTTGTTTGGGTTGATTTTCTGATGAAGATTTAATACCTCATGTCCTATAACTTGGTTGACTTCCTCCACCAAGGAGGTTACGTTTTACCCGGCATTGGTTTGTTTGTCTGTTTGTATGTTTGTTTGCTAGCAGGATTACTCAAAATGTTATGAACTGATTTTGATGAAATTTTGTAGAAGGTTGGGCCATGGGCCAAGGGAGAAATATTAAATTTTGGGCAGGAACCGGAATATTCCGCACATTATCTCCAAAAGTTCTTAGTGAATTTCAATGAAATTTTGTGGAAAGGTGGGCGATGGACCAAGAAAGAATTGTTCAAATTTAGGGGTGGATCCGGATCCGGTTCCTATACTCACGGATCTGGATCCGGGATTGTTAAAAAAAAGTTATGAACAGATTATGATGAAATTTCGTGGAAGGGTCAGTCAGATGCCATGGAAGAAATTATTAAAATGATTAAATTTGGAGGCCGGTCCGGATCCGGATTCGGAGTATCCAGCACAATATTTCCGTAAGTTCTCAATGAAATTCAATGAAATTTTGTGGAAAGGTGGGCCATGGACTGATTAAAATTTGAGGCAGGTCCAAAGCCGAATCCGGATCCTATATCCACGGATCCAGATCCGGATCCTATATCCACGGATCCAGATCCGGATCCTATATCCACGGATCCGGATCCGGATCCTTCTTGATGGCAATGGCATTGGCGGAGGTATGCGCTCTTTGGGCGCTTTCTAGTTGACAATTGTATTAATACTGAACGACTCCATTCACAGAGTTTTCACAAAAGAAAATACCTTACACATTCCCATCCCACAATCGATTCTGGTCCTGAAAAAACCGGTTGTGGGATGGAAATGTGTAAGTCATTTCTTTTGCGCAAACTCCGTGAAAGGAGTCGTTCAATATTGATGCTGTTGTTTGGTTATCATGAACGAGACCTTCCAAGTACAACTGGGGGTCCATGCTGTGGTTTACAATTTTCTTACTCCTTACATAATGGAGGGGTATGGCATGGTGGGATGAGGAGGTTAAGAGAGCGGTGGAGGAAAAGAGAAAGAAGAGGCTAAAGTGGTTACAGGATAGGGGTTCAGTTGAAATAAGAACTGAGTATATCAAGAGCAAGAAGCACGTAAAGAGACTAGGAAAGAGGAAAAAGAAGGAGGTAAATGATGATCTGGGAAGAAAAATGAATGCGACCTACTCTGAAAATAGGAAGTTATTCTGGAAAGAGGTGTGGAAATGTAAAAGTGAAAGCAGAAAGAAATGTGATGGTGTGAAGGATGCAGGTGATAGGTTACTAACCCATGGAGATGAAGTAAGAACCAGATGGAAAGAATATTTTGAAAGCCTGATGAATGGGAATAGAGAGAGCAGAGCGGCTGTGAACATGATTGGTTTTGGCGGTGTGCAGAGAAGGAATGCAGTGCCAGGAGACGTGACACTCGCACAGGTGAAGAGTGCTGTGAAACGGCTGAAAAATGGGAAAGCAGCTGGGGTTGACGAGGTGTATGTAGAGATGCATAAGTGTAATGGACAGAGTGGAATGAAGTGCTTGTTGGAGATATGTAAGAAGGCATGCATGAGTGAAACTGTGCCTGCAGACTGGAAAAAGGCTATGACTGTACCCTTGTACAAAAATATAGGTGGGCGAAGTGAGTGCAAGAATTATAGTGGCATAAGTTTATTGAGTGTGGTAGGGAAGGTATATGGAAGAATTATTATGGAGAAAGTAAGAAAGATATCAGAAGTCCTAGTGAGTGATGAACAGGGTGGCTTTAGGAGTGGTACAGGATGTGTGGATCAAGTATTTGCACTGAGACAGTTAGCAGAGAAGGCTTGTGAGAAGGACCACAAGGTGTTTATGGCGTTCATAGATCTGGAAAAAGCATACAACAAAGTAGACAGAGAGGGATTGTGGAAAGTTTTGCGCATGTATGGTGTAGATGGTAAGCTGCTAGGTGCTGTCAAGAGTTTTTATGATGGTAGCAAAGCATGTGTAAGGGTTAATGGGCAGAGGTGGCTTGTAGTCCTAACGGACCCGGGTTCAAATCCCGTTGGGGCAGGGAACAGTTTAAGGGTTTGAATTTCATAAAAATCAGACTTTACTGATCGTAAAAATACCCCCTCTAATACCAATACACCAGTCCTGTATGAGACAGCCCTAGCATGTATTCAATATGGACGGTGGGTGTTAGCGCCGAAGTGGTGACATGTAGAGGTGTGCGGTACATAGGTGGGCTACTGGGCCTTGAAAGCAGGCTGTGAAGCCTATGCCCAGAGTCGGACACATTAAAAAAAAAAAAAATCTAAGTGAATGGTTCACGATCGGTGTGGGCATGCACCAAGGTTGTGTGATGTCCCCATGGTTGTTCAATATATATATGGATGGGGTGATTAGAGAAGTAAAAACACGAGTAATGGAGAGAGGGATGGCGTTGGTGATGAATGGTGATAGATGGAATATCTCAAATTTGTTGTATGCTGATGATGCATTACTGCTTGCAAGTACCGGACAAGGACTTGGTAGGCTAGTGCAGGGTTTTGCTGATGCCTGTGAGTGTCGTGCCTTAAGAATAAATGTAGTGAAGAGTAAAGTGATGGTTATTGAGAGAGAAGGTGACTCCCAGTGTGATGTCACAGTGAATGGAGAGAGACTGGAATTGGTGAGAGAGTTGAAATACTTGGGTACAGTGACAGAGAAGAGAGGAAAATGTGCAAAAGAAGTTAAAAGTAGAGTGACACAAGGAAGGAAAGTAGCTGGTGCAATGAAGGCCTTGATAAAAAACAGAGGCTTGAGTGTTGGAACTGCACAAGGCTTACATGAGGGAGTGTTAGTGCCGACTTTAACATATGGGTGTGAGACTATGATGTGGCATGAAAATGAGAAGTCAAGAGTAAGAGCAGTGGAGATGCGACTGCTGAGGAATGTATGTGGAGTACAGAGGGTGGATAGGGTACGAAATAATGTAATTCGTGAAAGGTGTGGAGTGAGGAAGTCGGTGGACACCAGAATCGAAGAGAGTGTCCTGTGATGGTATGGTCATGTGGAAAGAATGAATAATAATAGAGTGGTGAAAAAGGTATATCTGAGCGAATCTGAAGGAGGGAGGAGGCGAGATAGGCCAAGGTGAAGGTGGAAAGATTTGGTGGATGAGTGTTTGAGGAAGAGAGGTTTGGAAGTCAGTAAGGCTAAGGAATTGACAAGAGATTGAGCTGGCTGGATGAATGTTGTGAGAAGTGCGTGATCAGGATTTTTGGCGCCCCTTGTGACCATGGCAGTGTCCGAATTGACTCAATCTGATACGTTTGTGTGAAGCTGCAGAATGTGGTGAATGTTTTTGGCGTATCCTGTAGAGCCAGGATTCCGAGGGCTTGAAAGATGAGTGAATGGAAGCGTGGCCTTTTTGGATTGGGCAAGTTTGTGCTGTCTGGACATTGCTACTCCTCACCCTGCCCTTGGGTGGGAAAGGAGGTCCGGATGATGATGATGATGATGATGACTTACATAATGGAAGTAATCTGTTTGGCTTGGCATTTCTTCACGAGGTATTTTTACCTAATTTTTTCGTTTAGTTCCAGATAATTTTAGGCCTCGTCACTGCCATTTAAATTATTGGGTACTGTCATCATCAGTTCTTGTATATTTATATTTTTTATGTCTTTCTCTTGTCTCCGACGATTTCTTCAATATTCTTTGACTTCTGGTATATTAACATTATTATTTCTTCAGATAATTCTCCTTATATTTCTTGCTTGATAAATATCAACTGATTAGTGAATATTTTCCAAATTTCATCAACATCATTCACCTGTAGTAATTTTATCCGGTAGGTACTGGCAAAATTATCTTATCGAATTTAGCTTTTTCGAAAGAAAAGAAGTTATTAATACTGGTTTTAGAGTTTATATTAAATTCAAGGCTCGTGATATTATGGTCACTGTCTCTAAAATTGTCAAAAATTTATTAGATCATCTGTTGCTACGGCAATGTCTAGAGTATTATTGCCACATGTCGGTGTATGCATTGCCGGAAAATGCATCGTCTACCAGTTCTGACATACAATTCCCCGGTTTCTCTGCACACAAAGTTTTCCACTATATCAAGGATGATTCAGTTCATCGAAATAATGCGTTTTTTTTTTTTTTTTTTTTTTTTTTTGTAACAACGGAGGAAGGAAAAACAAATGAAAAAAAAAAATAATCCATACACCAAATTACTAGTGTCCTCTGTTCATAAAATATCTGTAACAGTTAGGCTTGAACAGTTGTGGGTTGAAATTTGAAGGGAAACAGCTCTGGGGGAAGTAAGTTCCAGTGAGATGCAGTTCGGGGAATGAGAGAATTCTGATAGGCAGAATTTCTGCAATATGGCTGAGTGACATTCCAGTCATGAGCGCTACCAGAAGGCCGTGTAGCACGAGGGAAGGCATGGAGAGGTGGCACCATGGACGCAACTTCGTCTGAGCATTTGCCATAAAAATATCTGTAAAATAATGTAAGGGAGGCGACATTCCTTCTTACTTGCTGGGGAGGTAGTTTATTTGTAATGGCAAGGTTGTTAATAGTTCTAACAGCTTTGTTCTGAATTTAATTTAGTTGTTTTAATGCAACCTCTCCACATGCATTCCACAAGGGTGAGCAATATTCAAGCTGAGAGCGTACATGACTCTTATCAATTATGGCTTACTGCTCATCAGCGAAGAAGTTACGTTTTTTTTTTTTTTTAGGCGATTTTAGCAAGTGATTTAACATGAGCGGTCCAGCTAAGGTCATTGTGAAGTGAGACGCCAAGAATTTCAATACTTTTGGAGATGGGAATATTAGTAGCACTGAAGGTATGTACGAATCTGGCAATATCTGTCTATTAGTAAATTGTATATATTTAGTTTTACTAGCATTCAATGAGACAAGGTTGTTTTGTCCCCATTCACTGATCATAGATAGGTCTTGATTTATGGAGATGGCTGTACTGAGTTGAAAGGTAGATATATTAGACTTTGTAAATGGGTGTCTGAGTGTGAATGCACTATGTAGTGTTGAGTCATCTGCATATGAGTGGATGGGATTGTGGGCGACGGATAAGGGATCATTAATATGAACCAGGAACAGGGTTGGCACCAGGACTGATCCCTGTGGCACGCTGGCGTTAATTGAGTGAAAATTGGAATATACATCATCTACTTTTATTGCTATTTTCCTGTCACTAAGATATGAAGAAATCAAAAGAACAAAAGACGTAAGTCCATAGCAAGGGAGTTTGGACAGCAGGGAACGGTGCCATACTCTGTAGAAAGCTTTAGAAATATCTAGGACTACTGCATGAGTTTCTCCATGTAGATCAATTGATGAATGGTATGAGTTAGGAGATTGAGTATGTCAATGGCGGATCTTTCGTGGCGAAAACCATATTGTCTATCACAAATTAAGTTGTTGGATTCAAGATGTTTAACAATGTGCTTATTAATTAAAGTTTCAAATACCTTACTAAGAGAAGATGTGACAGCTTTTGGTCTGTAATCAGAGGGATCAGAAGAACTTCCTTTCTTCGGAATTAGATGGGTATTGGCTTCTTTCCATGAATTTGGGAATGAAGTACGTATGCATACTCTGAATAATTTAGCTGGAACAGAGGCAAGTTCATGGGAACACTTTTTAAAAATAATTGGTGGAATTCCACCTGGGCCTGGAGCTTTGTTGGTAGGTAAATTGTCTAGGATGGATTTTATGTATCTTGTCTGTGTTTTAAGAGGGGCAGTTTCGGAAGAGTCAAGTTCTAGTACTGGGACATACTGGCTGGTATCGTCTACGGTAGAATTTCTGGCAAATGTATTGTCAAAATTATCCGCTTTCCTATGCGAGTCATTTGTAATGTTGCTGTCTAAAGATTTTAGTGGGGGAATGGAAGATGACCTGTTAAAGTTACTATTAAAAGAACTGAGAGTTGACCAGCATATTCTATTGTCATTAGGGTTGTTAAGTAGTCTTGATGCTTGCTTTTGAAGAAAGTTTGATTTAGCTCAATTTTTTACGGCTTTTGCATGATTTCTAGCAATTTTAAATTGAGAGAGTGATTCAGATGTTTTTGATTTTAAGTAAAAGTAATATGCTAATGACTTTGGGGCTGTTGCTCTGTCACAGTTGCCATCAAACCATTTTGGAAAGTTCGATCTTTTAGTGAACTGTTGACCTGGTATGAATAAATCTATACCAGCTAGTAGTAAATCGCAAATGTGTGACTGTGTAGAATTGGGATCACTAGAGAAGAAAGACTGCCATGGAATGTCAGCAAGATAATTTCTAAGTCTATCCCAGTTTGCCCTATGAAAGTGCCATCGGGTCACTCTGACAGGTTCAGAACGGGGAGGTGTGTGGGGGGGGGGGTTGACTAATGAAGCTCTGATGAAATTGTGGTCAGAGGATCCAAGTGGTGACAATACCTCTATCCTGTATTGATCTGGATTATTTCTTAAAAATAAATCCAAGAGATGGGCATTATTGTCAGGATTATCAGATATTCTGGTTGGTTGCTTTACCAGCTGGGTGAGATTAAATGATTCTGCAAACAGCTCGCACTCTAGACCAGCGTCATCAGTCCTGGCAGAATGCAATAACCATTCAACATAATGTATGTTAAAATCACCCAAAATGGTAATTTCGGTGCTAAGGGCAAGGTTAAGGTTACTTAACTGTGTGGATATGGAATCAAATACACTGGGTTCTGAAGAAGCATTGGGGGTGCGATAAACTACACAAATATATTTGGTAATATTTTGACAATTTAATTTATACAATGAGTAATCAAAACTGGATGAAGTGAAGTTTAAAATAGTGTCAACTGCATATTGGGATTTGATATAACAACAGGTGCTGCCCTTGTTACGGAAGTTTGTAAGGAGATGGTAACAGGGAAAACAAAATGGAGATATATCAGTAGAGGGTGAGATTTGTGGTTCTGTGAGGAAATGGGCGAAAGGGGATATGGACTGAAGGAAAAAATGAACTGAGTTTAAATTTGTGGTCAGGCCGCGGATGATGATGAAGAATAAAGCCGCACTTTAATCTCTTCGCTGATGAGCATTAGCGGAAATAGCAACAGTCGCTGCCAGCTCAGTTGCTTGATGGCGACCGGGTGGACCCTGTGCCGCCAGCCCTACCCTGCCGGTGGTGGCAATCTGAGATACCACATGTGTTCTGCCTTACTTTATTTTCACATACACTAACCTAATGCTTCTTTACATCTAACTTTGGTGATCTGTAAACTGAGCCAAAAGGAATGGACTTATTACTTTCTATGAAAATTTCGACGTACGAAGAACTTTATGCTGCACCAACCAGTTTACTGGTTTATACTGCAGTTGTGTGTTTTTAAGGTACTGCATATTATAGTAGAACAACTCTCAGTTTTTTTGCAGTCATGATTTTTCAGATATTTTATAGCTTTGTTGAAATACTTCTCCAATAAGGCGCTTGTCACCACGGTTGAACCATTCTTCTGTAATCATAAATATGTTAGGTTTTTCGATAGTTCCACAAATAATTAACTCATCTCTCATTGAAATAATATATCTCATATTCATGTACATAATATTCATAGTATAGCAGGATATAGTAGGGCAGTGAGACAGCAAAATTAGTCCTGTTTACCTATTTAAATCCTCAGCAGAGATTGCTACATTCCTACAAACCACTGATGTGACGTCCTCTTCCTCCCAAGAAATCCCCTGATTGTCTGCATGTACCTGGATGAGGTCATGTCCACCTGGCACGCCTGGTGATGTAACTACATCTTATGTACCAAATTACCTTTAGCCTCAGGGATTAGATTATATACCGCTTCGTCACTAACTGTCCCACTCTCTACCACTCTATCGGTATCTAAAGCATGTCTAACACTGTCATCCAAAATCCTACCTTACCTAACATTTCCTACAGTATTGAGGTGGAGGTCGCTTCGAGAATACATGATCCTATCATGGTTAAAATTGTCCCAAATATTATGAAATATTACACCCTCCTACCTACACAGCCCTTCTGGCCTGCTATGAATTTCTTTCCTTATATGAAGGATCTCAGAACCACTGTCAAATCCTGGTAACCAGTAAAGTGCACTTTGTGAGCACGTGAAGAATGAGCGAGCGTTTGTACATACGCTTATCTTTATAATTTCATCTTGGCGTAAACTTGCAACATTTCTGGCGAGGTAGTTGAACAATAAGAAAAATAACTGTGGTAAAATATTTACGTTCTCACGTTTTCACTCCCTCACGTTTGTGCATACAGAGAGGCGCAGTAGCATTTAATACACACGTAATATTCATATCTCTGCTCTTGACTTGCTGTGTCAACGAACTGCTTCGATAAAAGCTTGGCTGTTGATCGAGTGATAAAACCCAGAAATGGGGCTTTTACCCTTGCTGAGTTCACCCCGAAAACATTGAAATAACGTTCATGTAAAATTATGGGCGTAATACCCGATATTTAATTGTTAGAATTCATGCAAGAAAACATAGTGTTACAGCAGGAAATCTTTTTTAATTCGATTTCATAGTGGAGCATATCAATTGAAGCCCTCGATACATTCCCCTGGAAGGCTGGGATTCCAAGGGGTTTCATTGGTCTCATGAGTAAATATATAGCAAAAAATGAATTGAATGTATCTGTCACGAGTCGGCGCGTCCTACATTTCAATAAACTCGTGACATTAAACATTGGTGGGAAACCGCGAAATCTAGTGGAATCCCAGTATTTATCACTCAGTTTAGCTATCCCCGTATTTACTCAAACGGGAATGTTTTCAGGACATTTTTCACTGTTTCATAAGTGATTATCTTTGTGCATGACATTAGCACCTCCGCTGACTGATTTGTTATGGGCGTGTTTCGCTCATTCTAGCCGTTAGCAAGTGCGGCTCGACACTCTCCTCTCTCTCACGATTAGAACTCAGTTAGGATTGAAACGCCGTGAGACCAGGTCGTTCCTCAGAGGGTTCCTGAAGTCTCCACCTAGTGTGAGCCGGGAAGAGGATCAGCAAGTGTGGCAGTGTCCTTCCTCAGTAACGACGCCCAGTCCATTCCGCTTACCCCACTTGTCTGACCAGTATTTCTTTTCGTTTTTCCTAGGTTTAAGAGTTTAGCTTTTGAGTGAGTGAGTGAGTGCGATCTCCTTATTTTGAATTCATTTTGAAACATGTAACCTAAATTTATTTAATTGTAATCAATAAATTTAACAGTTCTTTTTCTTGAGCTTAATGTAATGTAAACTCATGATTTATTTCTCCACATTTAGCTTATTTTAGTTATAGATCCTAGTTTGCATAAACGCTTTGCATTATTCATAACTGGTACTTAGGCCAGTCCTTTTTATTAACTTAAATCCGTTGTGCCATCTAGGAGTTAATTGCACCAGCAAGAACCTGTTTATCATTAATAGCATTAGATATTGATTGTCAGGGGTGGAGTCACTTTCTCCAGAGGCTAACAGTACTAACAAACAGCATTTGTGAGGAATTAGTCTCTGCTGTGTACTGTTGAGAAAGTTTATAAATTCTCGTCCTTAGAGAATCGGCGAAGTAAGCCGGAATAAAGTAATCATTGCTTGATTTTCACAAGACAATTCATTGTCCTGTTCTCAAGTATTATTGAATATTATTCTTTAATACTGCATATACTTAATAACCCCGTGACATTTGGCGACCTCATTCCAGGATATTAACTCTTACCTCTAAAGCTATCCACGAGATAATACTCACTCACTCATACTTAGGTATTTATCATTAAAGTCTATAGGCACTGTCTTACTGGTGATTATTGATTCAGTTCTATTAATTTATGTAATAGTTTTCACAGTCAGTTGTTTGTTTAATTTTCTTTCTTTACCAGTTTAATTAGATAAAACTGGTCACCACTAACCTGTGCCTATATTCTTTATTCTTGATTATTGGCATTTTTCTTTGCAAAATTGCAGTCAGTACTGAGTCGCTAGTTTACTTAGACTGAGTTAGCATCATGGTGGCCAATGTCTATGTACAGGAAGCTAGAGATATGGGACTTAGCGACCCCGAAAAAATTCAAAATTACGTTCTCTCACAGTTTAATTACGAGCAACAACGTGAGAAAGATGCTCGTGAAGAACGAGAAAGAGAACGTGAACACGAGCGAAAACAATGCGAGGAACGTGAGAGAGAACGTGAACACGAGCGAAAACAATGCGAGGAACGTGAGAGAGAACGTGAACACGAGCGACAACAACACGAACTCGAGTTAGAACAAGAGTGACAACAACGCGAATATGAGCAAAAACAACGCGAACTCGAGTTAGAACAAGAGCGAGAACAACGCGAATACGAGCGAGAACAACGTGAGAGAGAAAATCAACTCGAGTTAGAACAACGAGAGAGAGAACGTGAATACGAGCGAGAACAACGAGAACACGAATGTGCCGAGCGAGAAGCACGCAAAAAACATGAATTTGAAATGTTGAAGCTCAAGCGAGATTCCTTGGCTTCAGACACATCTGGTGCAGCTGGCCCAAGTTCCACGAGCTCTCTCCCTGCACATGTTCTGGTGACCCCACACATCAAGCTTCCCCCATACAAGGAAGGTGAGCGAATCAAGCCATACATAGCTCGTTTCGAAGACATGGCTCAGCTTTACCAGCTGGATGATGCAGCTAAGTGGCTTCAGTTTCTTAGCCTGTTTGAGGGCCCTGCCCTCGATACTCTCCACAGAATTCGTGGAGACAATCTCACGTATGAAATGATGAAAGCTGCACTTGTCAAAGCATGCGGTCTCACAGTTGGCGACGCCAAGAGTCAGTTCATGAGGGCGCGTTTACAAGAAAAAGAGACTGCCGTTCGGTTTCTTGACCGGCTTACTGCTTACTTAGATGAGTGGATGGAGAAAGATGAAACTCCTTCCACACGTGAGGGGATAATTGACCTTATGCTGCACACGCAGCTAGAAAAGTCATGGCCTACTGAACTTATGGCTCAGCTTAAGATCTGCCAGGTAAGAGATGCCAGCCAAATGGTGAAGAAGGCTGATGCATTCTTCACTGCATATGGGTATCAAACTCGCAAGAAGCATACCTGGAACAGGAAACCTGATAAAACTGGGAAACCGTCTCAGACTGAACCCCAGCAACAAGGCCGTTCTCAGAATATTGGCCAAGGTCCAAAACTGCAGAAGAAGAACCAGGGGCAAAACACTAAGAAACCTGAGTGGAAGCGGTACAACAAGCAGAACCCTAACCAGCAGCAGTACCGGTATTTCAAGCAGCAGCAGGGCAAGGACAAACCACGTAACCCTCAATCTGGACAATCGACTTTAGTGTATCGGAGGCAGGAAGCAAATGCAGCCCTTATGCCACAACAAGCGTACAGTGGTGCCAACCCCACCAGTACAGGTACTTCCCCGCAGTTCACTAGTTCCCCAGCGACAGTGAACCCTCCTCCACAGGTGGTCAATGCTCCAGCTCCTCAGATGGTGAGCATGACCCCTCAGGTATCAAGTTCTCAGGGCGCCACATTTGCTGCATCGTTTGTTCCACAGTTTCACCAATGACTAGCTGCTACCTCCTCAGACCCTTCCACCAGTAACACTGCCTTTCTTGTTCAGCCAGGGTTTGTGGGAGGTGTTTCTGTAAATGTCCTGAGAGATAATGGTTCCTCAGGTTGCTCTGTCAAGCAAAGTTTAGTTTGGCCCGACGAGTACACGGGTAAGCAGATCCAAGTTAGACTTATTGATGGGTAAGTGAGATTATTCCCTGAGGCACGTATCCAGGTGGCATCTCCTTTCTACACTGGCTTACAGCTGCTGTTGTCATGGCAGAACCCTTGTTTGACCTCATTATCGGCAACATACCGGGCGTCAAAAACAGTTGCGCCGTAGATGTTGCTACTCAGACTTCGGCTGTTGCAGTAACACGAGCCGTGGCCAAGGCTCTGAATCGTGTCACCCCGTTGACCTTCGCAACGCCGCAAGATTTGATTCATAGTCAAGATGTTGTCCAAGAACAACAGTCTGACCCGACACTTGCCTCAGTGCATAAGAAGCTGGAGGGTAAAGTGATTAAGTATTCACGGGGAGGTCAAGCCAGGTTCCTTCGCAAGCGAGGACGGCTGTACCATGAGTCACAAATACCCCAGGGCGTGGTTCGACTGCATTTCGTCATTCCCACAAAGCATCGCCGGGCAGTGTTTGAATTGGGTCACTGTTCAGTCATGGGAGGTCACATGGGCCAAAAGAAAACCTCTGACCGCATCCATGCTGACTTTTTCTGGCCAGGAATGGGACAGGAAATAAAAAGGCTTGTGCGTTCCTGTGATGTGTGTCAGCGTACCACTGACCAGGGACGTGTCCATCCTGCGCCATTGAAACCAATGCCTGTAATCTCTGAACCATTCGAGAGAGTAGCAGTTGACATTGTTGGGCCAATCTCTCCTAGGGCAAGTGATGGATCAAAGTATATCCTCAGTATTGTCGATTTCAGCACATGGTGGCCTGAAGCCTTGGCCCTTAAAAATATAGAGGCCGTCACTGTTGCTGAGGCATTGATCGAAGTGTTCTGTCGTGTAGGTATCCCCAAAGAGGTCTTAAGCGACCGGGGTTCGCAGTTCACCTCTGCAACAATGAACAAAGCATTCAGATTGTTGTCCGTCCGAGGCCTGCGAACTAGGCCTTATCATCCCATGTGTAACGGGCTGTGTGAGAGGTTCAATGGGACTCTCATGAAGATGTTAAAGCGCATGGCCACCGAACAGCCAAAGGAATGGCTGCGGTTCATTGCTCCTCTTCTGTTTGATTATTGAGAAGCCCCACAGCACTCCTTGAAGTTCTCACCCTTTGAACTGGTGTATGGAAGGTCAGTCCGTGGACCACTTCAAGTCTTTCGCGAGTTATGGGACGATGAAGAACCCAACCCTGAAGTCGAGACCATCTACACCTACGTCCTTGATCTAGCTGACTGCCTCCAGTCGATGTGCAAGTTAGCTAAGGAAGAATTGATCAAGGCACGCGAAGTTCAGAAAGCCTATTATGATAAGAAGGCAAAACTTCGGAAGTTTAGTCTAGGTGATAAGTGCTTGGTGTTACTCCCCACTGCCCAGAACAAGTTGTTGGTGGAAGGGTCCATTTGATGTAGCAGAGCGCATTTCAGACCTCAACTACATAATTCAGTTGGGGAATCTTCGCAAAAGGTTCCACATTAACACGCTGAAGGCTTATCATGAGTCAAACCCTGAGGAGACTGGCCTACGAGTAGCTGATGATAATGATCAGCCACTGGAAGAAACTAGGGCAGCCGCTGTGATCCCAGCTGATGACCATGATGACGAGCCCTTAACCGCTCAGTCCCATCAGGAAGAGACTGTCGGAGATGTTTTACTTAACACTGACTTAGCATTGGGTGATTAGAATGCCAAAAGGTCACTGTTCTGTCGGTGTGCTGATGTGTTCTCTGACCAACCTAGGCTTGTATAGGTTGATTGTCAAAAAATTGAGTTGACCAGCGATACTCCTGTAAAGATTAAGCCATATCCGATTCCCATGCGACTACTGGGCGCAGTAGACAACGAAATTACTGACATGGAGATTGCAGGTATTATTGAAAAGTCCTCATCTCCTTACTGCAATCCAATGGTAGTAGTCCACAAGAAGGATGGTGGAGTCAGGATTTGTGGCGACTACAGGAGGCCCAATGCAATCACCAAAGTGGATGCTGAGCCGATGGGTGACGACATTGCCATCTTCTCCAAGCTGGCGGGGTCACGATATTTCACGAAGCTCGATTTGGTGAAGGTATTCTTCCAGATTCCCCTTCACCCCGAGAGTCGTCAGTTCACTGCCTTTGCTACTCCTAGGGGGTTGTATCAGTATAAAGTCCTCCCATTTGGACTTAGCAATTCCCTAGCAGTATTCAATCGTGCCATGAGACAAGTGCTCCATGGTATCGTAGGAGTAGAGATGTTCATTGATGATGTCCTCGTTCATTCTGCCACATTGGAGGAGAACCTCAGACTCTTGGAAATTGTCTTCAGTAGACTTCGGAGTTTCAACATGACTGTAAAGCCTAGCAAGTGTAAAATTGCTCACAGTGAGGTGGAGTTCCTCGGACATATTGTTGGTAACAATCGCTGCAGGTGTCAGGGTGACAAGATCAGGAAGGTTAGAGAAGCCTCAAGACCCGTGACCAGGAAACAGGTTAGGGCATTCCTTGGCCTAGTGGGGTATTATAGGAGTTTTATCCCCAACTTTGCTCTCATTGCCCAGCCTTTGTACGAGGTGCTATGGAAATATGCTCCAAACACCATTGAATGGGGAGAAGCGCAAGAGATCTTTTGCCGTCCTTAAAAACATATTGTGCAAGAAGCCTATTTGGCAGTTGCGTGATTCCAACAAACCTTTCATACTGCGCACTGATGCTTCACAAGATGGAGTAGGTGCCGTATTGATGCAGGAATCGGAAGGTGGAATCTTCCCAGTGGCATACCACAGCCCTAAGCTAAAACCCGCCAAGAGGAATTACAGTACTGTTGAGAAGGAACTCTTGGCCGTGGTTGATGGTGTTAAGAAATATTATTATTTATATTGAGCACCATTCACTCTGGAAACTGATCATATGCCACTCACTAGTCTCAGCACGACCAAGACGGCTAACGTGAGATTGACACGCTGGACGTGTATTTACAGTAGTTTAACCTTGTTGTGAGATACATCAAGGGAAGTGATAACGTAGATGCAGACCTGATGTCTCGCCTGCTAACTGCTGACTAATACGGGCAACTGTTATATGCTGGGTTCCGTAAGATAGGCGTTCTCAGAGATTTGAGTAATCCAAGGACCAGCCTGGTTCCCAGTTAAAAGTGTACCAGTAATTGCTGACATCTTGCCCGTTGGTCCCACAGGACACGTTATGTCCAGGACCTGTACTGTATATACATGTATACCATAAGTTAATGGGGAAGTTTAAGAACCCTGCAGAGACAGTCCGAGGCTGTGTATGAATTACCTTGTGGAACATCTCGAGCTGTGGGCCTCTCTGAGGATTCCCAGAGAATGCACAATATCCACACGAGTGTTCACACCCACGGTGGGTGTTAAAACGTGACCTGCCCAAGATTGCATAGCGATTCTCAGCTTCCTGTCATTAATCATAAGTGTAGAGTTAGGTTAACTAGTAAACTGCCCGTTCTAAGAGATTTGAGCAATTCAAGAACTGACACGTTTCCTGATTAATAATGACATAGGTACTGATTGCTAGGCAGACAGAGAGAAATGACACTTTTGATGCTCCATCTTGATTCCTTTCGCAGGTGCAGCTGGTGGGTGCAGCATTCCCGTGCAGAACAGCTGATCGACCCTGACGCATGCTGCCGCCTCTTCTCTGCCTCATCATCATCATTTACTATTGATTTGCATTATATAATTTTACACGTAGGTACAGTTACACCACAACTGTCACACCTACACCATGTATTACATACATCACGCTACATAACAATTAGTTGTTAATGTAAATGTAGCGAACTTTTCGCTCAGTTTGACCTGAGTACAGGATTTTTCACCATCGTCATGGAGTTTTTCCCTCAAGCTTGCTTCTATTAACATAAATACGAGTTTTTTTTTTTCGCTCACTGGCGACTGTGCCTTTCTCCTGTAGCGGGATAGCACACACACACCACAATGTGAATCTTGTATAACTGAGTTAGGATATATATGTATATATATTGAAATTTTTTTTCCCTGAGAAAAAAAAAATCATTTTTGATGGGGCGTAATGTCACAAGTCGGCGCGTCCTGTATTTGAATGAACGCGTGACATTAAACTTTGGTGGGAAACCACGAATTCTAGTGAAAATCCCAGTATTTATCACTCAGTTTAACTATCCCTGTATTTACTCAATCGGGAATGTTTTCAGGACATTTTTCACTGTTTCATAAGTAATCGTCTTTGTGTGCGACATTAGCACCTCCGCTGTGTGATTTGTTATGGGCGTGTTTCACTCATTCTAGCCGTTAGTAAGTGCGGCTCGACACTCGCCTCTCTCTCACGATCTGAACTCAGGATTGAAATGTCGTGAGACCAGGTCGTTCCTCAGAGGGTTCCTGAAGGCTCCACATAGCGTGAGCCGGCAAGAGGATCAGCGAGTGTGGCACTGTCCTTCCTCAGTAACGACGCCCATTCCATTCCGCTTACCCCACTTTTCTGACCAGTATTTCTTTTCGTTTTTCCTAGGTTGAAGAGTTTAGCTTTTGAGTGAGCGAGTGAGTGCGATCTCCTTATTTTGAATTCATTTTGAAACATGTAACGTAAATTTATTTAATTGTAATCAATAAATTTAACAGTTCTTTTTCTTGAGCTTAATGTAATGTAAACTTTTTTTTTATTACTCCACATTTAGCTTATTTTAGTTATAGATCCTAGTTTGCATAAACGCTTTGCATTATTCATAACTGGTACTTAGGCCAGTCCTTTTTATTAACTTAAATCCGTTGTGCCATCTAGGAGTTAATTGCACCAGCAAGAACCTGTTTATCATTAATAGCATTAGATATTGTCAAGGGTGGAGTCACTTTCTCCACAGGCTAACAGTACTACCAAACAGCATTTGTGAGTCTCTGCTGTGTACTGTTGAGAAAGTTTATAAATTCTCGTCCTTAGAGAATCGCCAAAGTAAACCAGCATAAAGTAATCATGTCTTGATTTTCGCAAGACAATTCATTGTCCTGTTCTCAAGTATTATTGATTATTATTCTTTAATACTGCATGTACTTAAAAACCCCGTGACAGTATCTACTGCCTTCTGAAAGAATCTCTTCTATATCTCACATAATAAAAAAGTTATTAGCCTCTGAAAACCAATGCGGTCGGGCCGTGTTGTGTCGGGCCGCTCATTTCTCAGCTGAACTTAGAGTAAAAATCGCTTCGCTGGCTTCCCACTCTAGCTCATAACGCACGACAGATAACCAACTTCTTACGGCTTTCCTTAACTTCCTATTATGGCCCCTATACTAACGTGGCTTAAGCTACGTTGTTTATTTCTATGTAAGAAAGGCCGAGTCCTCTGAGGCGTTGTTGACTAAGTCATCTACTTTATCGATCAGAGAGAGAAGAATGGGAGACGTGGGGCTAACTGAAGTAGCCGACCTAGAGTCAGGTATTTTAATTACCGAGACTACATTCCCCTTTCCTCTCACTCACTCTGTTTGTCTGTCTGTCTGTCGTATAAACATGACTTAACGACTCTAATGAAACCTTTGATTCCAGTTATACACAGCATCCAGGTACTTTTTTTCACCACATCTCTCTTTCTGCAAGGATGTGTGTGTGTTTGCATGCATCTCTCTCTCTCTCTCTCTCTCTCTCTCTCTCTCTCTCTCTCTCTCTCTCTTCATGTATGTATGTATTGTACTTGTGTCTTTCTGACATTTTGTATGTCTGTCAGTCTGTCTGTCTGTCCTTGCCCCCCCCCCCCGTTTCCCCTTCGTCTTCACTAGTTCTTTCTCATTCCTGTTTTTACCAACCTCTTCTCCGTTCATTTTCTCTCACTTTCCCTTCGCTTCATTATCTAAGCCTCTTTCATTCTTATTACCCCCTTCTCTCTCTCTCTCTCTCTCTCTCTCTCTCTCTCTCTCCACGGCTGTAACGTTTCTTACTCCCCTCCATTTTTACCCTATCTTTTCCCTCACGACGTAAAGCTCTTTTCTGTCTGTGTGTCGTACTTCTACACTATCAGGTGAGTGTGTTTTCTCTCACCAGGTTTTAAGATTATGTCATCGGTAACTGATTTTTACAGCTTTTTCGATGTTACTTGTGTATTTTCAACAGTGATCCATATGCCTCAGTCGATCTATCTGTTTATCAGCATACCTATATATTTATCTCTCTCTCTCTCTCTCTCTTTGTCTATGTCAGTCTATCTGTCTGTCTATCTTTCTCTTTGTCTACGTCAATCTATCTGTCTATCCATCCACATGTCTATCTGTATCTACTGTCTGTGTCTGTTTATTTGTCTGTCTGTCTACGTCTCTACCAATGTCTCTGTCTGTATATATTTTGATTCGAGGCATGGCTTCTGCTGTCAAGAAAACGTAAGTAGAAGACCAGTTAGCGCCTTTGGCAGTATCTGACGAAAGAGGATAAATTGCATTCACATCTCGGCGCTTGAGACTCGTGACACCATCATTATTCCATCGCAGTACCACCACATAAATTTATGTAATAATTTTGGATTTTTTTTTTTTCAAGGGTTTCCCTTTCTCATACATTATTTCTTTCCATTTTCGAGAATCTAAAATCCTTGAATTTAGACTTCTTCGTCCTTTTCCAATGTTGCGTTTTCGTTTTTATTTCTTATACACACACACACACACACACACATATATATATATATATATATATATATATATATATATATATATATATTATACATACACACACACACACACACACACACACACACACACAATCGAGTCAATCGAGGCAGACGTGCGACATCAGAGCTCCGTACCGAACCAACACGGCGAGTGGCATTGCCTAAATTAGTATCTTTGTATGAGTCAAGCTCTGTACCAAGTTAGACTAAATGATTTTTCATTATTAAAAGAAAAAAAAAAGTTTAAACAAGACTTGTTCAAACAGAAAAGAGAACCAAGACGAAAGAATGCGCTGAGTCATCTTAGGTTTGTTTAGACTACAGCAGCACGGGGAATGTAAGTACATACTCTGTACTTTTAGTATTGCAAAATGGATACATACTTTAGTAAAGCAAATTTGGAAAAGAAAAGGGATAAAGGTAGAAAGCAAAATGATGATTTCTACCAAGAACTGGTTGAAGTGGAGACTCACAATAGACTGGTTGAACGTGTAAACAAACTAGAAATGGCTTTCAAAAATGAAATTGATGAAATAAAGAAGCAGATGCACTTGCAAAAGGAAGAAATAGGAAAACTAGGAAGGGAGGCCAACAAGAAAGACACAACCATCAATGAACTAACAGTGGAATTGAGTACACTTAGGAAGAAAATGAGTGAAATGGCAAGTACAGTAGTCAATCACAAGAGTGTTATGGAAGAGTTCAAAAATGACAGAGACAATTAGGCAAGTAAGCAGTCTTATAGACCAGAGCAGTGATATTGAGGAGAAGATAACACTGGTGAATGAAGCTGTGCAAAGCTACAAAAATGATGTGGAAACCACGTATGCTGAAATGATGAAAGTAAAGAGAGACTTAGAAACAAGGGTGGAGGAAAAAAGCATTAAACAGGAAGTGAAAAGAATAATCCAAAACAATCCAAAGTTAGTCAAAGATTCAGTAGATATAAACAAATCTATAGTAATCACTGGTATAGAAGAGGAAGAAGTAAAAAACAAGAGACAAAAAGGAGATGGCAAATGTAATGAGCTTACTGAAAGAAGTATCAGAGGAAATCTGTAGTAAAGACATAGAGGAACACAAAAGGTTAGGGAAATACGAGAAAAGCAGGACAAGACCTCTAAAGGTGACTTTCCAGAGTGTAAAAACTGTGGAAGAGATACTAAAAAATGCAAAGAATCTTATGGAAAAAGAGGAGTTCAAAAATGTATGGATAAAAAGATGCCTAACACAAGAGGAACTGGAATTACTGAAAGAGAAAAGGGAGGAAGCAAAAACAAAAAATAAGGGAAGATCAGAAGAGGAGAAGAAGAAATTTTTTTTTTTACAAAGTAATAGGATTGCAGGTACGAAAGTGGTACACAAACAGGATGAAATAATAAGGAGGAAGGTAGTAAAACTATGTCATGACAAGTATGTAAACAAGATGATAAAGTTGATGTACTCAAATGTGGATGGAATGGTATCTAAATTATTAGAGATGAATGATTATGTCAGAGAAAATGAACCACAAATAATATGCCTAACTGAAACAAAATTAACACCAAGGATATCCAATGACATACTAAACTTAGAGGAATACAATATATGGAGAAGAATAGAGGAATACAATATATGGAAGAGAGACAAATTTAAAAAAAGGAGGAGGAATTATAATATTAACTAAGAAAAATCTAAAAAGCAATGAAATAAAACTAGATATACCATCACAAGTAGAGCTGATTGCAGTAGAGATCAACACATCTGAAGGGAAAGTAATTGTAGCTAATTTGTACATGCCACCCAGATCAAACACATGGGAAAGAGATGAATATGAGGACCTGGCAGGGAGTACAATTCAGAGTTTAAGATCATTACTACATAAAATGGAAGAGAAATCGGAAAGAATTATACTAACTGGGGATTTTAATACAAAGATAAATTGGAATACTCTAGATATAATTAGCCAAGAAAGCTGTTGGGACCAAAAGCTCCTGGATCTCGTGCAAGACTTTTTCCTAACGCAACATGTGAGGGAAACCACCAGAAAAAGAGGACTTGATGTACCTTCAGTGCTATATCTAATATTTACTAGGCAAGAAAATGATATTGACAGTTTAATGTATCACCCTCCACTCGGCAAAAAAAATCATGCAGTACTAAATTATAACTTCAGGATAGCATATGACATAGTTAACAGCAATGAAAATTACAAAAAGAGCCTAAACTATAAAAAGGGAAATTATCAAGACCTAAAGAAGTATTTCTTAGAAGTTGATTGGGAAAATGAGCTTAAGGGACAAGATTTAAATGCTGTATATAAAAAATTCTGTTTATTTTATGAAATAGGAGTCCAGAAGTACATCCCACAGCACAAAGAAGCAGATAAGAAAATACAGAAATGGTTCAATACAGAATGTGAATAATCAAAAGAAAGAAGAGATTTGTTGTGGAATAGATACAGAAGACACAATAGTGAAAGGGCGTATAATAATTACAAACAGGCAAGAAACGATTATACAAGAATAAGGAGGGAAGCCCAAAAACAGTTTGAGGAGGATATAATAATAAAAGTAGTGATCAACCAAAGCTGTTTTACAGCTACATCAGAAGCAAAACCAAAGTAAAAGATATAATACAATCCATTACGGACGAGAGAATCACTTATACACAAAAGAAAGATATTTGTGAAGCACTAAATAAGAATTTCCAATTAGTTTTTACAGAAGAAAAAAATTTTGAGAGGGACAATGTGGAACATGCATGTCCAGACATACTACCAGATATACAAATAGCAGGAAAAGTAATACAGGAGGAGTTAAGTAAATTAGACAGAGAAAAAGCAAGTGGTCCTGATGAAATTTCATGTTGGGTACTACGAGAATGTGCAAAGGAGTTAAGTAAACCATTATTTTTAATTTTCAAGAAATCTTTGAGTCAAGGTAAACTACCTGATATTTGGAAAAAAGCAAATATTGTCCCCTTATTCAAGAAAGGAAATAGACAAAATCCACTCAACTACCGACCAGTATCACTGACCAGTGTTGTAAGCAAGGTATTAGAAAAGCTTATAAGAAAAGCTTGGGTAAATCATCTAGAAGAACACAGTATGATAACAGAAAGACAGTTTGGTTTCAGAAAAGGAAAATCATGTGTTACTAATCTGTTGAGCTACTATGACAGAGAAACAAACACAATACAGGAAAGAGAAGGATGGGTGGACAGTATCTATATAGATTTCAAGAAAGCTTTTGACACAGTGCCACACCAAAGACTTTTATGGAAACTGTACCATCAAGGAGGAATTCGAGGCAAATTGTTTTGTTGGATGCAAGACTTTCTCATAAAAAGAGAAATGAGCTGGGTAAAGTTGAAAGTTGGAATACAAATGTGGGCGATTGTGTGTGTATGCGCCAACGCAAGATCGTGCTAGAAGAGTGAGAGAAGAGTTCTGGACAAATGTAGAAGTGTGCATGGAAAAGTTTGGAAGGAATGATAGAGTGTTTTTGATTGGTGATATGAATGGTAAAGTTGGGAATGTGAAGGTGGATGGAATAGTTGGTGAGTGGGGTGTGCCTGCTGAGATAGATGAGAATGGGAGTGCGTTAGTGGACATTTGTGCTGGGAGGGGGTTGGTGATAGCCAATACCCTCTTCAGGCATAAAATGATCCACAGGTATACATGGCGAGTGATGAGAAGGGTGGGTGGTGAATTGAGTGAAAGGAAGGCAATGATTGATTATGTGTGTGTGGATGAAAGGATGCGAAGATTTGTAAGGGATGCAAGAGTTAATAGAGGTTGGGGGAGTGGACTTTCTGACCAGTACTTGGTGGTGACCAGAATCAAGGTCAAATTAGAATGGAGAAATAGAAGAAGGGAAAGACGAGAGGAAGGAGTAGTTGCAAGGAGAGTGGAAAGGTTACAAGAGGATGAGAAAAAGACAGAGTATAAGAGAGAAGTGGAGGAACGATTGGGCAAATATGAATTGGAGCAGCTGGAAGATGTGGAAGGTGTGTGTAGCATATTTACAGAAGAAATATGTGCAGCATGTGATGTGGTGTGTGGAAGGAAGAGAAGACGGAGGGGGGTGCAAGGAACAGCGTGGTGGACTGAAGAGGTGAAACAGGCTGTGGCACAAAAGAAGAAAGCATACAATGAATGGATGAGAAATAGGGGCGTGGAAGAAGTTGAGAGGCGGAAGAGAGAGTTATATGTAGAAAGAAGATTAGTAAGAGTAAGAAGAGAGTGGATGAGGAATTTGGAAGGAATTTGAGTGTAAAGTGCAGGGACTGTAAGAAAATGTTCTGGAAAGAGGTGAAAAGAGTAAGACAGGGTGGAAGTGAAGTTAGCAGGGGAGTGAAAGATAAAAATGGTAGATTACTAGTGGAGAAGGGAGAAAAAGTGAGCAGATGGAAAGAACACTTTAAGGAATTGTTGAACGTAGAGGATGGAAGTAATGCGAGTATAAGTGGCTGGGGAATGGGTTGGAGAAGGAGGGAGGTGAGAAGACAGGAAGAGATCAGTAGGATAGAAGTTGTGGAAGCAATGAAGAAAGTTAAATCTGGGAAAGCCCCAGGAATTGATGGAGTGTGTGGTGAAATGCTGAAGCATGGGGGAGAGATAGTAGTAGAATGGATGTGGAAGATGTGCAGATTAGCCTGGGAGGAAGGTAGAGTCCCGGAGGATTGGAAGTCAGGTATAATTATTCCCTTGTACAAAGGAAAAGGGGAAAAAGAAGTGTGTGGTAATCATAGGGGCATTTGTCTTCTTAGTATAATAGGTAAAGTGTATGGTAGGATACTTATTGACAAAGTTAGAGAAAGAACAGAGAAATTAGTTGGAGAAGAACAGGGATTCTTTAGGAAGGGAAGAGATTGTGTAGATCAGATATTCATTCTTAGATCTTTAGTGGAAATGTTTCTAGGGAAGGGAAAGAAGTTGTATGCAGCTTTCATGGATTTGGAGAAAGCATATGACAAGGTGGATAGACAAAGATTGTGGAAAGTGTTAAGAATATATGGAGTAGATGGGAAGTTGTTGAATGCTGTGAAGAGTATGTACGATGGTGCAAAAGCTGCAGTGCGTGTGGATGGTGAACTAAGTGAATTTTTCTCTTTGAAAGTTGGGTTGAAACAGGGATGTGTTATGTCTCCATGGTTGTTCAATCTGTACATGGATGGGGTAATAAAAGAGGTACAAGGTAGGGTAGTGGATGTTGGAGTAACCCTGGTGAGAGAGGATAGTGTTTGGAAACTCCCTGTACTGTTGTTTGCAGATGATACTGTGTTGTTGAGTGAAGACGAAGGAGAGCTGCAAGGCTTGGTGGATGAGTTTGGGAGAGTGTGTAGGAAACGGAATCTGAAGGTGAATGTAGGGAAGAGTAAAGTGAAGGTCTTTGAGAGAGGTGAAGTCAGTGAATGTACAGCGAGGTTGGATGGTGAGGAATTGGAAAATGTGAGTACGTTTAAGTACTTGGGTAGTGTGCTGAGTAAGGAAGGAGGTTTGGAGGGTGAAGTGCTTGAAAGGGTACAGCAGGGAAGAAAGGTTGCTGGTTCTTTGAAAGCAGTGATAAGAAACAGGGAAGTGAGCATGGAAGTGAAAAAGTTACTACATGACAGTATTGTGATACCAACTCTAACGTACGGAAGTGAAGCTTGGACGTTGTTGGATGGACACAAGTCAAGAGTGAGAGTAGTGGAAATGAGTTATTTAAGAGGAGCCTGTGGAGTCACATGGAGAGATAGGCTGACGAATGAGGATATAAAGGAGCGTTGTGGTGTTGATGTGGATGTGATAGGGAGCGTTATGAGGAACACACTGAGGTTGTTTGGACATGTGGAGAGGATGGAGGGTGAAAGACTGACGAAGAGAGTGTATGTGAGTGAGGTGGAGGGGGGAAGAGGGAGGGGGAGGCCGAGGATGAGATGGAGGGATGGGGTGGAGAAGTATATGAGAGAGGGGTGTGAGAGTTGGGAGCAGGGTACTGAAATGGCGGGGGACAAGGCGACTTGGAGGCGATTTGTTTGTGGCCACCCCAAACGGGATTGAGGCGTCTGGCATATATATATATATATATATATATATATATATATATATATATATATATATATATATATATATATATATATATATAAATGTGTGTGTATATATATCTAGTATATATGAATGTGTGTGTGTGTGTGTGTGTGTGTGTGTGTGTGTGGGTGTGTGTGTATAATATTGTTGAGTTTAATCTCTAGTATTGGTTTTTCTTTGGGTTTCGAATCTCGTTTTAGCTTAGTCATCTCATCTGTAACTCAAAGGGCTAATTATATGTTCAAGACTAGTGGTGACAACTGCTGTTAATTCCCTCACATGCCTGAGAGAGAGAGAGAGAGAGAGAGAGAGAGAGAGAGAGAGAGAGAGAGAGAGAGAGAGAGAGAGAGAGAGAGAGAGAGATTGAATCGTAAAAGAAATTGGAGGGAGAGAGAATGTGTAAAACATATTTGAGAGAGAGAGAGAGAGAGAGAGAGAGAGAGAGAGAGAGAGAGAGAGAGAGAGAGAGAGAGAGAGAGAGAGAGAGAGAGAGAGAGAGAGAGAGAGAGAGAGAGAGAGAGAGAGAGAGAGAGAATCGTAAAAGAAATTGGAGGGAGAGAGAATGAGTGAAACATATTTGAGAGAGAGAGAGAGAGAGAGAGAATACTGGGATGTGTGGTTCAGTTGGAGTCTTCTCAGTTATTGTTTTTGTTATTTATTAAGTATTACTGTTGTGCTCTGCTTGGAGTTGGCCACCTTGACCATGGCAATGGTCGTGAAGCGAATAAATAATCCTGTACCTTCACCTACTACAAAAATGAGACACACACACACACACACACACACACACACACACACACACACACACACACACACACACACCACTCCTACTGTCAGTCACACTTCTAAGCACTCTTATTCCTTTTTTCTAACAAGTATTGCTACCACATCATTTTTTCTTCTTTTATTTAATTGTGGATCATACCTACTGCAGTGAAATGGCAGAACTGCATTGAATTTCCAAAAAAAGACCCATACTTATCAATAATCATATAAAGAAAAAAAACTGGAGGTGCTAAAGTTATAAATTAGTGTGAAGGAATTGGTTCATGAATAATAACGTCGTCCAATCAAAGATTTATTATGAATTTCAATTATTTAAATTATCATACATCCTTTGGTCCCTGGTAGTTCTTTCCTTCATTAACACTCACTAATCGGTGTCATTTTATTTTGGGAACGTCCAGATAATGACGTTCACTCAAAGATATTTTATTTTTCTATTTTTTGTTTACTTTTTAACTGGAGGGGATTGGTATTGCATTCATTAACACCTTGTTTACTAAGGGATCGTAAATTGAACATCATCTCAGAGCAAAAAAACTAGAAAAAATGATGCAACCATACTGAATGGATTAATGTAGCTTTATAACTTTGCACTTCTTTGGCACGTACCCTCTCTTATAGCGCTTTCCTTCCTCCTATTCCTCGTCACTTACTTTTTTTCTCTTCCTCGTTACTTCCCCTCCTCCTTTTCCTCGTCACTTCCCCTCCTCCTTTCCCCTGTCACTTCTATTCCTTTCCTTACACCTTCTTTCCTTTCTCTTTTTATGATATTTTTATCCACATGTCTCTTGCTACTTCTCTTCATATCCCTCTCCTGCTCATTTTTTCCTTTTCATTCTCATTTCCCTCCTGCCTTCTCCTCACTGACACCTTCTTCTACATTTCCTCTTTCTTCCCTCTTGGTCCTCCTCTTCCTTTCTTCTGTCTTCCTCACCATACTCTTCCCTCTCTTCCTCACTCTGCGCGTCCCTCCTCCTCCTCGTCCTCACACCTCTCCCCTACTCGTTCCCCTTCTTTGTAATTTCTCAGTTCCTTAGTCTGTGTCCTCCTCCCCCCCCCTTCATTCCTCACACCCTACCACCTCCTCCTCCTCCTCCTCTCCCTCCTCACATACAGCATCTTTCCTCTCATCCTCACATCATACTTCCTCTTCTTTCCCACCTCCTCCTCTTCCTCCTCACACACAGCACCCTTCCTCTCATCCTCACATCTCAATTCCTCTTCTTCCTTACCGCCTCCTCATCCTTTTTCTCCTCCTTCTTCCCCTCTTTCCCACATCCCAACAGCTTCTCCTCCCCTTCATTCATTGCACCTCCAGTGCATCCCTCCTGCGTCGTCTTAGCGTACATGGCAGCGGGATGTGTGCGTGTGGAGTCCAGTGGCAGGAGAACTGTCTGGATGGCTTTCCCTGGCACAGTGAAACTCGCATACCCTCCAAAATCAGTCTTGTAGCTCACCTTCACCGCTGACTCATCCCTGCCCACCAACACTTACTGTTAGTTAAACTATTTTTTATTAATGTATCTGGATATCTCAACAAGATGGTCAAGTCTACCAGGCATGTAGCATGTAAACATTTTACTGTGTGGTTTGTTGTTGCTGTTTAACCCCGGCCAGTCTGGTTGAGCAGACCCGTGGGCCACAGGTAAGCAACTGCTTCTATAGGGCCTTCCTGTAGGCACAGTGCAGTACATACATCTAGTAGGGATCCAGCACCCCTTTGTGGTAGACTGCACCTGACCAGGGTCAGATTAGCATCTTTCCCATGGCGAGGTGCAGGAAAATACGAGGAAGTCTGGCTCCCGGGTGGATGCTGCAGTTGTTCCATCCAGGGTGGACAGCATCACCATGTATATGCTCCTCGTCAGTACCTTCGTGATTGGTAATGAGAGAAAGTATGAAAAATAAAATGAGGTGTCGGATAGTGTAAAAGTGTAGGGGGTTATATGAGGGTGTGTAAGCTAGTGTGAGTGTGTGCATACAAATCTCGAGAGAACTAACATGTTAAGGATGACCACCACCAGATGTCTATCAGGGTGTATGAAGGCGGTGGTGTACAGACGCTCCCCTCCACCATCCCTCACCCAGGACGGTACTGCTACTGACCCCGACGGTACGAACTTACTGAAGTGACCCATAGCGTAGAACATCGGCTGCTTGTAGAATTCATCTTTTTCCTTCAACCAAGGAGAAGAAAGTTGAATCAGTGAGTATGAGTGTGCTAGATACACTTAAATCGCATTCTGCCTCTTTTGAAATGCTGACTGAGGCTTGGCTTAATTAGTGCAAAGCATTGAAGGTCTTGCCACACACTTCCCTCAGCAAACAGAGTTAGAGCTACAACGAATCAAAAAGGGGTAGATGACTGGTGCAGGTTCTAAGTGGTTTTCATTATTAGAGAGCTCTGAGCATGTAATGGGGATTTGATCATGTATGCAACAGTGACAATCATACACTGGTAACCCCTAGACCACCAAACTACCAGCCACCTAAAAAGAATGTGAAAAGAAAGGAAAACAAAAGCTTCTACTCCATAAATGAGCAGGAAGTGGAATTTATGATGACACTTAAAAAGATAGATAAATAGATAGATAGGTAGATAGACAGATAGATACAGATACAGAGAAAAAAATATGTATTGTGCACTGCTGCCGATTATGGTATGATGTTTTTACGCTAACCTGGCCTAATATTGCCATCCCCCAAACTTGAATGGTGAATGTTAATATCAGATTAATACTAGAATATGATGCTAGTTATGAAGAAGTGTCATGGAAAGGACGTAGAGTTGTAGTTTTTTTTTTTTTTTTCTGCCACTGACCTACGTGAAATATGCTGCAAAAGGATGAAAATCTGGACCAAGTTAGCGTAAAAGAAGTCTAAAGAATGATTTGTCTCTCTCACCGGGTTGATGATGATGGGCGCGTCGACAGTGTTACCAACCCAGTTTGGTCCTCCAGTGGTGTCCAGGGCCAGGTTCCAGTCCACCCAACCAGTCACATGCTGGTTCACCGTCTGAGGGACACATTGGTTAGATGGTGGTGGTGGTGGTGGTGGTGGTGGTAGTAGTAGTAGTAGTAGCCGTATAACTATGATGATGATATTTATGACAAGGATGATGACAATAACGATGGTGACGACAACGATAATAATGATGATGATGATGATGATGATGATGGGGTCTGTACCGACCTGGATTATATTTCTGGCGTAGAGTTCCCCCCTGAGCCATGACCCCAGCGCCACAGCCTCATGCAGCCCATCCATTCCCGGCACTGACACACAAAATAAATAAATAAATAATGACAAGAAGCAGTTATGCCAATTAATTCCAGTTATGATATTTGACAGCACACCCGTTACTTAACTGTGATACCGACCTATACTGTAATTAGCCCATTGTGACCTAAAATGAGGGGAATATTAGGTCAGAGGTCACCGATATTCCTCGTGTACTAACCAACACAAGCCTCGGTGTAGAGAATATACTTATTGGGGTAGAGGAGGTGGGTGTGGGTGAGTTCTGGAGAGTCAGGATGGGCCAGGTCAGTGTACCAGTGGACCGCAACACCGCTTATGTATTCACTGGCTTTGGCGTCCCCTAGTAGCTGTAAACACACTTAGAATCAAGAACACAAAAGGAAAAAAGGAGAGACAGAAAAAAAAGAAAAAGGCAAACAAATAGACAGACATGAAAGAAAGGAAACGACAGACAGACAGAAAAAAAGAAAGACAGTGACAGACAAACAGAAAGAAAAAAGGCATCAACAGACAGAAGGGAAGACAGTGACAGACATAAAGAGAGGCAGCAACAGACAGACAGAAAGAAAGATTGGTCACACTCCAACACTGATATCGAACTATTTAAATATCCATCTACTTTTGCAATTACTTGTCTGTCATCAGTAAACTAATTATAGCAATCAACAGCCTTTCATCCACGCCACAAGAAACATTATTTAAATCAGTATAATCATCAGTGGTCCAAACAAGGCAGAGTAAAATTAATGGAGGGGTCATTATCCTCATCAATGTCGGTCACTCTACTTACGACCTCAGATAATTTACACCTGAACTTACGACATAACTTACCTTTTTAGACTTCCGACCACTCTGAGCTTACGACCTCGGAACTTACGACACAACTTACAACCTCTCTTAACTTACGACAGCTGAACTTAGGAAACCTTAATTTACAACACCTTAACCTACTATTTTGAACTTACAACCTATCTGAACTTAGGAGATAACGTACGACCTTTCTGGACTTACGACATCTCTGAACTTCGATAGCTTCCTCCTGTCCTCGTCTCCCACCAAAATCTCGACCCGTCCCAGCCCCGCCTCCCTCAGCGCCGGCCCTAGGCTGCCCCCCACCCAGTCCCTCATGGCCTCGGGGCTCCACTCGCACGAGTTCCACTTCTGCAGGAGGGGAAAGGGAGGGAAAGCTGGTAAAATAGCTGTTTGTCTATCTGCGTATGTAGCTGTCTGTCTGCCTTTCTGTCAGTCTGTTTGTGTGCGTTTGTCTATGTGTGTGTGTCTGTCTGTCTGTGTAGCTATCTGTCTGTCTGTATAGCTATCCGTTTGTTTGTCCGTCTATCTGTCTGTCTAGTTATCTGTGTGTGTGTGTGTGTGTGTGTGTGTGTCTGTCTGTCTGTCTATGTATTTGTCAATCTATTTACAGTATCTGTCAGTCTATCTAACTGTCTATCTGTCTATCTGTCAATCTATTCGTTTAATTGTATGTCTGCCTGTCTATATCCATCTATATACTTATTTGTCAATCTTTCTATCTCACAACATGTCTGTCTGTTTGTCTGTCTGTCTATGTGTGTACATAGTATGTATGTATTCATTTACCTTACAGCACTGCCCTTGAAAATGGTGCTTGTCACAAAGAAGCGCTGTTATTATTATCATTATTATTATTATTATTATTATTATTATTATTATTATTTTCTCCATACAAAATTGCGAAGCCTCATGTTTTCGTCAGTATTATTGTTTTTCGTTCTCTTATTTTTTTTTTTAAATCTTATTATTACACATGAATGTACCATTGGGTAACCCAAGTCCTTGTGTCAAATATAAATGACCTTGACCTATTTTGAAGGGGATATACTTATTTTATTCTAAAAATTGCATATTTGAAATTGAAATATCTCAAAGTATTGTAATTTAGATACAGCTACTTAGTTGAAAATCCTTTGATAAAAATGTTTGCTGAATAATTCTGGCTTAATGTTTTGCTATTTAGCCTAGTGGAAAGTACCGAATTCAAAGCTGCTCAGTTTTTTCTTTGCAACATATTTTACAGAAAACCACAAAACCTTTAAAGCTGTTACTTGCCAGATATATAACTCTGATCTCTCTTATGATCTGAAAGGAATATGACTACAGTTAAGCTTACAGTTAGCCAGTTATTGTGACAAACGTAAAATTTTCAAATGCGTTCTTTGACACCTTTGTCTTCAGATCTTGTTGATGTTATACAAGAAGTAACCTTAGGGTCTTCAGATCTTGTTTATATTAAACATAACTTATATACCACAAGTGATTAACAGAGATCCAGTCCAGCAGCCATGCCAGCAGCATCACTACAGAGCTAGTGAAACGTGGCTGGCCAATCTGCAAGACTTGATGACGAGAACATGTGTTATGCCTTGGACCCATTGAGGGGGGCAATTGACAGCAGATCCGAGCCACTGGGAGCCCAGATCAGGGGGATCATGTGTTGGTTCAGCATTAAGGCTGCGTACGGTTTCATTACGCACCAGGACCCTGGTGCTGATGTTTTCGTGCACAGCTGAGCGATCGTTGCAACCAACACACGGTACATTTAGCGCTCTCTTTGCGAAGGTGAGACGGTGGAGTTCTGTCTCTCACAGTCTCCTAAGAGTCCTGAGGCCAGGGATGTCCCTGGGCCGGGGGGTGTTGCTGTTCAGGGCTCTGCCTATGCACAGCGACGTCCCACGGCCCAAAGACACTTTGGGGAGTTGGACACCATTGTTGAGATGTGCATCGTGACAGCGAGGGCTTTCTGTGGTGATGACAGAGCTACTCTGCACACTCTCCTCCCTCAAATCTTTAAGGAGAATGGGTTGCCCCATCTTGCCCGTCCCGCCACTCATCAGGAGCACTGGTGCAGGCCACTGCGGCCTGTCCAACCCCATAAGACACCACGGAAACGGCTGCAGTTGAGTGCCCCTCTCAACAGGTCAACTGCCATCACACCTGACGACCTGGCTTCGAACATGGACCTTGATACGACCACTGCTGAGACCCAAGCACTGCCAATGGCAGCCGAGGAGGGACGGGAGTCCATCCCTGACCCTCGAGTCACCCAAGATCCTGCTGCCTCAGACGACGTCATCTCTATGGTGATAGGTGATTCCTCCTCTTTGTCTCCACCAACTGAAACGAAGAAGCAGAAGAACAAGGCGAGAAACAAGAGAAAAACAGAAAAACGATCTCTCTCCAATGACCTTAACCTCGACCTGCCCACGCCCTCCACCAAGCCCATCTACGACCTCGAGCTCAAGGCCTCTCATCCCACCTGTGATGACATCACGAGAGTCCTTGAAATGAACGCCGAGAAGATCGCCAGTGAAGCACTGAAGAGGATAAATGCCCAGAGTCCTACACTATGTCAAACATTTTTTTTTTTTGCAAGGAAGAAGGAACCAAAGGCCACTAGCCAGCAATTGTTGTTCCTTCCAAGAGAAAAACAAAATACAAGAGAGAGCCAAATTCAAGATCCAATCATGTCGAGATGCCTGGACACACCGCGTTTGAAATACTGGAGATCATAGGAAGCAGGAAATACAGATAGAGGGATACAGTTCCAGAGTTAACCTGTTCCATAAATGAAGGACTGGGAGTAACGGCTAACTCTTGCATTAGAGAGTTGGACAGAAAAGGGATGAGAGTTTGCTGCTAGACGGGTGCTACGTGCCCGTCGTAGAGGTGGAGGAATGCATGCAGACAGTTCAGAGGAGCGGTGACCATTGAAGTAGTGATAGAAAAGAGATAAAGATGCAACAGTGAGGCGAAGAGACAGAGGTTGAAGGGAGTCACTAAGAGGAGGAGAGCTAATGAGACTCCACCCTATTGAGAAGAGCTGTATGTGGGAAGCCTCCCCACACATGAGAGTTGTACTTAACACAGGGGGGGATAAAACCCCTGTATAGAGTCAACAATTGTGCAGGGGTAAAGAAGGAGCAGAGTCGGCTTAGCACACCTAATCTCTTGGAAGCAGATTTTACAAGAGATGTAATATGATCTTTCCAAGATAAGTCCCGAGTAAATGAAACCCCAAGCACGTTCAAGGATGATGCAGGATTAAGCTGAATATTATTAAACATTAGTGGGTATACCTGTGGAAGATTTTGTCGGTTTATAGGTGTAAAACTAAGTTTTTGATGTATTAAAAACAACCAGATTATTTTTACCCCAGTCAGAGATACGGACCAAGTCAGACATTATGTGTGCCATAGCCTCATCCCTTGTTTGTTGAAGTAACTGCTGAGATGGACGTTCCAGGAACTGAATGGAAATGTGAAGGGTGGAGTCATCAGCATAAGAGTGGATAGGGTTAGATGTACAGCTTAGAAGGTCACTGATGAATAAAAGGAAGAGAGTTGGTGATAGGACAGAGCCTTGAGGAACACCACTGTTGACAGATCTAGGAGAAGAATGATGGCCGTCTATAAAGAGCGGCTATAGAGTGACCAGAAAGGAAGCTAGAGATGAAGGCACAGATAGAAGGATAGAAACCGTAAGAGGGTAGTTTGGAAATTAAAGATTTATGCCAGACTCGATCGAAAGCCTTTGAGATGTCAAGTGCATGGCAAAGCTTTCATCGAAGTCCCAAAAGGAGGATGACTAGGAGTCTGAAAGGTAGGTGAGAAGATCGCCAGTGGAGCGTCCCTGACGGAACCCCTACTGACGACCAGAATGAAGGTTGTGACAGGAAAGATTCTTTAAAATTTTTCTATTAAGAATTGGCTCAAAAACTTTTGGGTTACAGGATGTTTAAGCAATTGGACGATAGTTGGAGTGTTGGGAATGGTCACCCTTCTTTGGGACTGCCTGAATGAAAGCAAACTTCCAGCAAGAAGGAAAGGTACAAGTTGATAGACAATGGCGAAAGAGCTTGCCTAGGCAGGGTGTAAGCACAGAAGCACAGTTCTTGAGAACAACAAGAGGGACTCCATCAGGCCCATATGCCTTATTAGTATTGAGGCCAGCAATGGCAGAAAATATATCAGTTGAAGAAATTTTAATGTCAGCCATGAGGAAGTCAGAGGGGGGAAGTGATGGAGGAACAGCACCGGAATCATCTAAGGTGGAATTGGAGGAGAAAATCTGAGTGAAGAGATCTGCTTTATCAGTAGAAGAAATAGCTACAGAGCCATCAGAGTAGAAAAGAGGAGGGACAGATGATGAGGTAAAGTTGTTAGAAAGGTTTTTGGCAGGGTGCCAGAGGGAGTGGGAAGAATTTTAGTTGGAGAGTTGACAGCATTTAGTATGGATGAAATTATTTTTTGCAGAGCGATGAACAGACATAGCACGATTCCGGGCAGAAATGTATAAAAGATGTGATTCAGGGGTGGGTTGGCTCTGGTTCCTTTTATAGGCCCTCTCCTTGCTGCGGACAGCATAAGAACAAGCGTGATTAAACCAAGGCTTTCTTGCATTAGTCAGAGGATATGAGAATGGAGTGTATGCTTCCATGCCCGAGAGAATAACCTCCATAATGCGCAAGGCACACTCAGATGGCTCCCAGCCATGGAAACAATAATCACTGCAGGGAAAATCAAAGAAGTGCTGCCTGAGGGCCTCCCAATCTGCAGCTCCAAAGTGCCACAGACAACGTTTCTTTGGAGGGTCCACAGGCTGTACCGGAGCGATAGGACAGGTTAAGGTGATAAAGTTGTCATTGGAGAAGCCCAACAGAGAGAAAAGATTAACTACAAGTTTAGAGCTGTTCAATAGCCTAAATAAATAGTTCCCACTTGTTCCACCACCTATCTGCCTATTTTTACCTCTGGCGGGCCCTTATTTGGCTTGGTCCTCCCAAGGGAGGTAAATCTAAACAACAACAACAACTACCATAAGTACTCTTCCCTAGCTCTTTACTATGGCACACATCATCCATTCCCCCCAAGACCTGTTTCCCTACCGCCATCTTCAAGGGGCAGGTCAAATGGTACAACTACAAAGCCAACTATGGCTTCATCACCAGGGGGGATGATTATCGGGATTTCTTTGTCCATGGCTCGGCCCTCACTAAGCCCAACCCTCTGGAAGCTGTAAATCCCTGGCAGAGGATGATAGGGTGGAGTTTTCCACCAAAAGGGGAACGAAGGGACCAGAAGCTGCTGGTGTTACTGGCCCTTCTGGTTCCCTCATAGAGGGATCCAGCTATGCTCCAACACGCCGACCATGCCATCGTCAAGCTTCAACTGGAGAGGGAACCATCCTGCCGGCTCACATCTTTCCCTGCTTTCAGCTGCACTCACCCTCATGCAAGAGGACTGAGCTGCCCTCACCAGGCTGATCCCCCTACTCCTCCAGCACAACGAAGTGCGTTCTACTGACATCCCAAAGGAGACAGTCACTGTTGCCACCCCTTTCCCACGTCCTTCCTCCCCTTCTACCTGAGGACGACCCGGCCACCACCTCAGACACCGATCCTCTTCCATCACCACCACCTCCTGTTGATGACCAGGCTGACGACCAGACCACCGAAGAGCCCTGTGTTTCTCCACCTCCATCACTACCCAAGAAGAAATGGAAGAAGTGGAAGAGCTTACCCCTGAACACCCCCCAGATTGAAACCAACACCTCTCTTCCCAGTAACAACGAGACTGCCAACGACCTCGAGCCTGAGAACACCCAACCCACCGTCTCCGACATGCAGCCCCAAAGTGACCACCCAATCTAGACTGACTTCGGAAAACTATTCAATGACACAGTCACAAAATAAATTAATCAACGACACAGTGAAGCATCTACAACAGACTGCAGTTTCAGCAACTCACCAAGGACAATATATCACTGTCGCAGCCAAACCCTACTGACCAGGCTAATATAGGGCCCAGTCCCCCTCTATAGGAGGGGAAAATCTTAAAAAAAAACAAAAAAAAAACATAAGTAATTATGGCAAATCCTCCTTGTTATGGTCGCTTCACGATAAGATTAAGTAACTAGTTAAGCTTCGCCATTTAAATGGTGAAGCTTCTTATTTTCTTCGGTATTATTAAGCTTCGCCATAAAAAATGGTGAAGCTTCTTGTTTTCGTATTACTATTAATTTTCTCTGCATTTTTTTGTTTTTGTTTTTTTTGTTAAACATGAAGGCACCCTAAGGTTACCCAAGTCCTTGTGCTAATTAGAAATGACCTTGACCTATTTTTGAAGGTCATATACTCATTTTCATTCTGAAAGCTCCATATTTGAAAATGAAATATCTTAGAAATTAATTGACATACAGCTGTTTTGTTGGAAATCCTATGACAAAAATCTTTGATCAATAATTTTGATTAATATTTTGCCATTTAGCCTAATGAAAAGTACCGAACTGAAATCTGCTCAGTTTTTTCTTTGCATCACGTTTTAGAGAAAACCACAAAATCTGCAACATTCCAGATATATAACTCTGGTCCCTCTTACGATGTGAAAGGAATATGGTTACAGTTAGGCATACAGTTAGTCAGTTATTGAAACAAACGTAAAATTAACACATCCTATCTTCTACACCTTTGTCTTCAGATCCCTTGTTGATGTCATACAAGAAGTTACCTTAGGATCTTCAGATCTTATTTAGATTACAAATACTCTAAATCGTTATGGCGAAGCTTCCTTATTATGGCTACACAATAAGAATAGATAACTATTTATTATCATTATTATTACTGCTATTACTATGACCACCACCACCATTATCTCTACCATCCCCACCTCCACCACCATTACTACTGTTACTATTATTAGTACTATTACTACTACTACTACTACTACTACTACTACTACTACTACTACTACTACCACTACTACTATTACTATTTCTACTACTACTACTACTACAGTTATTATCTTCATCATCATCATTATAATAACATCAAAATTATAAAGTCTGATAACTAACAAGTTCGATGTTGGAGAAGGCGTGGTTTTGCGAGGTGATGCCCCACACTCTCACCCCGGCACTCTCATACTCCTTGATAAACCTGGAAAAAACGTAAATAAAATGACTGGATAGATATAATGTATCTGTCTGTCTCTTTGTATATCTATTTATCAATCTACCTATCTCTCTGTCTACTGTATATATTTATTTGTCTCGAGCTTTTTAATAAACCTGTGAAAAATAAGAGGAAATTATGTGATAGATTTAAAGTGTCTGTCTATGTCTATCTGTGTAATTATTATTTATCTATCCACCTTTGCATCTATCTATCAGTCTATCTATCTTTCAATATATTTATTTATCTCATACTCCTTGATAAACCTGTGATAAATAAGTCGAAATTGATATACAGTATTTCATTTTAAGGACCTGTCTCTGTCTATATGTATATCTATTTTTTATTGTTATCTATTTATTTATCTATTTGTCTGTCTATCTGTATGTCTTATCTGTATATTTAAGTCAATCTAAATATTTATGAAGTTCTCTGTGTCTATCTCTATGTATTATTTAATCTTTGACTGTCTATCTATCTATCTGTTTCTATCTGTCAGTCTAAGCACAAATTTATCCATGTCTGCCTGCCTATTCATCCATCTGTCAGTCTGTCTATATATTTATCTATCTCTTCATACATCTCTCTATTGTCACTATCGGTTTATCTGTATACAGCCAGATGTCTTAATCCAAGCATGAGTAGCTACAATCGTGTCGCCTCCACATCACCCTGTCCTGCGCCATCACGCTGCCCTCTCTCCAATCCACACCTAACCAATCCATTAGTGGAGAGTGGATAAGCCTGCCTATCTGTTTATCTATCTGTCTATCTATCTATCTACATCAATTAGTTTCTTTCACAGGTGTACAGACAAAGAAAGAACAATATACCCAGTTTCGTCTGAAGAATATTTAAAACTGATGAAATACAGTGAAATATGCTATCTCTACCTCTGTGTTTTTCAAATGGTTCAATTTTTCCCATTTGTATTCGACAAACTTTGGGAAGATATGAGCCTTAGCCATGATGCGGGAGTGAGTCTCCTTGGTTACTAGTCAAATCAACCCTAGAATCTGCCGACACATGGCCATCAACTGAGCTGAAAGGGATCTCCTTGGTTAACGTCAGATCTACCCTCTAGTTTGATTACACCTGGACATCAGATGACCTTAAAGGATCTCCTTGGTTACTAGTCAGATCTACCCTCCAGTCTGATTACACCTGGACATCAGGTGTGCTGAGAGGGATCTCCTTGGTTGCTTGTCAAATCAACCCTCCAATTTAACTACACTTGGCCATAAACTGAGCTGAAAGGGGGTTTGGGAACTTGGTCATTTTCTTTCTTTTTTACACAAATAAAAGAGAGGAAAGAAACACACACACACACACACACACACACACACACACACACACACACACACACACACACACACACACACACACACACACACTCATAAAAAGAGAAATGAGAACAGTACTAAGAGGAAACTACTCATCATGGAAAGAAGTGACTAGTGGAGTACCACAGGGTTCAGTGCTGGCACCAATCATGTTTTTAGTGTATATAAATGATATAAACACTAACACTGGAAATGAAAGCTATCTGAATATGTTTGCAGATGATGTAAAAATACAAAGGAGAATTACTAACACAGACTCTTGTAAAGAGATACAAGAAGAATTAAATAAACTTCATGAATGGAGTAGTACATGGCAAATGGAATTCAGTGTGGACAAGTGTCATGTAATCAAGTTTGTTAAAAGTGGAAAAAGACCTGATTGGGATTATAAGTTAGTAAATAAAACCCTATACACATCAGAAAGAGAGAAAGACCTAGGTGTGATTATCAATAACAGACTATCTCCGGCTGACCACATCAGTGAGAAGATACGGAACATGTATACACTGCTTGCAAATATGAGAATAGCATTCACATACATAAATGAAGACATGCTAAGAAGGATAATAACATCATTCATTAGACCAACCCTGGAATATGCATCAGTAGTCTGGAGTCCTCATCTCAAAAAACACATAGACAAGATTGAAAAAGTTCAAAGGGTCGCTACAAGATGGATACCAAGCTTAAGGGACCTAAGCTACGAAGAAAGACTAAATAAACTGAATCTACCAACACTACAGGAGAGAAGGAAAAGAGGTGACATGATAATGCTATATAAGTGCATATCAGGGAAGGAGAAAATAGACATAAATGATTACTTAACATATGGAGAGGCATCAGCAAGAGGACACTGCAAAAAACTGCATAAGAAGAGAGGTGATAAAGACGTAAGGAAATTCAGTTTCCCAAACAGAGCAATTGATCAATGGAATGCACAACCGAATGAAATAGTGTGTGCCAAAACAATTCACAAATTTAAGGATATGTATGATAAATATGGTTTAAGACACGGGACAGTACGAGCTTGACTCATTCATGTAAAGATACAATTAGGTAAGAACACACACACACACACACACACACACACACACACACACACACACACACACACACACACACACACACATTACCTAACAATATACTGGCTCCAGGGATCCCACATGCTTTCCATAAGTTCTCCAGATCCGTTCAGTTTATTATTCTTCTTCATCCATGCCGGGGGTGACCAAGGCGAAGCGAGAACTTTTATAGGAAGCCGAGACAACTCCTGGGCGCGCAGAAGGATTGGTAACTGTGGGAAGGGGCGGAAGGGGTTAAGGAAGCTCCCTAACACCTCTTCCTAAGCTACTTGATTTGCTTATAATACCTGGTTATCCTATCATCCTGAGCACGAAGGAGGGGCAGGTGTGGGGAGGGTGTGTGTGTGTGTGTGTGTGTGTGTGTGTGTGTGTGTGTGTGTGTGTGTGTGTGTGTGTGTGTGTGTGTGTGTGTGTGTGTGTGTGTGTGTGTGTGTTAGGTCCTTATTCTCGTCGGTTAGGGAAGCTCCCTAACATTTCTTCTTAAGAGATTTAGTTTGCTTATTACACCGTACTATGTGAGGTGGTGAGTGGGGTGAAAAGAAGACGAAAGGGGGTACAGGGAACAGCATAAGAACATAAGAAGAGAGGATAACTGCAGTAGGCTGGTTGGCCCATGCTAGGCAGCTCCTTGAAGACTACTTGAACTATACACTACTGTAGAATGAAATAAGGACAACAAAGAAGAAGGCTCTCCCTCGCCTTCCAAACCCTCCAGCCAAAGCCAGCGAGAAAAAGAAAGAACACCACGCAGTATAGAAAAACTGGCTTGGACATTTTATAGGAAAGTGTGACAGGAGAATAGAGACTGTCATAGTGTAACCTGAAAAAGGAAAAGTATGAATTAGTATTGGTTATAACATTTTTTTTTCTATATCAATCCCTTATTTGTCATATGCTTATCTAGCCTATGCTTGAAACTCTCAATGGAAGAGGCAGCAACTACTTTACGGTAGCTTATTCCATTCGTGTACTGTTGTTACCAAACCAATTTCTACCTATTTCCTTGCTGAAACGGAGTTTTTTTAGTCTCAGACCATTACTTCTAGTTCTATCCTGTATGCTCACTCTAAGTACTTTGCTAATATCTCTCTTATTTATATCCTTCATCCACTTAAACACCTCAGTTAAGTCTCCCCTTCCTCTAGGGCTCTCTAGTGAGTTCAGACTTAGTCTTTTCAGTCTGTCTTCATATGACAGGTTTCGAACATCATGTATCATTCTTGTCATTCTTTTCTGTACATTTTCTAACGAGTTCACATCTTTTCTTTAGTAAGGACACCAATATTGTACAGCATAGTCTAAATGACTATTTTTGTATCATCAGCAAATCTGCTGATACTGCTAGTGATCCCTAAGTCTAGATCATTTATATATATAATAAATAATAAGGGACCGAGTACCGAACCCTGTGGTACGCTAGTTACTAATCCCCAATCCGACTTAGTTCCATTTATTAATACTCTCTGGTTTCGTCCCTTCAGCCAGGATTCTATCCATTTTAAGATATCGCCGTCTATACTGTGTGCTCGAACCTTTCTAACTAACCTTTCGTGTGGGACCCTATCAAAAGATTTACTAAAGTCCAGATAAATAATATCGTAAGCTCTATCGCTAGACCTTCGAGAGGAATGACAAGAAGTCCTTGCCTGAATCCGTGCTGACTTTCATTGATAAGATTATTATTTTTTTTTTAAGTGTTCTCTAATCTTATTTGCCAAAACTGACTCAAGCTTTTTCCTACTATTGATGTTAGACTTATCGGACGATAATTTGACGCAGCTGCTTAATCACCCTTTTTAAAACTGGGCAATACGTTTGCTGTCTTCTGGAACTTGTCCTGAAATTGAAAGTCATTAATAACGCTGAAAATGGCTGACATAATTCTTTTCTGGTTTCTTTTATAATTTTTGCATTTATATCGTCCGGACCTGGCGGTTTTTGAGGTTATAACTTAGTAATTTCTTTCAATACATCCTCCTTACTAATAGTAATTTTACTAAGAATATTTTCCGTATTATCATCGTAAATATTTGCTGCGTGAGGGACATGTGTAGATCTTCCATGGTGAATACTGATATGAAATAATTATTTAGGATGGGGCACATTTCTTTATCTTCACTGGTAATGTCACCTGATTCTGTTCTGAGTGGTCCTATTGTAGTGCCATAATTTTGAGTATTAGTGTGGGTTAGTAGAAGCAAGTATTGTAAGTATAATCTTAAGTTTAAGTATTGTAAGCGTAGCTCATGATTAAACAGTTGAGTTCTATATTTAAGTCTAGTCTTAATTAATATTCATAATCTGAACATGATTGTGATATTGATAGTACTGAGTCAAGTATTGATGTGGATATGATTGTTATACATATGGACCAGCTCATCCCCGTCAACAAAGACGTATAACCGCGAAATTTTAGTCGAGATTAATAATTGCGAATGCCATCCTTCGTATTCCAGTCTAGAGATTTACCTGCCAAAGTTAATAGATTTCCCCTTTTGTACTATGCAGTGGTGAATTGAGAATGTCTAAAGTAAGAGTATTGAAGATTGTCAAATGTGAAGCGCGAAATTCATGCTGTTGAATCCTGTTTGCAGTCATGTAGGCATGCAGCCGACAAAGGTAATAAAACTGTCCGAATTCTGAATGATTTTGGCTTCATTATGATTAAAGTTCCTTTATGCCTATTATAAAAATTTCAACATCATAAGTCATTTTTCTACTTATGTTGAATGCAAACGTATCTTTCATATTCTTCGTAGATCGAATAGAAACAGAAATATTACAAAGTAATCAGTTGAAGTTTTGGCCGATTCCTGAACACTGTGTCGATGCTTATAAAAAGGCAGGGGGCAGCGCCAACCGCCAGATCAGTGTTGTCAGATCTTCAGAAATTTCTGGAGATCTACTGAAATTTTGACCTATTGTCAAAATTTAAGGAATTACCATAAAATCTTCAGAAATTTTAACAGATCTGTCAGATATTCTTCAGATTTTTGGAAATTATTACCGAGAATTTAAACAATGTGCACTCCTTCATTAAAAATCCACTTTCATCAACTTTTGTATAACGAATAAATTCCACAGAAATGGAATGTACCGAACCTCAACGACAGTTGCTCCGTTGAAACTGCCAGCAGTCTCGGTATGGACGCGTAAAGATCCCCGTCAGGCAGCAGCAGTCAGTTGAATGTGTGACCACTGCCAGTACACAGACGACACCAATGCTCTGACTCAGAGGCCTGCATTTGACCCTCTCAAGGTTAGAGTTATGCTAAATACGTAAATAACTACAGAATGAATGCACATAGGCAGGCTACTTGCCATTATAAAGTGCAGACAGAATAATGCATCAAGATAAATCAGAATGTGCTTTGAGCAGAGTCCTGAGTCGGTCTTTCTGCACCCACGCACAGTTTAGACCTATTTCTTTAATCTTTGCCTCCACAGTTTAGGATCTATGCAAGATATTTAATGTTATCTTCAATGAATGAAGGTATCTGTCATTATTTGTGCAGATACTATGATTGTGCCAAGATATACAAAAATTGTGTTTATATCTGATCTTATCAGCTGTTTCCGCTTATGCTGCCACGATTGGTTTAAAGATATTTATATATATCACATGATTTGTTGTAACCCATACTTCATTGATATATATGTTTTTAAGGGAAAAAAATTGAATCTTCCTAAATGTTCTATAAAATCCAGGAATTTTGGTAAGAAATCAACAGAAATTTTATGGGGACCATCTGGCAACACTGCTCCAGATTGCTGTTACTCTCTCCATCGTTCACAGGTTAGTGCTCGAACTCTCATTCCTCCCCCCCTCCCTTTCTCCCTCGTGTATTAAATCTTCATATACGTTCGTGAGTTAAATTAGTGATATTTTACCTTGATCCTTCTTGTGCTGAATAATGAGACCGCTGTTCCTCTCTCCATCGCTCACAGACAAGAGTTATGGAGGGCCGTGGCTAGCATCCCAAGGATTCGAGTGTTCTAGCCGTGGCCTAACCTCTAACACTAAATCACCCTCCCGCTTTAGTTCATAGAATCAAAGTAATTATCAGCTGGTCCATTTGTCCATGTGATTAGTGACCCTATTGATGATTATGTTTAGCTTATATAAGATTCTTCAGTTGTACATTTAGTCTTACAGAATATTCTTTGGTGATAATCTTTAGGTCCCTTCCCGACGAGTCCGTCAGAGACCACGGGACTATCAGTATTCTAGGGATATTAATCTAGTGTGTAAAGATACATATTTCTGGAGTTAAACTGTAAATCCTCATTACTGAATATTAATTTAGTTCGTGAAGATTCATAGTTCTGAAAAGTGTAACAGTATTCTTCGAATATTCAGTCTGAGATTCATATTTCTGTGGACATGGATCCTCATTGTGTTTTGTTTGGTATAATTCACAGTTTGAAGAGTAATCTGTATCTCAGTTCTTAATATTTAGTAAATCTTAGGTTAAGTCATTGTGAGTTTGAATTTTGCTATCCTCTAAGAAGTGGTATCGTCGAGGTTGAGTGGCCTGCAATGTGTGCTAATATCTAACTACTCACGCCCTCTCTAATAAGATCACGCTACCCTATTCCTCATAATTTCTATAATATCCGTTATTACACTGATGACTAAAACTTCTTGCATCACACTGGGGGACAGCAGCCTAAAAATCTCTGAGTTTTACACTGGTGATCAAAACTCTTTCGCATTACACTATCCTATATTATTTCGTACGGTACATTTGATAAAAACCCTTGGAGTTTTCTTTCGATTCACTAGCAATCTAAATTTCATAACTTCTCTTTGATTTCAGTATCTTCCTCTTTACTTCTCTATTTAAAATCAAGTACCGGTTACTTAAGTGTTCCTCTCCACGTTTTATTTTTCTATATATTCCTTTCCTTTGGCCTAGGAGAGATTATAATCTGTTGTTTAACTATCTTGGTTCCGAATTATTCGCTCTAAACGGTTCTGATGGGATATATCTATCTTGGCCTCCGTGTATAATATTTACTAACTTGTTATAGTTCTAACTGGCCAAACATCTGTTTGGTACTGGACCTGAGTTAATCCCAGTCACGTGAACTACATTCCCACCTGAGATTTGATCTTCCCCAGAGACCTGGTGCACATTCTCACCTGTTTCCTGCCCCTCACCTATGACCTGGGGTTCCCCACTGACCTGGCGCCCCCTAAAATAGCTACATTATTCTCCCTATGGAATACCATTCTAAAATAAGCTCTTAATCCATTGCAATCTCCTTGACGAAAATTAGGAACGGTGGAGGTATTTTCAATAGAACAAACATCCCAAATAAACTTGAACTTAATTTCTTCATGATCGCTATTACCATTTCGTCCACCAACCTCTATATTACTAATGACATTTTCTTTATTAGTTAAAACCAAATCTAGTATATTACCTTTGGTGGGCTCCCTGATATACTGATAAAGGAAATTATTCTGTACTACATCTAGAAATTCCTCTGACTCTGCATACCTTGTCTGATTTAGCAAAACAATCCTTGGCAGATTACGATCCCCTACAATTAGGCTATTACTAATCTGGACTGTGACACTTTCCTAATTTCCTCCCAAAGGTATTTACTATCTGCACTGCCTAATTTAGGAAATCTGTAAATAGCTCCCAAAACTATTTTCTCCCTGTTGTTACTGATTTCAACCCAGACACTTTCGGTGTCCCTGTTTACTTTAATGTCTTCATTATTGTAACAGTTTAATTAATCCTTTACATAAATAGATACCCCGCCCCCCTTTCTTCCCAGACGGTTTGACACAAAAATATTATAGCCCTTTATCTGATATTCTGCAAAAAATTCTCGAGCGTCTATATTCATCCAAGTTTCACTAATGATGGTAATGTCTATTTTCTCTGTACAAATTAAAACACTTAGTTAATCCATTTTATTTTATAAACTCCTGCTATTTGTGTAGTACACTTTCAGATTATTTCGAGTAGTTATACCCCTACCTTCGGACTTACTTTTTAAAAGTTTGTTAATAACTGGGAAACTTTACTAATATAACAATTTTTTTTACTATCACTTGTCGCCCCTCTATTATCGCTTGCTTTGTCCTCTATCATCGCCTGCTCATTTTGGGGTGCCTAAGTGGATGTTTTTAAACTGATAATTAAGCTGTTGCTCTTACTTTTGCATGTCTTGTTGCATCTATCCAGACCTGATGATAATGATTTCTGAGTGTAGTTGCTTGATTTCTGAGTGCAGTTGCTGCAACTTCCTGTAGAACTATTTATCAACCTCAAAAAAAAAAAAAAAAAAAAAAAAAAAAAAACTCCTTATCTATCATTCCAGCTAAAACAGTAACTCCCTGCCTGCTGAGATGAGTCCCATCCCAACTATACGTGGAACTCCGTCCATAAAACCGATCCCAGCTGTCAGTGAAAGGTATTGCATTATCTTTGTAATACCTTTCAAGGCGGCAGTTAAAACCTATTGCCCTGCTCAGCCATTCACCTTCCAACTCCCCTCCTGGGCAAAACACTGAGTACTAAGGGGGTCTCTCCCCTCTCCCTAACCTTCTCCAACATCACCTTGTACTGCTGCCATAGTACCTCACTCTTACACCTACCAACATTATTGTCTCTTACACTGAAGCACACAGTGGGTTTGTTTCCACAATCCTTCACAATATTTGAAAATTTTTCTATCACATTACCCACCCTGGCCCCCGGAAGACACACATGTTTAGTGAGTGGAGTATACATTGCTCTGTTTACATATCTTACCTAGGAGTCTCTAACAATGGCAAAATATTTCTTACCTTTCTGGATTTCCATATACTTACCCATATGGGAAGTTCCCTCACCGTCCTTCTCCCCTGCTTCCCTCTCTACCTTCCCTTCACACTGGTCTTGTAATGCGTCGAATGCACTTGTGGTCTTTATCTCCATTTGTTTCTGGAGGGTGAACTTCGTTGCACCCTTGTGGACAAGTGTCCAATCTTCAGCCTTTTTTTCCTTCTCCTCCAACACTTCCTCCAACAAATCCCTCATTTCTGACTTCCCTGCCTGAGAACCTGGACCTCCCGCTTCAGTTTGAGAAGTTCTTCCTTTAACTCAATGTACTCCCTCTCAAAACTTACATCGGGGACACAACTCTTCGTAGAGGAAGCCATCATGCACAAATTCACACAAAGGTGGCACAGCGCTATCACGAGTCATTGCAACACACTAGCACAACATTAGCACAGATCACTAGCACAGCATTATGACAGGTCACTACAACACACTAGCACAACACTGTCACAGGCCACTAAACTCTCTGACAATTCTCACAACAGGTGGGTAGTTCTAGCTAAATCAAGACGCCAGGAGAGACATCTGTACTGACTGACCTCACAAGAGTAACTGGAATGAAGAAGTGGGTGAGCATGGTGGAATGAAGAAGTGAGAGAGTCTGTGGCACAAAAGAAGAAAGCATATAGTGAGTGGATGAGAAACAAGGACGTGGAAGAAGCTGAGAGACGGAAGAGAGACAGTTATATGCAGACAGGAAGAAAGAGGTGATAAGATAAGCAAGATAGAGTATGAAGAGAGTGGATGAGGAATTTGGAAGGAATTTGAGTGTAAAGTGGAGGGAATGTAAGAAAATGTTCTGGAAAGAGTACTAAAGAGTGTTAGACAGGATGCCAAAGAAGTTAGTTGTGAATTGAAAGATAAAAATGGTAAATTACTATTGGAGAAGGGAGAAAAAGTGAGCAGATGGAGAGAATTGAACATAGAGGTACAAGTGGCTGGGGAATGGCTGGGAGAAGGAGGGATGTGGGAAGAGAGGAAGAAATCAGTAGGATGGAAGTTGTGGAAGCAATGAAGAAAGTTATAATGGGGAAAGCCCCAGGAATTGATGGAATGTGTGGTGAAATGTAGAAGCATGGGGGAGAGATAGTAGTAGAATGGATGTGGAAGACATGCAGATTGGCCTGGGAGGAAGGCAGAGTCCCGGAGGATTGGAAGTCAGGTTGTTAGTTATTATCACTGTAGGGGGTCTTAATTATTAACTACCACAATGCAGAATAACAACTCACCATTATATACAGTATGTGGAAATGGCATTTTGATCAGTACTCAGTGAAAATATTTTAGGCCTAATATGCTGAGTACTTAACTGTGGTGTTGATGGTATTAAATGGCATAATGATGATGCTGGTTGCTGTACAAGGTTCGAGGTAAGTGTATTTACTGTCTGGTGACAGGGAGAGAACTGAAAAGTCTCGAGTAGCTTGGTGCACGAAGTAAATTTATTTAAATTTATCAATGTATATATAACTAAATATGTTGTTTTCTTCATGACCATATTTATCTCTAGTGATAAATAATATCTCACCTAGCATATATAATACAAGAATTTACTTACAAAGAAATGTGCTATCGAGGGTGGGAAATTCAAACCCAAAATCCACGACATACTCCCCCGCCCAAAATATGTACAATATCTACAACTGTCCCGTCCCAAACAGAGTACGCCATAGTTGGGAGGAACCAAGAGCGGTCCAACGTGATGTCCTCAAAGGGGCATCACATCAGTTATTTACAGGTGTAGGGGGGTGTTGGGTAGCACCGGTTTGGCTGTCATCTTCTTTCATTTCTATATCAATTTCTAGCAGATACAGCTTAACCACCGGTCTAGTAGTCAAACCGGCGCTTGTCCTTAGCTGCACTACCCTACATTCTTGATCAGGACCACATAACAATTTGGTGACCCGACCTAGTCGCCAGAGAAGTCGAGGCCAATCATTGTGTATCAGCACGACGTCCCCAACTTGAGGCACTGCCTTCCCTTTCTTGAATGTCAGTTGACGATGTTGCTTCCTGAGCAATACTAGATAGTCAGTGGTCCATCTCCTCCACAGATCTCGTGAGATCTTTGTCACTTATAGACGTCGGTTTATTCCCGAATTAGTCCGCCAGGTGACGTCCATGAGATCATCATCCCTGACTTCCTGTTTCAGGAACTGTCTAAGACGCCTTCCATTAATAAGTTGTGAAGGAGTAAGAGGGAGTGGATCATCAAGGTCACCATATGTATATCCAAGTGGACGGTCATTGACTGTAGCCTCGAGTTCCAATAATACAGGATCTAACTCTTCACGGGTTACTAAAACTCGATCCAATACCTTTCTCAGGCCAGCCTTTAGGATGCCTATCACTCCCAGATGGGACTGAACCATGGCGCCCTGGCCAGTATTAACCGTCACTCACAGTTTAATTTTACCAATTCATTCTGTAACCTTGGATCATTTTTCAACCCCCTCAACACACTGGCTCCACTTATGCATGTAGTGGTGTTATCGATAATTATGAGTTCAGGGAAGCCTCTCCTGCTACAGAACCGACAGAAGGCATGAATGAAGGACTCACAGGAGAAGTTTGACACTGTCTCAATGTGTATTGCCCTAGTGACTGCACAGGTAAACAAGACTATATAATTTTCCTATGGTACCCTTTTCTTTAATGGGTAGAGCACCTGTGTAGTCTACTCCTGTTACTTGAAATGGATTCACTTCCTGAACCCTAAAATACAGTAACGGCGGAGCCTGTACAGCACTATATGGGGCACCATGTAACCTTTTACAAGTTATACATTTTCTTAAAACCTTCTTTACAACTTGTCTGATCCTAGGAATCCAAAATCTTTGTCTTATGTAACTTACAACATAACTTACTCCACTATGGCTACACACCTTGTGGCAGTACTCAGAAAGGAGAGCCGCTATCCTATGTTTACTAGGTATTAGGATTGGGTACTTTGCTTTATCCTTTAAGTCCGACAACTGTAACCTTCCTTTACAATGCAATAGCCCACCTTCCATATAGGAGCCTAACTGCTTCACAACATTACATGGTGTGCCCTTTCCAGTGGACAAATAGTGGTAATCCTCTGGGTACTCTTCCATTTGATTTAACTTCATCATTACTGATTCTGCTGTCCTTAATTCCAGCACTGTCAAATAAGTTGGCAGTGCCTCATGTGTTCTTTGTCTCCTGTCTTTCAGTGTCTTGATAAATCTCAATACCCATGCCATCACTTGCCTTGTCTTCACATAAGAACTATATTGGTCCCAATTCAATATGGCAGGAAGGGTTACCGATATTGGCAATGACAGGGTCACTTCACAAGGAGACAACCCAAGGTGGCATCCCCAACTTCCTCAAATGGACCATTTTCCGGCCACATATTTTGGTGAGGTAGCCATGTGGGGCCCCCCCACCACAAAGAGGAAACTATTAAGGATGCATGTGACGTCCCTCTGGAAACTATATCACTAGGGTTGTCCTTTGTAGACACAATGAAATTCAGCATCAGGGACTAATGCCTTTATTTCATCATTGCTGTTCTGAACATATACAGCCAACAATTTTTTACTAGACAACCAGCATAGGGTAATCTGGCTATCCATCCAAAGGTATTGATTTTCTATGCTTAACTCGTCCGCCCAGACATCATAAATATACTTGGTGAGATGAGCTTCTAGTATGACAGCAGTCAGTTATAATTTTGGTATAGTGACGGGTTTAATGGGTGCTACTTTGGCCTTTGCCATAGCTAATCTACTACTTCCCTCACTGACTAAGCAGGTTGCTACACCATAAGGAGTGGTGCTTGCATCACTAAATAGATGCAGCGTGACCTTTTTACTATCAGTGACATGGCAGGGAAATACAATTTTAGTACTGTTAATCATATACTCATATATCCCCTGCCATTCAGCCTCCATTCCTTCCGGTATGGGAACATCCCACCCACATTCAATAGGCCATAGATCTTGTACAATTTTTCTTGCATGGATGGTCACCGGCAATAATACTCCCAGAGGGTCAAACACACCTGCAGTTATGCTCAACACCTCACGTTTTGTGACTACTGTGGGTCTACTTTCGTGTCCCTTCGCCTGCAACATGTCCTTGTCAGTTAGTCATTTAATGCCAAGTACCTTCACCTTGTCCTGAACTTCAGAAGCCAATCCCTTTAGGTGGAGTATCTTCCGCAATTTCACACTGTTTGTTACACACTTTCTTAAGGACAAATTGGCACTTGAAAATACTCTCAGGGTACCCCAACACAGTTGTTGTAAAGCATCCTCATCATCTTCGGTTCCTTGCAAATTTTCAATATACAACCCTTTCTTTAATTTATCAATCAAGGCCTTATCCTCCTGAACCACTGATATGTGTTTTTGTGTGGTGGCATTCAAGAGGAATTGGGAACAAGTGGCTCCAAACAACACTGTCTTGAACCTACAGTATATATCAAGTAAGAGCTATTTAGATTTAAAGGTTCAACAGGCCAAAGAAATCTAGTGGCATCCCTATCCTTTTCAGATAACCCCACCATAAGAAATGCCTTCTCGATGTCACTCACCCAGGCAAAACGATGACACCGAAAGCGCAACAATATCTGTGTGAAGTCATTAACCAAAGATGGGCCTGCGTGCAAGCAGTCATTCAGACTATATGCCCTCTCATGCTCTCTAGCTGAACAATCAAACACTTCTCTAATTGGTGTTGTTAAGCTATCTTTAGTGACACCATGATGAGCTAGATAGTGTGCAGGATGGCCTACCAGACTCTTGTCCTCCATCTTTTTTATGATTGCTCTTTCTAGCTGATCCTGAATAACTTTACTATACTGTTTCCAATAGCTGGGATCCTTTATGAATTTACGCTGCAAACCTCCTAATCTGCCCAAGGCTAACTTAAAATTATCAGGCAACTTATCAACGTTTTCGTTCCACCGTAGTTCCACAACATATTGTCCCTGTTCTTTGGAATATTGCACCATTTCATAGAAGTTACCTAATACCTTCTCTCCCTTCTTATCGGTCTCACTGGGACTAATACCTATTGATCTAAGTCCATTAGAGCTGTCAGATCCTTGATTTCTAGAGTAGTATTCCTGCCATCAGTATTTGCTAACTCCTTTATCGGATCTACTGCCAGTTTCAGAACAGTTACCAGCTCTACATGAGTACCTTCTTCTTCTGATCGATAAGTGCCACTCAGTGTCTAACCATAAATTGTGGGTAACAAAATTATCCCTCCTTCACTTATATAGCCAGCATGTACAAAGTGATAATAAAAGTCCGCCCCAATCAGCAGTTTGACCATATCCCCACTAGCGACACTTGGATCTGCTAACTTGTAGCCCCAAGCCTTCAGATCCCCACATTATGTTGCAGCCCCTTCCCTGGTTTATAGTTAGGTAGTTCGTCTACAACCACCGCCCTTAATTGCGCACTTTTCTGCGATGGTGGTAAAACAACTCCACTACCTCATACTCATCACTACTCATAGAGCCAGTAAATTCCTGCAGTTGTAAATGTTCCTTTCTCATCTCGTTTACCTTCAAGTTCGCTAAACTTGATCTTAGAACAAAGGTATGTTGTGAGCATTGATCTAATAAAGTGCTGACCTTGTTCTGCTGGCCCGTTTGAGTAACCAGTGGATCTGAATCGTTGGCAACAACACTGCATTACGATTCGAAGCCACAGCCATTCTCACTGTTGGTTCTTGGGTTACTGTTGGTTCATAGGGTTCAGAACGAGAAGTCAGACACAAATAGTTATAGTGTTTCTGCTGGCAATGTCGGCATGGCCTTACTTTGGGATATGTACAACCCTGACTACCATGATCTGCCGACAAACATCCGACACACAGCTTCAGTTACTTTGCTGTCTTTAATTTTGCCTTCTTTGTTTTATACTTTGCACACTTAGTCCAAAAATGTCCGGGTTTAAAACACAATTCACATCCACTCCTCTGCATAGGTTCAGCGTGTTTCACTTGCTTCACTGCATATGCTGCCGTAGGGGTCGCACCCAAATGTTCCAAGGCATTCTGTCTACTTTCAATATTACACACTTCCGTCTTTAGCACACGAACGTAATCATCCGCATCCAACCACTTCTCTTTAAGTTCACGTTTGATCACTTCCGAAAGTGTACTAGGGAGTTTATTAAGCAACTAAACAGCACAAATTTCACTCACAGTCACTCCCATTGCAAGTAGTGATTCTAACGCACATTCATAGGATGCAGAAAATTCTTTTAGTTCATGCACTTTATTAGCTGGAGGAGGTAAAATACGTAATTTAGCAATGTGAGCAGCCTTAATGCGATCTGCTTGACCGTATGTATTCTTTAAAACTGTGACTGCTGATTCATAATTAGCTGCTACCAAACTGAATCCACTAATAATTTAGAGTGCTTCACCACTTAATTGTCCCTTAATATATGTAAATTTCTGGATGTCTGTCAGATCTGTTCGGGAGTGCACATTACAGTCAAATAGCTCCCAGAAACCCAGCCACTGAATCGGATCACCATCTAATACTGGCAGTTTCAGAGAAGGCAATTTAATTCCCGTTACTTTCTGATTCCCTGCTTTCTCTTGCACTACCGAGTCCTTGGCTGGTAATTCTAGAGCACTTTCTAATTCGATCAAGTGTCTGTTGACCTTATTAAAGTACTCCATGTCACTGACCACTTCTTCTTCTAGGTCTTCATCAGGATATATATAATTCATCTAATTCCAGATTGTAAGACTCAGTCTCAGCGAGGATCTTCTCAACCGTCACTTTCACCTCTTTGATGTCATGAACGGCTGCCGCATGTTCTATAAATTCTGTCAAGTTAGTGGTCAGTTTAGTAATAGCTCCCTTTTTGGCTGCTATAAGGCTCCTTAAAGATTTTATTTTATCTATTTTTAACGATAGGCCAATTAAGTGGAAGAAGATGACAGTAAGTGCAGAATTTTAAGTTAAATGTAGTCTTTCCTGGGCAAAATCCAAATAGATAAAATAAAATAAAACTAGGCCGAAATTCTTAATTTAAAATTTTGACAAATAATTTTGTCTAGCTCCCGTAAAGGTACTGTAGTATGTTGGGCAGCCTGGGAGATCAAACCCTAAACACCCTCACGAGCAGCTTGTTGCCAAGAAAGCAACACGCTCTAACCAAAAGGCCATCCAACACCCTTTTGCTGCCTGATGCATCCAGGTGTACCCCATCCCATGACAGGTCAGACTCATTGATCCCCATGAAGATAAATCAAGCCTTTGCAATGGGAAAATTTCTCTTCAGACGCAGGTTAACCCCTTTTCTAGCCCCGTTATAATCTTCATAGGTCATACATTGGGAGTTTGTCCTTTTCTCGAGGCCAACAATGAAACAGCAACCCCCTGTCTTATCCTCGATTTCCTTAGCCAAGGCTTCTATATCGAGGGCCAACTGATTTAGGGTCGTATCTTGTGACAAGTCGTTCCCCCTGATGATCAGGATAGTCAAGTCTGGCCTGTATGTTATGAGGTCCTGGTACTCTTTGCTATTTCTTTAATGTGCTGATGTTGGCATCAGGCATGCCAAACTTGCGGACATAAAAGGCTGGAGCATCATCTGGATACTGCACTGGACGATCTAGCGGGAATCTCTGGACATATGAATGCCCAAAGAAGGGTACTTTCTTTAAAGGGGACAGATAATCTACTGCAGTGTTTCTTAAAGTGTGGTCCGCGGACCCCTAGAGGTCCGTGGAATGTTCCAAGGGGTCCGCAGGCTAATTTGAATATCAGATAAAGTGTAAAATGTAAATTGTAAAATGAATAATGCTATGACAATTATGTGAAGTAAAACTTGAACAGTTATGTTCAAGTTAAGCCATTAATAAATAACTCAGTATGTAACAGTTTTAGTATATTATAGCCTACAAACACCTTTAAAATCACGAGGTAGGGTAGGAGGGAAATCTACTCATAATTAAGTGTTCACCACATGATTAGTTATAATAAAAGCGGTCTGCTACACGAGAAAGTTTAAGAACCACTGATCTACTGGGGAGGGTTCAAACCCTACCCCGACACTCCCACAACCACGGGCAGCCTCTCCGGGTGCCCCACGCAACATATGGTTGATCGCCGACACAGCAACAAACAATGCTCCGCTCTCACACCCCGCAATACCCCCCTATTAATTATCATTAGATACAGTATAATCCTGGTCACGGCACCAATTTATGTTAGTTATTATCACTGTAAGGGATCTTAATTATTAACTAACATAAAGCAGAATAGCAACTCACCATTATATACAATATGTGGAAATGGCATTTTGATCAGTACTCAGTATAAATATTTTAGGCCTAATAAATATGCTTTGTACATAGCTGGGGTGTTGATGGTATTAAATGGCAGAATGATGATGCTGGTTGCTGTACAAGGTTCGAGGGAAGTGTGTATACTGTCTGGTGACAGGGAGAGAACTGAAGAGCTTCTAGGAGCTTGATGCACGAAGTAAATTAATTTAAACTTATCAATGTATATATAACTAAATATGTTGTTTTCTTCATGACCATATTTATCTCTAGTGATAAATAATATCATACCCAACATATATTATACAAGAATTTATTTACAAAAAAATGTGTTGTCGTGGGCGGGAAATTCAAACCCGAAATCCACGACACAGGTATGGTTATTCCTCTGTACTAAAGAAAAGGGGAAAAAGAAGTGTGTGGTAATCATAGCGGCATTTGTCTTCTTGGTGTAATAGGAAAAGTATATGGTAGGATACTTACTGACAGATTTAGGGAAATAACAGAGGAATTGGTTGGAGAAGAAAAGAGAGGTGTTAGGAAGGGAAGAGGTTATGAAGATCAGATATTCATTCTTGGATGTTTGGTGGAAAAGTTTCTAGAGATGGAAAAGATGTTTTATGCGGCCTTCATGGATTTGGAGAAATCATATGACAGGGTGGATAGACAAGCACTGTGGAAAGTATTAATAATAATTATGGACTAGATGGGAAGTTGCTGAAGAGTATGTATGAGGGTGCTAAGGCTGCAGTGTGTGTGGATTGTGAGCTGAGTGAATTTTTCTATTTGAAGGTTGGATTGAAGCAAGGATGTGTCTCTCCTTGGTTGTGCAATCTGTATATGGGTTGGGTTATAAAAGAGATACAAGGTAGGGCAGTGGATGTTGGAGCGGCCCAAATGAGAGAGGGCAGTGTTTGGAAACTCCTTGTACTGTTGTTTGCAGATGATGCTGTGTTGTTAAGTGAAGACGAAGGGGAACTGCAAGGCTTGGTAGATGAGTTTGGGAGAGTGCGTAAGAAAAGGAATCTAAAGGTGAATATGGGAAGAGTAAAGTTATGGTCTTTGGAAGAAATGACGTCACTGAATGTGCAGTGAGGCTGGATGAGAAGGAAATGGAAAATGTGAGTGCGTTTAAGTACTTGGGTAGTGTGATGAGTAAGGATGGAAGTTTAGAGGGTGACGTGCTTGAAAGGGTACAGCAAGGAAGAAAGGTTGCTGGTTCCTTGAAAGCAGTGATAAGAAACAGGGAAGTGAGCAAGGAAGTGAAAAAGTTACTACATGAGAGTATTGTGATACCAACTATAACGTATGGAAGTGAAGCTTGGACTTGTTGGAGGGACAGAAGTCAAGAGTGAGAGAAGTAGAAATGAGTTATTTGAGAGGAGCATGTGGATTCTCATGGAGAGAGAGACTGACAAATGAGGAAGTGAAGGAATGTTGTGGTATGGATGTGGATGTGATAGGAAGCGTTAGGAGAAACACTCTGAGGTGGTTTGGCCATGTGGAGAGGATGAGGAGTGAGAGACTTACGAAGAGAGCCAATGTGAGTGAGTTGGAGGTAGTGAGAGGGAGGGGGAGGCCAAAGATGAGATGGAGGGATGGAGTAGAGAGGTATATGAAAGAGGGGGTGTGAGCTGGGAGCAGGGCAATGGAATGGAGCGGAATATGGTGACATGAAGGTGATTTGTTTGTGGCCACCTTTAAGGGATTAAGGCGTCTGGCAATAGATAGATAAATAGACTTTACTATCCTTGTCATTTGAGTAATTCATATGCCACCTTACTCAGCATAGGTAACATACAGACTGATATCAGCCAGCTATTTTGGGCATTATAAAGGCACTATAGTAGCGGCGAGCGACTCTGAGGTTGTTGTTATCGTGCCCAGGCAACCTATCATTCAAAAGTGAGTCTGAATTCGTGTATAATATGAGACGCATGTCATTCGTGTATAATATGTTCGGGTATAATAATATTCGTGTATAATATATTCGTCCATAATAATATGATTCGTGTATAATACGATACAAAATCGAACGCACTTTTGAATGATAAGTTGCCAGGGTACGATAATGACAACCTTAGAGTCATGCTCCGCGACTATAGCATGTATCTCATACACAGCTTCTCACTATATAGGAATGTCGCTCCACATAATGTATATCCACAATCTCATTGTCCCAGACCATCAAGAGTGCTTAACATATGATGTATTTCAAACAATCTGTTTGTAGTCCAGACGACCAGGAATTTCATGCCGTATTCAAACACTTGGGGTAATCAGCTCTAGTCGGTTAGTCCATGTGAATGGAAATCTACCAGACACTACGTCACACACACACTTCCACACCAAGCTGTATATAACGTCAGCGATTCCCTTCAGGTCAGAAGGGGTTGGAGAGAAGGCCCAGTAACACGAAGGTCAGCTAGGAGGCTTTGCCGTCACGCTACTTTATGCTGTAAATCACTGTTCGATACAACCGTACAATAAACTTTGTAACCCAAGAGTGCTCTAACTCACCTCGCTGATACACAAAGGGGGAAGTTTAGAAAGAGAGAGAGACCTACCTATTCACTCTAGCCGATGACCCATCACTGAATAAGCAGCGACAAGTTTGAGCTCTACTTCGTCTCATGACTTTATTCTGGCAGTGCTTCGATGACCTACAGTCGACCCCCCTATCTCCCTACAAATACCTACGACCACGCTCTCGGGATTGGTGGCATAGCTGGGATAATCTCGATAGCGTAGTCGCAGGTACATGTAGGAAGATAGGGAGGTCGATTGTAGATCACTGAAGCTCTGCCAGAATGAAGTAAAGTCGTGAGACGTAGTATGGCTTGAACTTCTCACTGCTTATTAAATGGTGGGTCGTCGACTACAGTGAATAGGTAGGTTTCTCTCTCTTTCTCACCTTCCCTCCTTGTGTATCAGCAAGGTGAGTTAGAGCACTCTTGGGTTACAGAGTTTATTGTACATTTATATCGAACTGTGATTTAAAGCATAACATAGTATGATGGCAAAGCCTCCTAGCTGACCCTCGTGTTATCGGGCCTTCTCTCCATCCCCTTCTGACCTGATGGGAATCTCTCTGACATTATATACAGCTTGGAGAGGATGTGTGTGTGTGATGTAGTGTCTGGTAGATTTCCATTCACGTGGACTGACCGACTGGAGCTGGTTACCCCACGTGTTTGAATACATAATGAAATTCTTGGTCGTCTGGACTACACACAGATTGTTTGAGAGGCATCATGTTAAGGATTCTTGATGGTCTGGGACAACAAGATCGTGGATATACATTATGTGGATTGACACTCCAAGTGAGAGGCTGTGTATGTCTCCAGCAGACACCACATCCTGCATGTTGTGTTATAAGATATATACTAGTGCCTACATATCATCCAAAATCTAATAGCTAAGGAAGAGGTTGTTGGTTTGTCTTGTCAGTGGTTTATTGATGCAGTCTAATGTTCTCTCTCTCTCTCTCTCTCTCTCTCTCTCTCTCTCTCTCTCTCTCCCTCTCTTTACCTTAAGCTCGGTGTCTTCAGAGCTAAGCCGGAATTTGTTAATGTCAATGTAGTCGTCGAGGTAGGAGTAGGGATGGGTCGAGAAATCCGTCCCTGCGATGGGCACTCTTACAAGTTCGTACTCAATCCCATCAGGCCCGAAGTAGGACCTGTAGAGGGGTGATGGAGTGGTAGCCTAATATTATCATCTTCATCGTAATGTTAATTTCCTTCATCTGAAGATGGGGATCAGGTAAGATCAGTAAATAGGGAAGGAAAAAATATATAGCTAGGAGAATCATCCTCATCCTCATCATCATCATCCGGTATGATTCCACTCTAAGGTATCTCCCGTCATTCTCCACTGACCTATTCCTTCTCAGTCTGTATTATAGTCCTTGATATTTATTGGTAATGTACAGTATCTTTTATCTCGTCCCTGTCTTTTTTTTTTTTTTTGGTCATACATAATATATTATTTCTTATTATGACTATTACCTCTTCCTCTCAGTTCAGTAAATAGATAGAAAGATAGATAGATAGATAGAAAGGTAGATAGATAGAGAGATAGACAGACAGATAAATAAATATCTAACCTGATGAGATTTTCTTGTGCGTGTGGAGAAAGAGCGTGGACCATGATCGCAGCAGCATCTGTGACGGATGACCCAAAGCCAAGCATGGTCTGTTGTGGTGATGCGACGGCTACTTCTAGGATCCCTGCATCTGAGTAGAGAATGAGAGGGTTAAGTGCGGCGCCACACCAAGACCTGAACCAAACTTATTCTGACGCGGATTCTCCTATTATGTACACCCGAAAGCACTAATCTCTCCCCCCCTGGTAGCCGGAGCCGCGGCCAATGAGCTACCAGGCGATCGAACACCCCACATCCACAGCCCCTCTCCAACTCAGTGAAAGCTCTGTTGGAAACATGTGTAACGGCTAAAGCTGGTGATGTTACAGTGTGTCATGATCGTTTTTACTGACCATCAGAACCAGTCGGGGTAAGTATATAAGGGCATTTAATGTGTAATACTGTGCTATTATCCACAGCATATGAGAACGGCACGAAAATGTAGCCTAGTATGTGTTACTGTCTATACACTTATGAGTATACAAATGAGTATAGAATAGTGAACAGCATCTGTTGAAAGATATGATGTCTTTTCTCATGCATTCTCGCTCCAACCTCCACCATATATTCTCACTCCCACCTCCACCATCCTTCTTTCTGGGTTGCTGTCTCCACCAAATGCCTGTCATACCCTATAATCCCCCACTCCCACCCATTGTTAACCAGCATAGAGATAATGATGAAATGATCCGTCAGGTATTGATCATATATTATCATACACCTCTGTATGAAGCAGCAGCAAATAAATAACATACAATTCTCCGGTATACCTGCCAACCATTTCTTTATGTTGTAAGCTGTTACGTGACATACACACTGCAAGTTCGACCTTGTGTAACAAGGACATAAGTTTGTTTATCGTTAATACAGGTTGTGTGGTTTTGGACGTCCATTAATTCATAATTATGAGCGTGGCAATTTAAGCCTTACTTTATCAACACGTAAGGTTATGTTCCTGTCGTTATTAGATGAACGAAACGACTCTGGGATCGGCTCTGACGAACCACAAACTCTGTTTTAACGAAAGTATACAGACCTCTTGTCACAACAGTGACACAATATCACTAGGTATATGACTGAATGTGGGTCAGTCGTATATATAATGACATTGTATCACTGTTGTGTCAAGAGGTCCATACATTTTCGTTAAAGCAGAGAACTTGTGGTTCGTCGGAGCCGATCTCTGATTCGTTTCCTTCAGCCAGTAATGAAAGGAACATAAACCTTATGTGATTGTACTGTAAGGCTTAAACTGCTACGTTTATATGAGTTAATGGACGTTCAAAACCACACAACCTGTATTAACAATAAACAAACGTATGTCCTTGCAACACAAGGTCCAACTTGCAGTGCGTTTATCATGCGACAGCTTTCAACAGGATGAAATAGCTGGCAGGTATACCGGAGTATTGTATGTTTTTGATTTATTGGTGCTTGGTACAAAGCTGTATGATAATATCAATATGACCAATAACTGACTGATCATCTTATCATTATCATTGTTTATGTTGGTTAACAATGGGTGGGAGTGGGCTACGAGAGGGTACGAGAGGCGTTTGGTGGAGACAGCAACCCTGAGAGAAGAGTGGAGGGGGTGGGAGCGAGAATGTATGAGAAACTACATCATATCCTTCATCAGATGCTATTCACTGTCCTAGACTTATTTGTAATATTATAATATAGTATGTAAGTATATAGACAATAATACAATACATCGTAAATCTTCTTTCATTTTTGTGCCTTTCTCATATATTGTGGATAACAGCACAGTATTACACATTAAATGCCTTTTTACACTTACCCCTACTGGTTCTGATTGTCTATATAAACGATCATGACACACTATAACATCAAAGCTTTAGCCGTTCCACATCTATCCATCAAAGCTTTCACTGGGTTGGGGAGGGGCTGTGAATGTGGGGTGATCGATCGCCTGGTCGCTCACTGGCCGCGGCTCCGGCTACCAGGGGGGAGAGATTAGTGCTTTCGGGTGTACGTTAGGAGTAATGCTGGAATAAGAACACCTTGTTTCGCCGGGTCACATTCTGTCCGATCTATTTCTCACTGTTAGACATGATGTAGGTCACAATGAGAAGCATTATGGTCAGAATGTGACCCAGTGAAACGAGTTGTTCTTATTCCAACATTACTCCTAACGTACAGAATCGGACAATAAGTCACGTCAGAATAAGACTAGTCCCGGCCTTGGTGTGGCGGTGTCCTAAGGTGGAAATCCTAGGATAATCCAAGAGTTAGCAGATCCTCCTAGTCTTTCATGTATGCAACAGGTCGAAAACTGTCTTTATCTGTCTGTATTTCCATCTGCCTATGACATCCAGTCTTTTAAACGCAATGTGTCCTGGCACCTCGAAATGAACGGATCTTGAATTTGGCTCTCTTTCTTTTCATCATTCTTTTTTTTAGGTAACAATTTTGCGCGTTGAAGCCATTGGTTCCTTCTTCCTTGCATAAAAGCGCGTGCACGCACCCCCACTCCCCCACACACAAACACAAAGATGGCAGCTGACTGACCTGTGGGTGGCGTGGATGTGAACTGGTGTGACTCTGTGTGGAAGCGTTGCCCGTCCCTGGATGACGTGACGAGGATGTAGTTCTGGGGTCCCGGTTTGGGTGCGGGTCCGGGCAGGTCACAGCGGGTCGAGTCACACACACAAACCACACTGTCATGGCCGAAACGCCTTTTTTGGCACTCCTCGCCTGCGGGGGGGGGGGGGTAGAAAAGATACTGTTATGAAAAATAAGTTACACACACACACACACACACACACACACACACACACACACACACAGGTCGTCAGAGTGAAGAGGCTGTCCACACAAGAGCAAGTACCGTTGTTATCTCACCTCTTGTCTGTTAAGAGATAAGGCCCTCCCCTCGCCCCAGCCAACACTCACGGTAAGGTCACGGAAGCTGTGCATGTTCCTGACAAGCTTAAACCAAACGCACACACACACACACACACACACACACACACACACACACACACACACACACACACACACACACACACGCACGCACATACACACACTCGCTGGTGCAGTGGTAACGTCTTCGCTTGCCAACTGGTGGACGGGAGTTCGCGCCTCGCTCAGGTTGCGAAAAGTTTCACTGACGAAGTGGGTGGTTACTGTCCCCCTTGAGCAAGGAGACGGGTGTGTGCGTGTGTGAAGGTCACAGCCTTGCCCTTGGATCGGATTATATGAGCTCTCAGCTCCCTTCCGGGAGGGTAAAAGCTGACGAACACGACCATCAAGTGAACCTGACCGACCCGATGAATTACACACACGCACGCACGCACGCACGCACACACACACACACACACACACACACACACACACACACACACACACACACACTCAAACACACACACACACACACACACACACACACGCACGCACTCAACCACACACTCACACACACACACACACACACACACACACACACACACACACACACACACACAGGTTATTCAAACATCGCACCATTCAGTAGTACAACAGTTTTGACTGCGTCAGCTTAGCACTATAATATGTTGAAATGTACCAGCACCACTTTTCCCTTCAAATACTGCACACACGCACACATTAATGTCCAACATCTACGAAACAAATAAAACGGTAGAAAGTGAAATTAACCTTGAACGTGGAGGGCCAGGAGCAGGAGAACAGCAATACACACTCTCATTTCGAAGGCCAACACCGCACTGACTAGAAGAGGACGGTCCGTCATCCCAGTCTCACTCGTTTGGCTGTTGGTAGTCAGCAATGGTTATCAGTCTGATGCAAGCCTCTGCACTGGCTCCGTCAGATCAACTGCCCCATGCCAATAGATTATCTGTTTATCAAGCCATTATCAGCAATTCCAAGTGTTGCAGTGACAGTAAGATCTCTCACTATGAGAATTCAGACATTGTTAGGAAGTTTCCAGGGTTCATTTTCTGACCATACTGCAGTTATTCAGGAAGTTCTACCAATATCGTAGCCATCACCGAGCTTATACAAAAATGTTAGATTGTAGGAATTTTAAGAGGAGAGAATGTTCAAGTTGGTCTTGTCGTGGATGGCAGGAGAAAGATAAAGATGAGTTTGGAGTTTGACTGCAGTTTTCTTCTCAGTACGGAGTTATCTTGGCAAGAGCAGTACCAAGGCGAGAGTGGTTTATGCTAGCTAACTGCGCGCCCTTTATTCCTGCCTTTACCACCATGCCTCTTCTCTCTCCTATCGCGTCCTAACCCCTTCTGCACAGTCTCTCCAATTTTCCCTGCATATGACTGGTAGGGTCATGTGTGAGGGCACGTGTGTGGGAGGAACTTTCCACACCTGTGGAGTTTTCCATCTGGCGTTATATTATACTGTGCTGTGTGCGAAATTCCCTAACTAGAATCTACACTACTGTTTCCTCCAGCTCTCTCGAACTTAGGCACGAATTTCTTCAAACCTCTACATTACTTATTAACAGTATTTATGTCACCAGCTATTATGTAGTGTGTTATATTTTATTGTCCTGACATCGCCCGGTCAGGCCAATTAAGCTGTTGTACCTACGACAACAGGTATTTACAATTTACATATCCTGTCAAATCTATTAATACATGGCTTTCATCACTATATAGTATAGACACGGTAATATTCTAGAACCATAATATAATGTATGGAGTAAATACATGGTAGTCAAAACTGAACATAGAATATTGCATTGTAGTGATATAACGTATATATGGATTTATACAATGGTAATATAATGGCAGTACCATGCCAAGACTATATTAAGAATCAGTCATATGTAATGTGCCTATTACCTCTCTCTCTCTCTCTCTCTCTCTCTCTTTATCTATCTATCTATCTATCTATCTATCTATCTATCTATCTATCTATATATATATATATATATATATATATATATATATATATATATATATATATATATCTCATTTATGCATAGTTAGACAGATGTATCATATAATTATGTTACATCAAAATTTTCCTACGTTTTCTATTGTTTCTTTGTATATACTGTATAATTTACAGTATTTACATAGCATACACATTTCACTCAGGGAGTCTCACGTGAATGTTTACTCTTCCTCACGTGATTCCAAGTTTGCAATCCTTGCTTGCATTCTGTGCATAGCCAATTGTAATATATTAAATATAATGGAGATTATAAAGACAATTGGAACTGGGCTATACACATAATTTGGATTGCTCATACTCATTCTCAGTTCTTCCCAGGGCTGCATTGTTTGATGGACTAACTGCATAGTTTCAAATTTAGGTGAAGTCAACTTAATATTTGCGCTTATGTTTAAATCCATTTTAGGTAGTGGTTGGAAGTGTTTATGTGTGTAATTAAAGATGACATTGTGATTGTTTGTACCTAAGGTGGACAATGAGGGTGTAAGTACAGCACAATAGTCAGGTGCTATGTATAGTTCTGATATTGAAGTATGAGATGCGGTGTATCTGGACAAATTACGAAAACTGATGTGTTATGAGTGAAGTAGAAAAACTATGAATGTCCAATGCGTTGATGGTGGGTGAGTTTATCTGGAGCGACTGTGAAGTTGCTGTGCTGATCAATGTCATGATTTCTGATGATAGGCATTTCACAAGGGACTGTTCCAGTGGGCTGAAACGAGAAAATGTACGCAGAACAAAGGTGAACAGCATGTAAGGATGTACGACACTGGCATTCAATCGTTGAATCACTAGTGAAAGTGGCAGTGTCCTGGCTCATGGAGACCATGATGAGTTCGTTTGATGTTGATGGTGACAAAGATGTCATTCTTCTGAGAAGGAAAAATGTATATTTGACTGACTGTGAACAGATTATACTGTATGTTATGAATGGTACATGCATTATTACTGATGTTGGTGTTAGAGTCGCTTCTACTGTATGGATAATATAGCATGAGATTCCTGTCCTGAAACAAATGCTTCAAACCATGTTTATGTATACCTTGACTGATTACTTAACGCAGATCGTGAACTGGAAGTAAGTTAATGGTGATATTGCCATTACCAGCATCTGCAATACTTTCCAGAAAAGCTTGATAACGAGCCCTGGTGTTGCCTGACTGAAGTATTATTATATCAATATGTTCCGATGTCAGGACTCCATATTATAATTACAAATCATAATAGATAGATAGATAGGTAGATAGACAGATAGAAGCAGCAAGTCAGGGGATGAAATAGGTAGTGTGTCAGCGAGAATCGAGCAATGGTAAACATGCTTACACACTCTAAGTCAAGGAATGCTTGATAGGCACACAAACTGTGCCTCGTGACAATACACACACATACACACATACTCACACACAGGCTTCTAGAAGCTTCACATCAGAATCCTCCACGTGACACGACCTCTGCTAAAATAGGAATTTAGGAAGCAGAGCTCAGAAGGAGATTGGCCATAGAACCGACAGGTAGTGGAGAGAGTGAATAAGAAGAGGGGTCCAACTAGACTTACTTAGTATATTAAGTCTCTGTATAATACATACGCTACTCAACTTAGACTTTCTCTGAAGATAATAAATCAAGATCAACTACCTGTATTCATCTTTAACTCCTCCTGCTCTTCAATTAACTCAAGACTCACCTATTACAAGAATTAAGAGTTACATATATAAAAATGTTGGCTACAAAGCTTTAACACCATGACTACTGAGAAGTGTTGAACAAGTGCCGTGTTTCCATCCATTGCATTTATTTTGTCCACACTCTCTTGAGTTATACTTTCTGCCTTTCTGAGATTTTTCACAATCGTCATTATTGCCGTGTTTAGACTGTCAACTAGCTTCTGTTGATATGTTAATGCCAGATCTATCTTATTAAGTTTGTTGTTTATTTCTTGAAGATCTTTTTCCCGGGCCAATCCAAAAATATTCCCTAAAATTGCACCACCCAGGTCGAACAAACCGCGCCTCTCACGTGTATGTGTTATATTCATGTCCCTAAGTGTCTCAGTTCCACAAGGTGGGATATCTTGGATTATGATGAGCATGATAGTTTTTGCACGTTCTAATTTCCATTTTTCTAGGTACAGGATATTTTCCTATAGGTGCAGGTGTTAACGTGTAGCCTTTGTGTCTTGCACATCACTCGCATCTGTCTATGTGATTGTGCATGTCTTTGCGTAACGGTGGCCAGTAGTATAACATGCGGGTTTGTCTGACGTCCTATCTTTGCCAAAATGTCCTGCATGTGGACTATCGTGTATTGTCCTTAAAACCCGAGATATCATTTCATTAGGTTCCATTAGTTGTCTGTTATTTCTTCTATGATTTGGTGCAGGTGTGATTGGGTATCCTTTGTGTTTCGCACATGATTCGCATCTGTCTATATGATTGTGTATATCTCTTCGTAATGAAGGCCAGTAATATAATAGCTGGGCTTGGTTGAATGTCTTATCCTTTCCAGGGTGTCCTGCATGTGGGCTGTCGTGTATCATTCGTAATACTTGGGGTATCATGTCATTAGGTACTACCAACTGGTTAGTATTTCTTTGGCGTTTTGGTTGTTTAGAGTTAATTTTGTATAAGGCATTGTCGAATATTGTGAATGGTTCGAGTGGTATATGTAGCTTGGGTAATTGTATGTTCTCACCACCCTCCAACTTGTATATAACTTTAGACTACGTTGGATCAAACCTCTGTGCTTGCGAGATTTCATCACGGTTGGGGATTTTTCCCTTAGACCTAATGATGTGACAAGAATTTTCATCGGGTTCCTAGATAATGATTCCGCAGTTAAATTTATTTTGCCTTGTATATAGTGAATACATACATCATAATTTTCAACCATACATTTCCAGCTTGCTCTCCTCCCAGAGAGGAGTTTTTCTTGGAACATGAACACAAGGGGTTTATGGTCAGTGAATAGGTGAATTTCGTAACCACATACTAAATTTCGAAACTTTTATGATGCAAAGATCGCTGCAAGTGCCTCTAGGTCTGCAGTGCAATAATTTTTCTCTGCACCTGTTATCTGTATGCTAGAGAGTGCAATTGGTTGATTTTTTCCATGCTTATCATCTAGCATCAATACGGCCCCTAATCCTTTAAAGACGCATCTGTGCAAATTAAATATGGTAAGGATAGGCCAAGCAAGGTACACATATAAGTTTATCATTTAATTCATTAAATGCTAGTTTTTGTTTCTCTCCCCAGAGAAATACAGCTTGTTTTTTCAGCAGGTGGAATAATGGTTCTATGTGAGAGAATTGTTGTTGTATGAATGATCTGTAATATCCAGCTAGTCCTAAAAATTGTCTTACTTCAGTCGCATTTGTGGGTTCAGGGAAATCCCTTACTGCTCCTATTTTCTCATCTCAGGTGTGTATTCCTTCTGCATCAAGCCTGTGGCCTAAGAATTTTATTTCTTTAAAGCAAAATTTGCATTTAGACAACTTAATTTTCAAACCAGGATTGGCTAACTTGTGTTGAAGCTGGTTTAGTTTCTGTAAATGTTCAGCTATTGTGTATGTTGAAATTATAACGTCGCCCAAGTACACAAAGATACCTTTCCTAACATTCCTGATAATACACAACTCATTAATCGCTGGAACGTGCTTGAAGCTGTCCTTAACCCCGTCAGCATTCTGTTATCCTGATAATGTTCTGTATTTATAGAGAAAGCTATGTATTTGTGTGAATCGTCAACTAACTCGATTTGATAATAGGCATCAAGCAAATCGATTATGGAAAATACATTATTTTCTTGCCCAGCATTATGCAAGACGTCACTTAACAATGGCATAGGAAACCGGTCTGGGATTGTATGTTGGTTTAATTTACGGTAATCGACCACCGCAAGCATTTCGCTGTTTCGTTTGGCCACGAAAAGTAATGGGGCATTTCACGGGGAGACTGATGGCTCAGTAAGACCGAATTTTAACATTTCATCAACATACTGATTTGCAAGGATACGTCGTGAGTGTGCTACCCTACATCCTGGTACATATACTGGTTGTGTGTCCTGGTGTACATTAATCTTGTGTTTAATCAGGTTAGTACAACCTAATTTTTTCCCAAGTAATGCAACAGTCTGTCGTTGTTTTTGTAATAAATCCATTAGATCATTTTCCACATCAAAATTTACTGAGTGAATCTAATTCTTCATTATGCACTCTCTGTCGATCGATTTTATCTTGCTTGATGTCCCACCTATCCTTACTTCACGTATAGGAGCACGACAATTTTCTTAAGTGCATATACAAGTCCCCATTTTGGTCTGCACTTCTCCATTCATCTGAATAATTAGGAACACATGAGCTTCCCCATCGTTAGTCACCTGACATAAGGCGTTTTCCACCGAGAGTCCTTTCACTTTACATGATTCTTCTAAGACAATAACAATACCATTCTTCAATTTATTCTTTATGGTGACTTTCATATATGGTTAGGTAGAATAACTACATCATTGGTAAGATGTGCGGGAATCAATGTTGGAAGTTTAGTGTCACCTCGGTCCCTGGGTAAAGGTGATGGTAGGGATGGGAGGGATGGTGTGAGTGCAAGTGTACCCTCTTCAGACTGAATCGTTCTACAATAATATTGTTGGATGACATTTCTGGTGAAATTTCCTCTATGAATTCTATCTCGTCCATGTGTGGGAGTAATATGATATTCTCTTTCCTCATGGTTCTCAGACCCAATAACATGTTTGTTCTTATTGCTAAGTTCTCTACTATATACAAGCTAGTGGTGATTATTTTCGTAGTCTTTGTAAAATTGATGTCTAATTGTATCATGCTCTTTATGGTTAATTGTTTGCTATCTGCAGCTTATATGTCTAAATTAGATTCCTCCACGAAGGTTACTTTCTTCTTATTTCTAAAAATCCCGTGTAATTCCTCTTGTGTTATTAAATTCACTGGTGAGCCTAAATCCAAGAATAATGAAATACTCTGATCTTCTCAGGAAGTTGACATCATAATCCACTCATTTCCATGTAAGCTTCTTATATGCACTTTAGGATTGTTTTTCTTTATGTATGATCGTTTTTTGTAGTGGCAAGCCCTTCCCCTGGTTTAAAAACAGATACTAATCTTTCAACTGTCTTGCAGTGTGACGTTCAGTGTCCTGTGTTTTTATGCTTTCTGCAATATGGCTGCATCCCTTTCTCTTTATCTCGATCTTCCTTGTGTTCAATATAACACCCAGCTTTCAGGTGACCAGGATATTAGTACAGTAATAACATAAAGTAGGCCTATCTCCCGAATGTGACCCACGAGATGACTTTCCATTTTTTGGTTTTTCTGTGGCACGGTTTCTATTTGGACTGCGTGCAAATTTTTGAGGCTGCCTGTGGCCTGGTGTTTGCGAACACTGCCTTGATGTCAGATGTTCTATTTATCTGTTCTCAAGTTGCGACCTTTATTGTTTTGTACTTGCGGTGGATGTATTCATGGCTGCCACTGTGTCTGTAATTCTCATCCTTGATGTACTGGATTGTGATGTCTCACTTACCCCTGCTTTGCTGCAGTTCATATCTACGTCGTTCACAAAATCTATTAAACACATTCCTGGGGTATAAGCAACTGTTTTTGCTATCTCTAGTACCCTATCAAGTAATTTACACAATGCCGCTACATAACCAAGGATGTCTACGACATGCACTGGTGACATCTTCCCAACAGCTGTTACCCAATTTGAGTTCTCCATACTGGCTAACAGCGTTCTCTTATTTGTGGACACATCTGTTGTTATTTCACCTAAGGCTGGGTTTGTGGCATGTGGTCTCATAAGATCCACTGTCTTATGTCATTCTGGAGTTATACCTGGTCAAAAAATTATACCTTCAGAAAATTTCTTTAGGATTCTGTTTTAAACTCTTCATATGTCTGAGTTCGCAAACGCTTATCAGATCTAAGCAGATCACCAGCTAGGCACCTTTCTTGGTTAATCCTTGACAAAAAAAAAAAACAGCTGTCTTTTCATTTTCATCTTTTATATGCCTTTCAACAAGAAGATGCACACACTCATTTAGAAGTGACATTACATCGATGTGGATCTGATCTGTGCCTGAGAATTATATGAGATTTCTATCTTCATGGTACACAAATACTTGATGTGGGGAAGTTGAAGCTGTGATGTTAGGTCCGCTTTGCCATGGTGTTTGTTTGTTTAGTCAGATTCAATTGAAGTCACTTGTCGTTATGAGAAGGACTTGGGTATGTATTTCCGGACCAATGTATCTTATAGAATAATTTTTCATAAGTGTATAGGGCTGATCTTCGCTTTCTATGTCAGAGAAAATTGTCCAAGAAACGTCATTTTCCTCAACTCCTCTCACAGGAGACGTGTTTGTTTCTTGATCTTGTGTTCGTGGAAAACTACAGGTATGTGTATTACTTACGTTTTCCTGTCGTTCTACTACCTGTGAATCGTCATTAGGTAATTCTAATGCCGTCTCCTCTGGCATTAAAATGATTTTTTTTTAAACATCCCATAATTACACTAATCACTAATTCAGAGGCACATAATTGCTAATGAATGATCCTAGTTGAACTCATGAAACACTTATTCTATGTATTTGCTAACTGTACAGATAGCAACAACGGTTAGGAATATATATATATATATATATATATATATATATATATATATATATATATATATATATATATATATATATATATATATATATATATATATATATATGTGTGTGTGTGTGTGTGTGTGTATCTATATAAATGATTATTACTGTTGGTACTAGTACTTAGTAATGGACTTAATATGGATAATTGAAGGTGTACGTACGTAAGTTTGTATATAAATGAAGTTGTATTTGTTACTAGAAAGAGTAAAATGTGGTAAAAAGAAAAGAATAAATGGGCTTGTGGAGGGTTGTCAGGGTCAGTTGTGTTTTGCAAACTCAGGTTGTAAGGTCAATCAATGCCTGTTTGCTTTTTTTTTTTTTTTTCCCATAACCCTGTTATCCTCAATAGCCCTATCTTAATTGTTACTTAGTTTGATTATTGAAAATATAACTGTAGTTGTAATTATAAAGCACGTTTTGTATCTTGTGCAAAATGTTTGCTTATAATTTTTTATTAGCAATACATCACTGTAGGATAATGGTGATATTCAACTGTGAAGTTATAAGCAAAAGGGAGATTGTATGTTTAAGCTCTCTAGGAAAAATAGAGTAAAAGTATATTCACTCACCCGATAGAAGGTGCAGGGTGTGTAAATGGGTGATGGTTGCTATGCTGGCGTCACCATGCCCCGTTACCTTCGAAGACTCAGCCCCTGTGGCGGGGGGGACACAATCTGGCTGCACTATGGGGTGGTACTACTATTCTGCGGCCAGGTTGTGTTAGGCAGAATACTGCCACGTATTCCCTGCGTGTCGTAAAAGGCGACTAAAAGGGACGAGGCGAGGGGACTAGGGACCCCCTCCTCTGTTTATTAGTTCCTAAAAAGAGACAGACCAGAGAAATGGATAGGGGATCGAGTTATCCCCGTACCCTGAAGACTGGGTCTATGAATGTGCGTGGATGTAGTAAGATTGAGGCTAAAAGGGAGGAGATTGGGAGAATGTTTGTGAAAAGAAAGTTGGATGAGTTAGCATTGAGTGAAACGAAGATGAAAGGGAAGGGTGAGTCTATGTTTGGAAGTGTGAATGGAAGATTGTCAGGTGTTGATAGAGGAAGGGCAAGAGAAGGTGTGGCATTGTTAGTGAGTCCGGAAGTACAGCAGTGTGTGACTGAATGGAAGGAGGTGTCATCGAGACTGATGTGGGTGAAAGCGAAGTTTGAACATGAGTTGTGGGTGTCTGTGAGTGCATATGGGCCTGGTAGTGAAAGGGATGAAGAAGAGAGGGAGTCTTTCTGGAATGATGTTGATGATTGTTTGCATAGTTTTGGAGCGAATGTGAATGTGGTAATGATAGGAGATCTGAATGCTAGAGTGGGAAATGTAGCAGTTGAAGGCGTAGTTGGTATGCATGGAGTGCCTGGAAGAAATGAAAATGGGGAACGAATGATAGGGATGTGTGTTGAGCGAGAGATGGTGATTGGAAATATGCTGTTTGAAAAGAAAGATATTTATAAGTATACATGGGTGAGACAGGAGGGTGGAATGGTTGTGGACAAAGCATTGATGGACTATGTGGTTGTGTCTAGAAATGTAATAGGATGATTGTTGGATGTGAGAGTTCTGAGAGGGGAGGGTGGAGGTATGTCTGACCACTACCTGGTGGAGGGAAAGTTAAGAGTAGGTAAGAGATGGGTGAGAGCTAGGAGGGTTAAGTGTGGCAGGGAGGTTTTGAAAGTGAGTGAGTTGGATAAAAGTGAGAAAAAGTATCAGGAGAAATTGAAAAATGAGTGGAATCCAGTGAAAGATCAGGAAAATGGCAGTGTGGAAGAGGAATGGCAGTTGTTTAAGAGTGCTGTGGTGGGGCATGCAGAAGAGGTGTGAGGTGTGAGACGTGTGGGTGGTGGTGTAAGAAAAGGAAGTGAATGGTGGTGCGAGGAAGTTAGTATGGTTGTGGCTGAGAAGAGACGTGCATATGAAGTGTGGCTGCAGAGGAAGGATGTGGTGTCATATGAGAGGTATAAGGAAAAGAGGAATAGGGCGAGAAGGGCTGTGCGTGATGCTAAAGTGGCAGCAGATGAGAGGCGCGGTAGGCGGCTGACTGAGAATTTTCAACAGAAAAAGAAAATGTTCTGGAAGGAGGTGAAAAGGGTGCGAAAGGGAGAGTCTGGGAAGGAAGAGTAAGTAAAAAGCAGAGGATGGAAGGATGTTAATTGAGATGGATCCAGTAAGGAAGAGATGGGCAGAGTATATTGAATGGTTGTTAAATGTAGAGGAGGAAAGAGTGGCTGAAATTGTGGTGGATGGAAGGGTGCAAGGAATAAATGTGTTGGGAGAGTTGAATGATTCTTTGGTCACGAAGGAGGAAGTGGAGAAGGCAGTAAAGGAGATGAAAACAGGGAAAGCTGCAGGTATGGGTGGGTGTGCTGTGGAATGCCTGAAGCGTGGTGGAGTGACTATTGTTGACTAGTTAGTAAGACTGTTGAATGTGTGCTTTGTAGAAGGTATGGTGCCAGTTGACTGGACAAGTGCTTGTGTGGTCCCGCTGTATAAAGGCAAGGGTGATTAGTATGAATGTACTAGCTTTAGGGGTATAAGTCTGTTGAGTGTTGTAGGGAAGGTGTATGGTAGAGTGTTAATTCTGAGAGTTAGAGAGGGTACAGAGGGAGTGATTGGTGATGAGCAGTGTGGCTTCAGGAGAGGGAAGGGATGCGTGGATCAGGTGTTCGCTGTGAGACAAGTGTGTGAAACGTATTTAGCGAAAGGCAAGGATGTGTTTTGGGCATTCATGGATTTAGAGAAAGCGTATGATAGAATTGATAGGGAGACTTTGTGGACTGTTTTAAGATTGTATGGACTTGATGGTAGGTTACTAAAAGGGGTGAAAAGTTTTTATGTAAATAGTAGGGCATGTGTAAGAGTGGGAAATGCTGTGAGTGATTGGTTTCCCGTGAGAGTGGGGTCGCGACAGGGATGTGTGGTGTCGCCTTGGTTGTTTCATATTTATATGGATCATGTAAGGGAGGTGAATGCAAGAGTTTTTGGTGGAGGTCTGAGTCTGATGAATGTTGATGGTGGAGAGTGCTGTCTGAAGCAGATGCTGTTTGCAGATGATACTGCACTGGTGGCTGATTCAGAAGAGAGATTAAGACAGTTGGTAGAGGAGTTTGGAAGGGTGTGTGACAGGAGGAAATTGAAAGTAAATGAAAATAAGAGTAAAGTGATGAAGTATACGAGGTTGGTAGATGGTAGAAGGATGAATATAGTTCTGAATGGTGAGTTGCTTGAGGAGGTAGAGTGTTTTAAATATTTAGGGTCGCAAGTTGCTGTCGATGGAAGAATTGATTAAGAAGTGAAGTTTAGAATGAATGAAGTAGGTAAGGCGCTGGGAGGAATGAAAAAAGGGTTTAGATGTCGTTCACTTAGAATGGATGTAAAGAGAAGGCTGTATGAGGGTGTTGTGGTACCGACTGCGTGATATGGGGCTGAAACATGGAATATAGGTGTAGCAGAGAGGAAAAGTTTGAATGTAATGGAGATGAGGTGTCTGAGGAGTGTGTGTGGAGTGACACATATGGATCGAGTGCAAAATGATGAAGTGCGAAGGAGAACTGGAATTGTTCGGGAAATGGTTGATAGAGTGGAGCAGAGGGTGTTGCGATGGTTTGGGCATATGGAGAGAATGGATAATGAACGATTGGTGAAAAAGATAACTATATCTGATGTGAGAGGTGTAAGGCTGACAGGGAGACCACGAATAGGATGGATGGACAGTGTGAAGAGAGCGCTGGATGCGAGAGGGATGTCTGTTGGGCAAGGAAAAGTGGCTGTGCATGACAGAAATAAATGGAGAGAAATTGTGAATGAATAAATTATGACCCAGCCCTGAGGGGATATTCTCCCGTATTTTGTCTGATCAGCTAGTCAAGTCAGGTGCGGGTAAGGGGATGGGTCTATTATGAAAGGGCAGGGGTAAACTAGCTCTGTTGTCGGGCCCTGTTGCAGATGTCACTGATTGCACTGCGTAGTTGACCCTTGTGCGGTGTGGTGCGGTGAGGATCTGTCCCTTCTCCCTTTTGGGGCTAGGATGCGAATGAATGTGTTTGAATGGATGAGTAAATGGGGAGTGTGTCGTCCTGTCTCGGCTACCTCCCTTTCCTTGGGGGAAGCAGCCTAGGTATACAGATAGATAGATAATGGTGATATTCAACTGTGAAGTTATAAGGAAAAAGGGGATTGTATGTGTAAGCTGTCTAGGAAAAACAGAGTAAAAGTATATTCACTCACCCAATAAAAGGTGCAGGATGATGTGCTGGGTGTGTAGATGGGTGATGGTTGCTATGCTGGCATCACCATGCCTCGTTACCTTCGAAGACGCAGCGCCGCGGTGATGAAACAGCGGTGAGTAATGGTGAGCGAGGTGAATGGTGAGTCAGGGCTTGTGAATGCAGGTTCAGGTTGTTGCTGCGTTGTCTCTCCCATCACCATTAAATCAGCACTTCCTCACTCTGCATTGTTTGTTTGCGTCTACTTCCTTTCCTTCTCTTTTTCTTAACTTGCAATGCTTGTGGTTACTAGTTCTGTGTTTAATTTTAGGCTCTTGGTGTATGATGCCAACTTGTAGCTGATCTTGGTTACTGTCTCACATACTTGTAGTTCGCTTGTAGAATCGTTGTATCTTGTTTTGATTGTAGAGTTGATTCTTAAATTGTTTGTTGGTTGTTAACAGAGACATTAATCAGCTTTCATTTATCACTTGAGTATCGTTGTAGGGGTTCAGGGTTGTTGGCTGGTGCATATAAAGTCGTAGGACGTCGTTTGGTGGAAACTTGTAGTAGTTCTAGTTTCCTGTCTTGTTAATGTATACTCAACTGTAGGATTGTAGACGTGGTTCATATGGTTACTGCCACCAAATAATATTGTAGCTGACGACGAGCATCTCCAAAAATGTTAGATTGTGGGGATTTTAAGAGGAGAAAATGTTCAATTTGGTATTGTCTTGGATGGCAGGAAAAAATAAAGATGAGTCTTGGGTTTGACTGCGGTTTTATTCTCAAGAGGTAGTTATTTCGACAAGAGCAGTACTAAGGCAAGAGCGGTTTACGCTAGCTAACTCCGTGCCCCTTATTCCTGCCCTTTCCACCGTGCCTCTTCTCTCTCCTATCGCGTCCTAACCCCCTCTGCCCTGTCTCTCCAATTTCCCCTGTATATAACTGGTTGGGTCATGTGTGAGGGTGTCATAAATGACATTTGTAGTTACTTGTAGAGAAGTATATTTTAGACTTGTGGTCGAGCGGCTTTTATATCTTGTAGTAGCTTCCCCACCAGATGTCATGTAGTGACGGGAGAGGTAAAGAATAGTATGGGACTATTTTTATTTGTCTTGGAAATATTAAACAGGTCTCTCACATGGAAAAGTCCCGGGTAGCTACCTCCCTGTCTCGCTATCTCTCTCTCTCTCTGTTCTAAGGCTAATCTCCGTCTCGACCTCTCTCTAGGGTCGCTTGTCTCCTTCTAAGGCCTGTCTACTTCTCTCTCGCCTGTTCGGTGGCTAATCTCCGTCTGAGCTCTCTTTCCTAAATTCTGGTATAGCAGGGGTGTGTCACATGTGTTCCTCGTGGGTCTTTGTTCACGAGAGGACTGCTGACAGCTAACTGCATCATCTCCTTACTGGTCGCTGTCGTCAGCTTTCCTCAGTGTTAAGAGTGTGTAAGCATGTTTAGCACTGCTCGATTCTCGCAGACACAACACCTTCTCATCATCTGACTCCCTGCTTCTATCTGTCTCTCTATCTATCTATTTATCTATCTATCTATTATGATTTGCAATTATAATATGGAGACCTACCACAAGGGCACGTGTGTAGGAGGAACTCTCCACACTTGTGTTTTCCATCCGGCGTCATACTGTGCTGTGTGCGAAATTCCCTTGGTAGGATCTGCACTACTGTTTCCTCCAGCTCTTTCAAGCTTTGGCACGACTTTATTCAAACCTCTGTAATACATATTAACAGCTTATAAGTCACTAGCTATCATGTAGTGTGTTAAGATATTTTAGTGTCCTGACACTAAGATCACTGAAGAGATCAGTTGACTGAGCTGGAGAAGTTCGTGGCAGCTCTTCACACACAAGAGTTGGGTTTGGGGATGCGCAAGACGAGGCCAAGCCGAATATGGGAGGGTGGACACTGAGCTTACTAAGTACATATATACATTAACTCAATCAGAAATTTCAAATGATAGGTGGGCAGTAAGAGAAGGAAGGAAGGAATATTGAAGATATAGGACCAAGTCCTCCAAGGCCGCCCTCCGCCGTAGCCACGTCACTGGGAGAAGCGTTAGTTATTTTGAAAGTCATGAGTCAATTTCCAAGCATTACATACCGTTACAGTGTTCGTAGGAAGGAAGAAAACACTGATGTCTAATTACTGATGCTTATATTATTATTATTAGCACTGCCTGGTGTTGGCCGTGAGAGTCCTCTGTCTGTCTGTCTGTCTCTGTCTATCTGTCTGTCTGTCTGTCTCTGTCTATCTGTCTGTCTCTGTCTCTCTGTCTCTCTCTCTCTCTCTCTCTCTCTCTCTCTCTCTGTCTCTCTCTCTGTCTCTCTCTCTCTCTCTCTCTCTCTCTCTCTCTCTAGACGCGTTAATCCCGCAAGGCGTGGTCACAAACAAATCCCCTTCATGTCACCCTGTCTCTTGCCAATTCGCTGCTCTCCACCGAACATACAACCCCCCCTGTCTAACAGTCAACCAGAACATTAAATACACTGTCACCCGCCGACGACTGAGAAAGGCACAGTAAATAGACCTAGTGGACTGGGAGTGTTACGTGTACAGCGTGGGTGGTGTGGCTGTGTTATGTGTAAAGTGTTTGTGGTGAGGAGTGCTATGTGTCCAGAGTGGGTGGTGTGGGCGTGTTGTGTGTCAAGTTTAGTCGTGTGGGCGTGTTATGTGTAGAGTGTGGGTGGTGTGGGCGTGTTATGTGTAGAGTGTGGGTGGTGTGGGCGAGTTATATGTAGAGTGTGGGTGGTGTGGGCGTGTTATGTGTAGAGTGTGGGTGGTGTGGGCGTGTTATGTGTAGAGTGTGGGTGGTGTGGGCGAGTTATGTGTAGAGTGTGGGTGGTGTGGGCGAGTTATGTGTAGAGTGTGGGTGGTGTGGGCGTGTTATGTGTAGAGTGTGGGTGGTGTGGGCGTGTTATGTGTAGAGTGTGGGTGGTGTGGGCGAGTTATGTGTAGAGTGTGGGTGGTGTGGGCGTGTTATGTGTAGAGTGTGGGTGGTGTGGGCGTGTTATATGTAGTGTGTGGGTGGTGTGGGCGTGTTATGTGTACATTGTGGGTGATGTGGGCGTGTTATGTGTACATTGTGGGTGATGTGGGCGTGTTATGTGTACATTGTGCGTGATGTGGGCGTGTTATGTGTACATTGTGGGTGATGTGGGCGTGTTATGTTTACATTGTGGGTGATGTGGGCGTTATGTGTGCATTGTGGGCGTGTTATGTGTACACTGTGGGTGATGTGGGCGTGTTATGTTTACATTGTGGGTGATGTGGGCATGTTATGTGTACACTGTGGGTGATGTGGGCGTGTTATGTGTCCAGTTTTGTGGTGTGGGCGTGTTATGCTTACAGTGTGGGTGATGAGGGCATGTTATGTGTAAAGTGTGGGTGGTGTGGGCGAGTTATGTGTAGAGTGTGGGTGGTGTGGGCGTGTTATGTGTAGAGTGTGGGTGGTGTGGGCGTGTTATATGTAGTGTGTGGGTGGTGTGGGCGTGTTATGTGTACATTGTGGGTGATGTGGGCGTGTTATGTGTACATTGTGGGTGATGTGGGCGTGTTATGTGTACATTGTGCGTGATGTGGGCGTGTTATGTGTACATTGTGGGTGATGTGGGCGTGTTATGTTTACATTGTGGGTGATGTGGGCGTTATGTGTGCATTGTGGGCGTGTTATGTGTACACTGTGGGTGATGTGGGCGTGTTATGTTTACATTGTGGGTGATGTGGGCATGTTATGTGTACACTGTGGGTGATGTGGGCGTGTTATGTGTCCAGTTTTGTGGTGTGGGCGTGTTATGCTTACAGTGTGGGTGATGAGGGCATGTTATGTGTAAAGTGTGGGTGGTGTGGGCGTGTTATGTGTACAGTGTGGGTGATGTGGGCGTGTTATGTGTAAAGTGTGGGTGGTGTGGGCACGTTATGTGTACGCTGTGGGTGGTGTGGGCGTGTTATGTATCCAGTGTGGGTGATGTGGGCGTGTTATGTGTCCAGTGTGATGGTGTGGGTGTGTTATGTGTACAGTGTTGGTGGTGGCGTGTTATGGGTACAGTGTGGGTGATGGAGGCGTGTTATGGGTACAGTGTGGGTGATGGAGGCGTGTTATGGGTACAGTGTGGGTGGCGGTGACGTGCTATGGGTACAGTGTTGGTGGTGGTGGCGTGTTATGGGTACAGTGTGGGTGGTGGTGGCGTGTTATGGGTACAGTGTGGGTGGTGGTGACATGCTATGGGTACAGTGTGGGTGGTGGCATGTTATGGGTACAGTGTGGGTGGTGGCGTGTTATGGGTACAGTGTGGGTGGTGGCGTGTTATGGGTACAGTGTGGGTGGTGGCGTGTTATGTGTACAGTGTGGGTGGTGGTGGCGTGTTTTGTGTACAGTGTGGGTGGTGGAGGCGTGTTATGGGTACAGTGTGGGTGGTGGTGGCGTGTTATGGGTACAGTGTGGGTGGTGGAGACGTGTTATGGGTACAGTTTGGGTGGTGGTGGCGTTATGGGTACAGTGTGGGTGGTGGAGACGTGTTATGGGTACAGTGTGGGTGGTGGTGGCGTTATGGGTACAGTGTGGGTGTGGGCGGGTCGTGCTATGGCCAGGGAACATGGGCTATCCGCCGCATAGTTTACGACCAATCCCATGTCCTAACTGTGATATGTTTTTACAAGCAGAACTAAATATTGAAGGTTTGTACTGTTTTATCTTGTTTTTCTGTCGTTTTTCTTGTTTTTCGTAATCTTTCCAACCAAAACAGTAGCTATGACCAATTTCGCTGCGTAACTAGAAATTATGAAGATGATGATGATGATGATGATGATGATGATAATCTGTCTATCTATTTCCAGACTCCTTAATCCCGCAAGGGTTGGCCACAAACAAATCGCCTCCATGTCGCCCTGTCCCCCGCCATTTCACTGCCCAGCTTCCAGCTCACACCCCCCTTTCCTATATACCTCTCCATTTCATCCCTCCAACTCATCTTTGGCCTCCCCCTCCCTCTCCCCTTCTCCACCACATTTACATACACTCTCCTCGTCAGTCTATCACTCTCCATCCTCTCCACATGGCCAAACCACCTGTATTTTTCTCTGAACGCTTCCTATCACATCCACATCCACACCACAACATTCCTTCACTTCTTCATTTGTCAGTCTCTCTCCATGAGACTCCACATGCTCCTCTCAAATAACTCACTTCCACTGCTCTCACTCTTGACTTCTGTCCCTCAACGAGGTTATTACTATTGTTATTTATTAGTTTTTGACTAAACAACGCAAGGCAGAGGAAGATTCTAATACCGTTGTGCATTCTGCAAAAAACTAATCTGAGATGCGACAGGCACCCATCATCCCCTCCCTGAGGCACAGCACAGAGGATGCCAAGGATAGGTGTGTGTGTGTGTGTGTGTGTGTGTGTGTGTGTGTGTGTGTGTGTGTGTGTGTGTGTGTGTGTGTGTGTGTGTGTGTGTACTAATTTCCATCATCATCCTAAGGATCACAGAACCTCTGTGAAATCTTGGTAACAAATGACATAACTTAATCCCCTACGGCTTTCCTTAACTCCCTAATAAGGTCCTTAAAACTACTAAGTATTTACTTTAACCTGCCTTAAGCTTCATTGTTTTTTCCTACTCAGGTAATAAAGAGCGAGTCCTCTGTGGTGTTGTTAGCTAGATCATCAACTTTCTCATTCACATACTGCATCCCAAACCCAGAGAGGCAACAGCGCTTCCTCCTAAAATCCTTAGCAAAACATTCCTAATTATTCCTCCTGATGCTTAACCAACGAATCCCCGACAAGCTAATCTACGTTCCCCCGAGAGAGAGAGAGAGAGAGAGAGAGAGAGAGAGGATTTAAAAGAAGGGAGAAAAGAAGAAAAGTAAAAGAACATGACAGGATGAAGTGATGAAATAGCTGGAACTAAAGAAATAATCAACAAATAGAAAACAAGAGAGATGACACACTTAAATAGAGACAGAAGGGCGAGGGATAATAAGAAAATGTGAAAAGTAATAGAAAAAATGATGCAGAATAAAGTACGTGTGTGAAAGGCTTGGAAAGAGGTTAGGAAACAGAAGGTAAGAACAGTGCACTTAACAAGGTAGAACTGAAAATGGGCAAGATGGACAGGAGTAGGAGAAACTCAGGAAAGGGGAAAGAAGTATGCCATTGTATAATACTGCACTGGTGAAGAAACGTGAGGGTGGATTTGAACATGGAAGAGGGGGGAAGAGAAAAGGTGTGTGTGTGTGTGTGTGTGCAAAAAGAAGAAAACGATTTTCCCCATTTGGACCCATATTCTCCCAATGTAACAACAGCAAACCGGCACATGAACCTATTTTCTCCCACGGATATATTTTTACCCTTTGGATACAATTTCGTTTGGGCGTTTCCCAAGGAACATATTTCCCATAATTCTGTTTCCAATGTAAACATAATTATTCCTGTCACAGAAGTCCTCACCTCATTGACCTATTCTCCCACTACCCATTCCCCAAACCACCCTGGCTGTCCTTCCACCCTGCGCGTCAATACATACAACCACAAACCCAACCCATTCCACCCAAAACCTCTTCCACCCTCCCACAGACCCAGCTATCATATCAACCTCGCCCACGTACCCACCCTCCCAGCCCACCCTCACACCCAACTTCCCTACCAACTCTCCCCACCAACCCACCGCCCTTCGTATCCAACTCAGCCTCACAGCCATCCGACACACCCTGCCTGCCTTCCACCCTGTCTACCACTGACTCAACCCACAAACGCATCGTGCACATCCACTCACTCGCCCAGAGATCAACCCTGCTCACTCACTCACCCAGTCGTCCAATGCACAACAACGTCCACCCACCCATCCACCTATCCAGTAACCCACCACGTCCACCCAACCACTCATCCTTGCACCCACCAACCCTGTCCACGCACAGCATCAATCATTAACCCCACTCATCCCACTCAGCCCGCCCAAACCACCCATCTGGATTACCTTACCCACCCCATTCCGCCTGCTCTGACCCACCCACCCATGCACCTACCCCATCTACATTGCTCACCGTTCCTACCCCATCCATAATCCAACCAACATATTCACTCAACCAACAGGCTTCACAGACATGACTTGCAAGTTTACACACACACACACACACACACACACACACACACACACACACACACACACACACAGAGGGGGGGGAAGTGAGAGAGAGGAGGGAGGGGGAAGGGAGAGGGAGAAGGAGGGATTGCAGTTTGCAGAGTAGAAAATCCTAAACCATCTGCAAGGGAGGGGTTCATCCACCCTCTTCCATCCCCCGCCCCCCCTGGATTTACTCCCTCATAGTATGATGTTTTCAACCAGTACTTCTGAAAAGTGCTAGGCGAGCTATATCACAGTTCACATTTTCATTCTCTATCATTCAGTTTCGCCCGCTAACATCATAACATGATTCAGCTTTCTCTCTCTCTCTCTCTCTCTCTCTCTCTCTCTGACACACACACACACACACACACACACACACACACATGAACTTTTTCCGGCTATTTTCCACACGTAAATTTTCGTCACGTAATATATCGGTTACTTTTATTATTATCAGTTGATACAATGAATGCAGATTATTTTGAGTATGAGTTCCTATCAAACTTATAAATGGAAGCTGCCGTACGAGAATTGCCTGTTATTATGATTTCCGAAAAACAGCGCGTAAAGTCGGTCTGGGTCACGCAAGTGTTTTTCTGAGCAATATTAATTCTGCAATTTGGAAATTTCAATTCATCCCCTCAAAAAGTTGAGTTCTTCGGTCACACACACAGTTCTTGACTTTGCCAAGTTCTCCAGGCAAGAGATGCATGTTTACCACAACGAAATTCGAAAAAAAAAAAAAAAAAAAACTGGCAGCGAGGCTTAGGCAGGATAAACCGCTTGGATGTTCTCAAATATTGGGAGGATCACCATCCCCACAACATATTGAGGAGAATAATACTCGTGTGACCTGGCTTTAGCATACTGTAGGTTTTTAACCCCTATCCGCCAGCTGACGTGTATGCATGACAGGATTCAGGGCGCGGAGGGCCGCTGGTTAACTTGATTAACCGCACTCACCTTCCCGCCACTGTTTGAGCGCAGGACCATTTTCTGTGATACCTATGGGGTAGGTAAGACCCCCAGGTACCCCGCAGTGCTCGGCAGTGGTAGTGAGAGGAGCCATGTCATCTTCCTTGACATCGTCCGATTCTGTCCCACTGCATGAAGGGCCGATTGCCTCATCAACCCCCCCGAAAATTTAGCCCTTAGTGCCAAGTAAAGGGCTTAGTGATAGTGCCATAGGACGTGCCCTTGACAATACTGTCTTCTCTTGTGCACGCAGCTAGAGTACGTCCTCTGAGGAGAAAAAAAGCTACGACATGGACAGTGAGCTCTCTCGCCCTCCAACCCCTACTCACCCTCCGACGTCATAGAGGGCTTTCAGACTTCTCCAGGAGGAAGGGACGGTCTACGGCAGTGCTGATTTCGGCGATGAGGAGGCGCAAGATGACCCAGGACATCGGGAAAGTGACTGCGGACCTGGCGGTCATCTGCGGAAAAAAAAGCCGCAGAGCCGTTTCCCCCACACTCTCGCCACGCTCGCCACCTGCATGCCGACGTATCTTCCTCCAGCGCTCTCCCACACCTCAGCCTACCACTTCAAGGGCAGAATCTCCACAATCAGGCCCTTTGGGAGTGGTATGAGTACTGAGCAGGTGTGTGGGGAAGTGTAAATAGTGTACAGCAGTGCAGAAGTTTATGTATTTTCATAAATGAGTGAAATGTGTGATATTATAAGTGAATTATAGAAAGTGCTAAGATATATCTTTTATAAGTTCTTCAAGTGCATATAAGTGATTTATAGTAAGTGCAATACAGGAGATGATACTGTTTATTGGATATTGGTTAGAAAATTATTGGATATACCATGAGTTTGCCTACCTGTTACTTGAAAGAAAACCACTTGTGAGCGGGCCACAATGAACAATACGTGCTTCGCTATGCCTAAATAATTTCACTCAATACTCAGGGGGATTGTGCCAAATATGAGCATCAGTGTATCTGTGATGTGAAGTACAAATAATGTTAGTTGTGTAAAACATTTATATGATTTTCACTATAACCCTGATTAGTAGTAAGCAGTCTGATTTACAGTACAAATAATTACCTCATACTCTACGATCATGCGTGAAAGAGCAACAGCACTTACTTGTCAAAGTGCAATTATCCGTAATCGTGATGTAAAGTGCAGTTCTAAGTGACTTAGTAAAGGAGAAATATGATTATTTACGGAAGAAATTAGTACACAAAAACGACGAGATATTTCCTTTCCCACACACCTACAAGGCATAGTGGCATGGTGGTGTGGGCGGTAAATCCTTGGGTGAGCCACATGAACTGGGTGATGACTCATTTTCAAGGCGGTGAGTAAGGAGGAGTAGAAAAAATGAGTGGAATATTCCACATTCCAAGGACGCATGGGCAGTGTTACAATCACCACTCCAGTCAGTGCTGCCAACGCTAGCTGGCCGGGCCAAGGCCATTGCCAGTGGCGCACTTCAACTCATCCTTACTCATCGACGGGATCACCTAGAGACCTCGGGATACCTTCATTGGAAAGAGGAAGAGTTGTTGAGTCTTTTGAACTTTCATTGAATTCTCTAGCTATTATAGTTTGTCAGATATAAGGGTTCGAATTAAGGGTATTTTTTTCCAAAATCTCGGAAATCGCCTGTAACGAGGAGTGTACAGCGGCCGGGAACCCCCGCGGCGGCTAAGGGTTAAGTCTGTTATTGAACTGACGGTGCAGTCATTCATTACTCTAAGAGTGATGAATCTATTCTTGGAATGATATATTATTTTTATTACTTAGAAACGTAATATGTAATACCGTATAATACAAATCTACATCGATTAATAGTATGTTGTACAGCTGGCCGCACTCCCGCGAGGGCCACAGCGTTGTCAACGGTGGCCAAGATATTTACTCTGAAACACTAGTGGAGAGATGCGTTCGAAGCATCCACAGCCAGTAAGAGAGAGTCGTACAGAGAGAGTTTGGGGGGGGGGAGGAAGGGGGTTTGAGGAGAGTGGGGGGATACCTATGCACGAGAGGTGAGGGAAGACGTCTGAAACAGATGAGTGGAAGGCTGGAAGCTATATATAATAAAAATCTACAATACCTGGTAACAAATCATATATATTTTAATACCTTTATTGTCAAGTTATTACCGCTGTGAAAAGTGGCACAGTTAATACTTGGAAACCATAAAGCATAATGCTATTGAATATAGCAAATGTGAATCCTTAATACTGCATGCGGTAATTGCTGACACCCCTAGCACACACCTTCGTATCCTCCTTATCAAGCGTTTCCTAACACCCGACAACAAACACCGCATTTAGGGATGCTGTATCACTCTTTTACCTTACTATTTTTTCTACATTCTGATTAATGATACTAAACGCTAAATGCTATAGTCAGATTTTGCTATGTAAAAATTTACATAGTACGAGATAGGCAAAGAGGCACGGACACGATGGCAACAGATGGTTGTTTGTAAAAATGAAATTATGGGCGTCTTGACCAATGAGGCTTTAAACAATTTGTGATCTCTCTCTCTCTCTCTCTCTTGCTCTCGCTCTCGCTCTCTCTCTCTCTCTCTCTCTCTCTCTCTCTCTCTATATATATATATATATATATATATATATATATTTAATCTGCTATCATGTGAAGGTCAATGGGAGCCCTGATAACTCCACGATGCGATGACGCAACGATGCGATTTTAAACTGCTTGTTACGTAACGCTAGATATGGGCGATGTTGATATGTGCCAGTGGTGTCAGCAGCTGCCACATTCCGGATGAAGTTACTTACATTTGTTACATGTGATTAATAAACAGCATTCTGATTCATTATTTTCAGGCAGTTTTTGTCTGTATTTTACAGCGTCCATTGCTTGGAAACGACAATAAAATAAAATACGATTAAAGTCTACAATTATGAATCTTGATCGGTTGTCTTTGTTTTGCAGTATAATATTTAAAGTTGATCTTTTTACTTTTCATGATGGCAAAAGTAACACTGAAAAAAAAAAAAAATTCTTTTAATAAATATTACACTTTTCTGTCACCTCAACAATCGTCATATCTCGCCTCGTGTACAGGCACCCACCTACCCACCTCAAACCCGCTCCCTCCCTCAGTCCTGTGAATGCTTCGATCAGAGCTCACTACTAATGATTCGCGGTTACTATCTCGGCCAGCGTTGACAACACTAACGTGGCCCTCGCGGGAGTGCGGCCAACTGTACAATAAAGTCAGTTGTTTCGAATGCTTCACAACCCGTTTCATAAACCTCAGAAGCTATCAGGGAAGAGGGAAGAAGGGAGGGGGTGTAGAGAGGGAGAATGCCATGTTGCCAAATTAATCATATCGTACACCAGGTAAGGAATGAAACTTCCCTGGGCAATAGTATTGTACATTGGAAATTCCGCAGCAGATTTTTGTACGGATGTAATATATATATATATATATATATATATATATATATATATATATATATATATATATATATATATATTGTTATGAAGCGAGATTTACCAGTTAGGTAGTCTCGTATCTTTGAGGCATCGGTACGTGTCAGAGTTGCCAGTTTGCCTGCTGTTTGTGAGCATAGTTATTTCGTAAGTTATGCATTAATTTTTGTGCTCTCTTTCTTTATGATGTTTTATTTAAATGATTGCTTGTTAAATTATGTAGTGTAAGTTCGTATGGTAAATGATTTACAGTGTTACGTAATGACAACACTGGCATGTTTTGGGCTGTTTCCGAGTTGGCAACTGTTGCCCGTTGAGAATATACTCGAAATTATTAGAATAATGTAAGCTTATAAGATGGTGTGGAGACTATTACAAGTTTAGTCGGTTGTCAAGTCAGTTTGAGTGAAGTGCAATCGGGTTTCAGTTCAGTGTGAGTGAAATGCAGTTGGTTTTGGTGTAGTGTCAGTGCAGTGCCTTTAATGAAGTTCGTCAGGAGTTGCTTTGCAAGCATTAAGTGTAATTACTGTCAGTGAAGATTATATATTTTTGGTACTTGTGAAAACAGTGGCAAACAGTGACGAGTTATTGAACTTTGTATATCATTGGTACTTGAGAAAATAGTGAAGTGTCAAGCATTAAGTGTGATAACTGTGAAATGTTGTTAAGCATTAAGTGTAATAGCAGTTAGTAAAGTGTGTATAGCTCCAGTGCTTGTGAGAACAGTGAAGTTGGAAAGCATTAAGTGGAATTATTTGGAAAATAAAGACAGTGAACTTTTACAGAGCTGGTGTTTATTTTCGCCTCAGCTGAGCTTGTGTACTGCACATCTAAAGGCTGACCATAGGAAGAACAATTCACTGGGCAACGTCCTTCCTGTACTGTACTACTGCTGTTGGAGCCTGTGGCAGTTTGAGGTGGGGACGTAACACTGGTGTCAGGAGTGGGATTATTATTTCAGGGCTGCAGTGAGGCTAATCTAAGACATGGAACAAGAAGATGTCTAGACAAGAGGCCAAGCTAGGCAGTAAGAGGCATCACTGGATGGAATTATGAAACGATTACAAGCACTACAAGCACATATAAAGGCACAGAGTGAACAACTAGAGGCACAATATAAAGAGCTCAGAAACGAATTTAAAGAACTGTTACAAGAACAATTACAGGCAGAGAAGAAAGAACTCAAAGAACAATTACAGGCAGAGAAGAAAGAACTCAAAGAACAAATACAGGCAGAGAAGAAAGAACTCAAAGAACAATTATAAGCACAAAGTGAAGAACAGAAAAAGCTCAGAAGCGAAATCAAAGAACAACTACAATCTCAGAACAAAGGACAGAAAAAGCTCGAAGAACAATTATAGGCACAGAAAAAGGAAATCAAAGAACAATTGCAGGCACAGAACGAAGAACAGAAAGAACGATATGAACAGCTTCAGGGGGCATCACAGGAGCAACAGAGGGAATTACAACTGAGAATACAGGGACAGCTAGATGCTTTCATGAGGGAAATGAAGGAAGAGCAGCAACAGCCTAAGGAGGAAGTAGATGCCAAGCTAGAGCAGCAGAAGTATGAGGTAAGCAACAATGTGATGGAGTGTAAACAGCATGTAGATGACCAGTTGAAGACAATTAGCGAGGAAAAAGTGACGGAGTGCAGACAGCATGTAGATAACCAGTTGAAGCATGTAGTTGATCATGTGAAGATAATTAGTGAGAAAATTGAGGCTGTAGAGAAATATTGCACTGCTGAGCCTCAGGTTAGCGTACAGGGAGCATATGAAAGGAATGGACAGTGTATGCTGAATCTCGATGGACCCCAAGCATCTAAAAGTAGCATTACAGAGCTGAATAATCAGAATGTAGCAGATTTAAGTCCTGGCCTTAATTATGATGCCCCAGTTTTTAGGCCGCAAACCAGTGAAGTGCATGGCTATACTGGGGGTCCAGTTAAAAAGAAACCTCAGGAATTTGATGGTAGCATATCTTGGGAAGCTTACCGTGCACAGTTTGAGTTACTTGCAGATCAGAATGGCTGGGATGATAAGAAGAAGGCTGCAGAAGACCCACCACTGAAGAAATGCACGAGAATCTTGATGAATAGTGTGCGAGAAGACAGAAGGACAGACGACATGCAGCATAGTACGAATGGGAATCGTAGGAAGAAATGTTGCTGTCCTGTAGTGACGGGGTCGACGTCGGACGGAGAAGACCTGGGGAGGATGCAGATGGAGGGTGCAGATTTGGAACCAGTGCTGGAGTGGCTGCAGTGGAGTGCAATGCGACCATCATGGGGAGGAGTTTCCAGGTTGGGCCCTGCGACCAGGAGCTGCTGGAGTCAGTGGGACCTTCTTCGTTTGAACAACAGACTACTGAAGCGTCAGTGGGAGACGCCTGATGGCCGCAGCAAGTATTGGCAACTGGTGGTTCCAAAGAAGATCTTGGATGAGTCCCATACCCAGATCACTAGTGGGCACCTGGGAGTGAAGACAACTCTAAGCTGGCTGCGACACAAGTTCTACTGGATTGGCATGCATCAGGATGTTGAAGAGTGGTGTCAGACCTCTCATGTGTGCTGTGTCAAAAGAGGACCAAGACCTTCCAGGAGGAGTAGACTGTGTGAAGGAGCAAAGACATCGTCGGAAGCAGCATAGAAGAAGACGCGATAAGTTGGAGGATTATTTTGTGTACAGTTGGATGTTTCGTTAGGATTAGGGTTTATGTTTGTGTATATTGTGTAGTTTTGTCGGGACAACAAAGAACTAGGGAGGGGGTCGTGTTATGAAGCGAGATTTGCCAGTTAGGTAGTCTTGTATCATCGAGATGTTTGGCATCGGTACGTTAGAGTTGCCAATTTGCCTGCTGTTTGTGAGCAATGGTGGGCAGCACAAACGAAGAAGGACCTTGCGCAAGCACAATGCGCAATGCACAGTTCACTACCTTGCATAGCACAAGTGCGCAATCTGACAAATATTTAGCTTGCGCAATGTCGCAAAGTGCAAGTGCAAACCATTTGCATATACTTGTGGGAATTACTGTAAAATATTGAGATATTTAAATAAAATAGCATACTTACTTTTATTTATTATTATTATTTTCTATTATTTGTAATCTGCGCAAGTGTGCAATCTAATATTAAGCTTTCACAATGTCGCAAAGCACTAGCGCAAATCGTTTGCATATATTTGTGGGAATTACTGCAAAATATATATTGGGATATTTAAATAAATTAGCATACTTACTTTTATTTATTATTATTCTATCTATTGCCAGTGCCAAACGCCTTAATCCCGTAAGGGGTGGCCGATGGCCACAAACTAGCAACAAATCGCCTCCATGTCACCCTGTCCCCCGCCATTTCATTGCCCTGCTCCCAGCTCACACCCCCTTCTCTCATATACTTCTTCACTCCATCCTTCCATCTCATCCTTGGCCTCCCCCTCCCTCTCCCCCCCTCCACTTCACTGGCATGCTCTCCTCGTCAGTCTCTCACTCTCCATCCTCTCCACATGGCCAAACCACCTCAATGTGTTTCTCCTAACACTTCCTCACATCCATATCCACACTGCAACGATCCTTCACTTCCTCATTTCATTTGTCTGTCTCTCCATGTAACTCCACATGCTCCTCTCAAATAACTCATTTGTTTCCACAGCTCTCACTGTTGACTTCTGTCCCTCCAACAAGCTTCACTTCCATACATTAGAGTTGGTATCTCACATTACTGTCATGTAGTAACTTTTTCACTTCCATGCTCGCTTTCATGTTTCTTATCACTCCTTTCAGGGAACCAGCAACCTTTCTTCCTTGTACCCTTTCAAGTAATTCATCCTCTAAACTTCCATTCTTTCTCATCAACCATCAACTCATCTCACTACCCAAGCACTTAAACACACATTTTCCATTCCCTCCTCATTCAACCTCACTGTACAATCACTGGCTTCATTTCTCTCCAAGAGCATAACTTTACTCTTCACTACATTCGTCTTTAGATTTATTATTATTATATTCTATTATTTTTCATTTTTATTATTTTATTATTAATTTCATTCTTCTGTAACTCAGACCTCGACTGTGCACATTTAGTGTAATAAAATGATTCACTCTTCACACGTAAGTGACTACGGTGATAGAACTGGAGCAAGACGTCGTTACTTGTTAGCTCGTGGAAGTTCAGAGTGAACAAGGTGCGGAGCGGGTCTTTTTTTTTTTTTTTTTTTTTTTTTTTTTTTTTAATGCGAGGAAGAAGGAACCAAAGGCATGAGCCTGCAGTAATACTTCCCTCCAAGAGAAAAACAAAATACAATACAGAGCCAAATTCAAGATCCGATCATTTTGAGATGCCTGGACACACTACGTTTGAAAGACTGGAGATCATAGGCAGAAGGAAATACAGACAGAGGGAGACAGTTCCAGAGCTGACCTGTTGCATAAATGAAAGACTGGGAGTAACGGTTAACTCTTGCATTAGAGAGTTGGACAGAAAAGGGATGAGAGTTTGCTGCTAGACGGGTGCTACGCGCCCGTCGTAGAGGTGGAGGAATGCAAGCAGACAGTTCAGAGGAGCAGTGACCATTAAAGTAGCGATAGAAAAGAGATAAAGATGCAACAGTGCGGCGAAGAGACAGAGGTTGAAGGAAGTCGGTAAGAGGAGGAGAGTTAATGAGACGAAAAAGCCTTTGACTCCACCCTATTGAGAAGAGCTGTATGTGGGGAGCCTCCCCACACATGAGAGTTGTACTCCACACAGGGGCGGATAAAACCCCTGTATAGAGTCAACAATTGTGCAGGGGTAAAGAAAGAGCGGAGTCGGCTTAGCACACCCAATCTCTTGGAAGCAGATTTTACAAGAGATGTAATATGATCTTTCCAAGATAAGTCCCTGAGTAAATGAAACCCCAAGCATGTTCAAGGATGATGCAGGATTAATCTGAATATTATTAAACATCAGTGGGTATACCTGTGGAAGATTTTGTCGGGTTGATAGGTGTAAGAACTGAGTCTTAGATGCATTAAAGACAACCATATTATTTTTACCCCAGTCAGAGATATGAGTCAAGTCAGACATTAGGTGTGCCATAGCCTCATCCCTTGTTTCTTGAAGTAACTGTTGAGATGGGCGTTGCGGGAACCGAATGGAAAGGTGAAGGGTGGAGTCATCAGCGTATGAGTGGATAGGGTTAGATGTACAGCTTAGAAGATCATTGATGAATAAAAGGAAGAGAGTTGGTGATAGGACAGAGCCCTGAGGAACACCACTGTTGATAGATCTAGGAGAAGAACGATGGCCGTCTACGACAGCAGCTATAGAACGACCAGAAAGGAAGCTAGCGATGAAGGCACAGATAGAAGGATAGAAACCGTAGGAGGGCAGTTTGGAAATTAAAGATTTATGCCAGACTCGATCGAAAGCCTTTGAGATGTCAAGTGCAATGGCAAAGCTTTCGCCAAAGTCCTGAAAGGAGGATGACCAGGAGTCTGAAAGGTAGGTGAGAAGATCGCCAGTGGAGCGTCCCTGACGGAACCCATACTGACGATCGGAAAGAAGGTTGTGATAGGAAAGATGCCTTAAAATTTTTCTATTAAGAATTGACTCGAAAACTTTTGAAATACAGGACGTTAAAGCAATTGGACGATAGTTGGAGGGTTGGGAGTGGTCACCCTTCTTTGGGACTGGCTGAATGAGAGCAAACTTCCAGCAAGAAGGAAAGGTACAAGTTGACAGACAAAGGCGAAATAGTTTGCCTAGGCAGGGTGTAAGCACAGAAGCACAGTTTTTGAGAACAACAGGAGGGACCCCATCAGGCCTATATGCCTTGTTAGTACTGAGGCCAGTAATGGCAGAAAATACATCAACTGAAGAAATTTTAATGTCAGCCATGAGGAAGTCAGAGGGGGGAAGTGATGGAGGAACAGCACCGGAATCGTCTAAGGTGGAATTGGAGGAGAAAGTCTGTGCGAAGAGATCTGCTATATCAGTAGAAGAAATAGCTACAGAACCATCAGAGTAGAAAAGAGGAGGGAAGGATGATGAGGTAAAGTTGTTAGAAAGATTTTTGGCAAGGTGCCAGAAGGAGCGGGAAGAATTCGAGTTGGAGAGTTGAGAGCATTTAGTATGGATGAAATTATTTTTAGTAGAGCGAAGAACAGACTTAGCACGATTCCAGGCAGAAACGTAAAGATTATGTGATTCAGGGGTGGGTTGGCTCCGGTACCTTTTGTAGGCCTTCTCCTTGTTGCGGACAGCATTAGAACAAGTGTGATTAAACCAAGGCTTTCTTGCGTTAGTCAAAGGATATGAGAAAGGAATGTATGCTTCCATGCCCGAGAGAATAACCTCCGTAATGCGCAAGGCACACTCAGATGGCTCACGGCCATGGAAGCAATAATCATTCCAGGGAAAATCAAAGAAGTACTGCCTGAGGGCCTCCCAGTCCGCGGCTCCAAAATGCCAGAGACGACGTTTCCCTGGAGGGTCCGCAGGCCGTACTGGAGCAATAGGACAGGTTAAGGTAATAAGGTTGTGATCGGAGGAGCCCAACGGAGAGAAAAGATTAACAGAGTAAGCAGAAGGATTAGTTGTGAGGAAGAGGTCAAGTATGTTGGAGCTCTCTCCAAGGCGGTCAGGGATACGGGTAGGGTGCTGTGCAAGCTGCTCTAGGTCATTAAGGATAGAAAAGATGTAGGCTTGTTCACCAGGTGGATCCGTGAAAGGAGAGGAGAGCCAAAGGTGGTGGTGAACGTTGAAATCTCCAAGAATGGAGATTTCAGAGAAAGGAGAAATGGACAGAATGTGTTCCATCGTAGAAGTAAGATAGTCGAAGAATTTTTGATAGTCAGTAGAATTAGGGGATAAGTAAACAGCACAGATATATTTGGTCAGAGAATGACAGGAAAGCCGAAGCCAGAGTGTGGAGAATTCAGAAGAATCAAGTTCAGGAACACGAGAGCAAGATAAGTCGTTGCGTATGTATACACAACAGCCACCTTTGGCTTTGAAATGAGTATAGAGAAAGTAGGAGGATACAGAAAAGGGTTTGCTGTCAGTTGCCTCAGACAGCTGAGTCTCCGTTAGAAAAAGAAGGTGAGGTTTAGAGGAGAAGAGGTGGTGCTCAACAGAGCGAAAGTTAGAGGAAAGGCCGCGAATGTTGCAGAAATGAAGAAGAAGAGAGTCAGACAGTGGTTCCAGGCACCTCGAGTCGTCACCGGGAGAGGGGCAGATGGCGGGGGCATTTATGGTCCCCCCCCCTGGGGACTCCGAGGCTGGGTGAATTGATGCCATTTTGGTCTGGAAAACAAAGGCTGTGATGTTGCCAGTTTTACTTTTATCTGCATTTTTGCAAGACAATTTATTTAATAATTCAGTATAGATATACAATAGCATATGTAATTCCTTGCAAAAAATTAAAAATCATGAAAACATTTAAACCAAATATCCACAGCCTAATAAATTATTAGGCTGTGGATATTTGATTTAAATAATATATTTTCATGATTTTTGTAAGGAATTGCATATGCTACTCTTAATAAATAATGTATATTTATTATTATTTACCACTAATAATAATTTACAAATATTAAAATACATTATCTCTATTGAAGCATTTAAAGAAATGCTACTGCCCTCCTTCCCTCCCGCCTCACCCCATCACCCCACCCTCGTGACCCGCCCGAGCCTTGTCCAGCCATGCGGGATGCTCCCAAGACCACGTGTCCCTTGGATTGCGCAGTGCGCAATCCACAGGGCAGGTGCGCAAGTGCAAACTTAGTTGTGTAAGCGCAACTAAGTTTGCACTTGCGCATCTGCCTTTTCATGTGTGCAAGCGTAATATTGCACATGGTCTCGTGTGGTGCGCAATGCACAAACGATATTCACCGGAGCGCAAGGGTGCGTAATTGCACTTTGCGCAAGTGTTTGTGCACCTGCCCAGAACTGTTTGTGAGCATAGTTATTCTGTATGTTATGCATTAATTTTTGTGCTCTTTTTCTTTATAATGTTTTATTTAAATGATTGCTTGTTAAATTATGTAGTTTAAGTTCGTATGGTAAATAATTTAGAGTGTTGTAATGTTAGAAAGCACTGGCATGTTTTGGGCTGTTTCCGAGTTGGCAACTGTTGCCCATCGAGAGTATACTCGAAATTACTAGAATAATGTAAGCTTATATAAGATGATGTGGAGACTATTACAAGTTTAATTGGGTGTCAAGTCAGTTTGAGTGAAGTGCTGTCGAGTTTCAGTTCAGAGTGAGTGAAGTGCAGTCGGTTATGGTGTAGTGTCAGTGCAGTGTCTTTAGTGAAGTTTGTCAAGAGTTCCTTTCCAAACATTAAGTGTAATTACTGTCAGTGTAGATTGTATATTTTTGGTACTTGTGAAAACAGTGGCAAACAGTGACGGGTTATTGAAGTTTGTATATCATTGGTACTTGAGAAAATAGTGAAGTGTCAAGCATTAAGTGTGATAATTGTGAAGTACTGTTAAACACTAAGAGTAATAGCAGTTAGTAAAGTGTGTATAGCTCCAGTGCTTGTGAGAACGGTGAAGTTGGAAAGCATTAAGTGGAATTATTTGGAAAATAAAGACAGTGAACTTTATGGAGCTGGTGTTTATTTTCGCCTCAGCTGATCTTGTGTACTAAAGGCTGACCATAGGAAAAACAACTCACTGGGCAACGTCCTTCCTGTACTGTACTACTGCTGTTGGAGCCTGTGGCAGTGTGGAGTGAGGACGTAACAAAATATATATATATATATATATATATATATATATATATATATATATATATATATATATATATATATACACAGGGTGATTCAGACTTGCCTACGTTAAATTTGAGAACGGCCTCCTTGCATAATTCTAAACAACAATTACTCTGTAGCATAATATCAAAATAGACATAGTTTGGTTGTTACAACACAATTACGGTGCTGTACTAATGAAGGTGAAACATGCAGGGGAAACCCACGCAAAGTTCTTTACAAGTTTATTTACAGTCCGTTCCCAAGTGTATTCACACCTTAATTATGGCTTAAGCATCTTTTAGTGACACGTTATTCACAACTTTAATCACAGTTCACGCCTCTCTTTGCTACAGGCTAGACTTGCCTACATTAAATTTGACCATGACCTCTTTGAACAATTCTAAACAACATTTACGCTACTGTATAGCAAAATCTTGAATTGTACATAGTTTGGTTGTTACAGTACTTTTCGATGTTACATGGACTGTGTACTACCAAGTGAGGTCAATCCTCATTCGGTTATTCATGTTGTCTGGGGTTCAGCAGTGTTCGAATGAGGTAAACGTGGTGGGGAAGGGGATTTAACGTGGAGTGGTTAGTGTGAACCCCACATCACTCCCAGCGAAGCCGCAGCAGGCCAGACATATCTCTACCTAGCTGGAGATACGGTGTAATACAGGTATTTACTAAATCCATTGACGGATGTGTGATGTATACATTTTACATAAGTGACTGTTGTACACTTGTTACTTAGGACTCTGCTTATACTGTACAGTGTGATAACAATGCAGTATTGCTTCAAATCATTTCTGCCAACGTTTGTTCTCTTACATCTCTAGGTCTCGTGTGGGTACTGGATCGGGGAGCTCATCACCATGAACGTCTGCACAGATGTGGAGTATGCAGATATGCACCTCATGTTAGTGGCAGCAGGTGGGAATTCTGCACAGGCTGCACGTCTTTATGCAGAACAGTATCCGAACCGACGGCACTCAAACCCACGAACATTTACAGACGTTGATCGTAGGTTAAGAGAAAGGGGATCTGTCCGTTGATTTGCAGAAGGCGCTGGAAGATATCGACACAGGGCCCGGACAGATGAGGAAATCCTCAACCTGGTAGAGGCACATCCACACACCAGTACACGAGCAGTTGCAGCTGCATTGCATGTGTCTCAGTTACATGTGTGGAGATCACTGAGTAGAAACCACCTGTACCCATATCATCACCAGAGGGTGAAAGGGTTGGAGCCGGCAGATTATCCAGAAAGGATTGCATTCTGTCAGTGGTTTTTACGACAGCATGCCGCTGATCCTCAGTACACCAGGATTGTTCTGTTCACTGATGATGCTACATTCACACGTGATGGTATCTTCAATACACACAACGCACATACATGGTCAGGTGCAAACCCTTGCACAACAACACGCAGAGCACACCAGGTGAGGTTTTCCATAAATGTATGGGCTGGCATTCTTGTCGACTACATTATTGGACCTCATCTGTTACCGCAGCGGCTGACAGGTGACGTGTACAGGCAGTTCCTGGAAGAGACACTGCCGGTGCTACTTGAAGATGTGCCACTGGGAGTACAACGTCGCATGTGGTTCTTGCATGACGGTGCACCTGCCCAT
>NC_136958.1:34608365-34648365 GCF_032717465.1 Coenobita brevimanus | reverse complement strand
GTGCGAGGCCTCGTTAATACCTCTAAGAGCAAGGCCTTGTAACCTCTTGGCCGCTGCGGATCTAAAAGGTGTGAGAGCATTCCGTAATGTGATGTTTCCTTTTGGATTCTCACACCCCGACTCGTTGCAGTGGGAGCACCAGTGAATTTAAGTTAATGTGACCACGATGGTTGACAAATATATGCAGAATGACAGTTTGCAATAGACCACTGGGTTGATTAAACACCTCTAATAGCGACGCCTCGTAGCCACCTCACCACTGCGGGTATAGAAGGTGTAAGAGCATCAGGTAATGTGATGTTTCCTTTCGAGTGCAATGCAATGGGTCGGGATGTAGGAATCCGAAAGGAAACATCATATTACCTGATGCTCTCACACCTTTTAGACCAGCAGTGGCGAGGTGGCTACGAGGCCTTGCTCGTACGGGTGTTTAATGGACCAGGTGGTATATTGCAAACTATCATTCTGCTTATATATATATATATATATATATATATTTATATATATATATATATATATATATATATATATATATATATATATATACAGAGAGAGAGAGAGAGAGAGAGAAAGAGAGAGAAATCATCATAATCATCATCATCCTCAAGATCATCATCAGCAACAGCAGCATATGACATTCTACTGCATGACATAGGCCTCTCCTGCTACTACCAGTCCTCTGCCATTTCTTTCAATTTCAGAACCCTATGATCTCTAATGAATTTTCTGTCTTCATCGAATGCTCTTTGTTTACTCATCTCTTGACTGCTCTCTCTCTCTCTCGAGCAATAATGGGTGGTGCTGAGTTAAGTGTGTGGAGTTTCCCTAGGGGTTATTTTCATGCCGTTAAACCTTCAGTGCAGTGATATTTGTATAGAGTATTCTTGTTTCCGTCAAAGCTGTACTCCACACAGGTTCAAATAAACCTCTGCTTATAAGCAACAGCCATGTGGGGATAAAGAAGGCACGAAATCGGCAAGAGATGCAATATGATCTTTCCATGACAAATCCTGAAAGACTGAAACTCCAAGTATGTTCAGCGAAGATGCAGGCTTGAGTTGTATATTGTTCAATATTAAAAGGATTCTTATGTGGAAGATTTTGGCGGGTCTGAAGATGCAGGAACTGCATTTTAGATGCATAAAAAACAACTCGGTTACGTTTACCCCGGCCAGAGAAATGAGCCAGTCTCATGCAATACCCTTATCCTCTGTTTGTTGTAGTAGCTGCTGTGATGGACGTTGAGAAAAGTGTATGGAAAGATGAAGGGAGGAGTCATCAGCATATGAGTAGACAGGGCTAGATGTATAGCTCAAAAAGTCGATGGTGAATAGCAGGAAGAGTCAGCTAGGACAGAACCCTTAGGAACACCAATACTGAAAATTCTAGGAAAAGATCGGTGGTCGTTAGAGATGCAGCTATAGAACGACTTGAAATGAAACTAATCATATATAGAGGGATAGAAACTGTATTTAAGCAGTCTAAAAATTAATATTTATGACAGTCTCGATCAAAAGCTTTTGAGGTGCCAAGTGCAATGGGAAAGCATTTGCAAAGTTCCAAAAGAAGGATGACCAGGAGTCTGACTAGAAGGTGAAAAGATCGCCAGTGGAGCGTCCCTGATGGAACATTCTGGCAACCGGGATCTTTTTTTTTTTTTTTTTTTTTTACAAGATAAACAGGGAAAGGAAAAACAAATTAAACAAAAACAAATTACTGCACATACATCAGAGTACAGATGTCATCCATTCATAAGAAATCTGTAACAGTTGGACTTGAACTGCTGTAGCTTAAAGTTTTCGGGAAACTAATCATGGGAAGCGGGTTCTACAGAGAAGCAGTTCGGGGAATGAGGGAATTCTGATAGGCAAAAGTTCTGCAATACGGCTGTATGGCAATCAAATCATGAGTAGTACTAGATACCTAGTAGCAGGGAAGAAGGCTTCGTGAGGTGCTACAATGGAAGCAACTTTGAAGCATTTGTCATAAAAGAATATGTAAAATAATGCAAGGGAGGCAACATTTCTATTTACATGTAGGGGAGGTAGTTCATTTGTATTTGCTGAGTTATTAATTATTAATATTGCCTTGTTCTGAATTTTGTCCAGTTGTTAGTGTAACCTCTCCACATTTATTCCACAAGGGTGAAGAATAATGTAGCTGAGAGCAGACATGACTCTTGTAAACTATAGATATCTGTTCGTCAGTGATGAAATTACGGATTCTGTACAATAATTCAATTTTCTTTGAGACGGTTTTGGCAAGTGGTCTGACGCGAGTCCAACTGTGAGTATTGTTCGGAGAAATACCGAAAATTTTGAAGCTTTTAGAGCTAGGAATAATGGCTGGACTGAAGGTAACAGAGGGGTCTGGCAATATCTGTCTATTGTAAACTAGATACCGTTTTTTTTTTTCAAGTGTTGAATGAGTCAGTATTATTTCATCTCTATTAAGTGATCTTTCAATTGTCTTTATTTATGTAGATGCTACGCTGAGTTGGGGGTTAGAGATATAAAATTTAATGAATTGGTAGTTAAGTGTGAAGGAACTGTGAAGCGTTGTCATCTGTATCTGAGTGAACGGGGTTATGGGTGACAGACAAGAGAGGATTGATGTGAATGAGGAACAGGGATGGAGCCAGGACTGATCCGTGTGGCACACCGGGGTTCACTGATTGGAAATTGGAATATATATTATTTTCTTTCACTCTTATTTTTCTGTTGCAGAGATATGAGGAGATCAGTGGGACAAAAGCAAATAGCAAAGGAGTCTGGATAACAGGGAACGATGTAATAGTCTATCAAAAGCTTCAGAAATATCAATAACTACCGCAAGGGTTTCTCCATGTTGGTCATGAAGTGCATTAATAATGAGTATATCAACAAACGATCTTTCGTGGCGAAAATCATACTGCCTATTGGTAATTAAGTTCATGGATTCAAGATGTTTAGCAATGTGCTTATTAATGACAGTCTCAAATACTTTACCAAGAAAAGATGTGATAGTTATGGGTTTGTAATAAGAGGGATCAGAGGAACTTCCTTTCTTTGGAATTGGGTAGATATTTGCTTTCTTCCAAGAATTAGGGAATGAAAAAGTACGTATGCATAATATGAATTATTTAGCAAGACAGAGCAGGTTCTGGGAAACACTTTCACAAAACAACCAGGGGAATTCCATCTGGCCCTGGAGCTTTATTGGTTGGCAAATTGTTTAGGACAGACTTCATGTACCTACTATGTATCTTTAGTGCAACAATGTCGGAAGAGTCGAGTTCAAGCACAGGAACTACTGACTTCCTCTAAGGCAGAATTTCTGTCAAACATACCAGCAAGAATGTTAGCTTTTCCACAGGGATCAGTAATTTACAGTGTTTCCATCTGAAGATATTATCGGGCGAATGGATGATGACTTGTTACAGGTACTGAAAAAAAAAAAAAAAAAACAGTTGATTAGAATGTTCTGTTGTCATTAGAATTGTTTTTACGTCTCCGACTCTGGGCAAAGGCTTCAGGACCTATTCCAAGTCCCAGTAGTTCTCCTTGGGGCCCAGTAGTCCTCTTACATTTCCACATGTCACCACTTCGGCACTAACACCCACCATCCATATTGATTACATGCTAGGACTGTCTCATACAGGACTGATGTACTGATATTAGTCACAGTACTTTTTATGACATGTCAGCAGTCATCTAGTAGATCGGAAAAGTCTGTTTTTTAAGAAATCGAAATCCTTAAACTGTTCCCTGCCCCAGCCGGGATTCGAATCTGGGTCCATTAGGACTGCAGGCCGCCTCTCTACCGATTCTGCCACCGCCTATTTAATAGTCTGGAATTTTGGTTGTGAAGCTTGATTTGGGAAGATTTATTACTGCAGTTTTAAAGTGACTGGGCGATTCATTGGTTGTACATATTAAGCAAGAGTTATATGCCAATCACTTTTGGGTCGATGAATTTTGGAGAGTCTGATCTTTTACTAATTGTTGACAGGGTATGAATAACTTCATATCAACTTGTATTAAGTCATTAACGTGGAATTGGGTAACATTAATATCAGTGGAGAAGAAAGGCTGCCACAGAATGCCATCAATATAATTTCTAACTCCATCCCAGTTTGCCCTGTCGCAGTGTCATCTGGTCACCCTGACTGGCTCAGAACAGGGAGGCTTTGTCGAGATGGGCGATCCAAGTGGTGATAGTACCTTTGTCATGTATGGATCTGGGTTATTAGTCCCGAAAGGACTAAGAGATAGGCACAATAGTCAGGATTATCTGGTATTCTTGCTGGTTGTTTTACCAGATGTGTGAGGTTAAACATTTCTGCAAACATCTCACGTTATAGACCAGTATTGTCAGTAATTACTGTTATGAGCGAGGGCGAAGACCTCGCAAGCCTCCCGTCTAGTAGCGGCATTTTCTCACATATGAGCTGCCCAACCCGGCTGGGACCAACCCGACCCTGCCCAACCGTAACGCATTTGAGAAGCTTATATCTCAGCAACCACAGGGCCGATCACTGCGTGGTTTGCGCCATATGATAGCCCAGTTCTTTAAGCTTGCTTTTTGACAGGTTTCATCACACCAGGCAGTGTACGTGGCACGTGGTACGCGCCAAATGCAACACGTCGAATCTTCAAAAGAGGACAACAGGCCAGTTTGCCGCAAAGGCATGAAACTTGGTAGGTAGATAGCCATCAATATACTCTAGGCATCTTCGGGGTGTAAGGTGACGTTTCAATGTTTTCGGATTTAAATGGCCTGTCTCGTTCCTCGCCAACAAAGGGGTTTTACTGGTACATCATAGACGTTAAAATCGCTTACCGCGTAAATTTCAGTAGTAAGCTAGTAAAGGTGAGGTTAAGGTCTGTCAACTATGTGGATATGGAGTCAAATACGCTGGGTTCTGGTGAGGCGTTGGGGGAATGATAAATCATAAAAATATATTTAGTTATATTAGTGATTTAATTTGTACAATGAGTAATTAAAGCTAGTAGAAGTGAGGTTTATGATAGTGTCAATTGCATATTCAGATTGTACAGAGTAACAAGTACCAGCCTTGTTACGAAAATTAGTGAGGAGATGGTGATCAGGAGAGATTTGGATTTCAGAGAGGAATTAGGATAGAGGGGACATGATTCCAGAGAAGAATAAGAGAGTATGCTGGCCTACGCCCTGGTGTTACTGAAACACTGAAAGGTACAGCAAAGGGGGATGGTCAGAAGCTAGTCCTGAGGGCTGTTGAAGAGGGAGATTCAGCTCTCCCTGTCACCAGCAATCCATCCACCTCGCGAGTACTGCCCGGGGGGATGTGTGGGGAAAAAATGACTATCGTGGAAGTTACACACACACACACACACACACACACACACAGAACAAGACCAGCTTTATGGGTATAAGATCAAAGATGGCATACTGAAGAATGGGATGCAGTTTCAGGTCATTATTTAATGCAGCGTAGACGTAACGGACTTCGATATTTGGTAATTAAGAGATGGAATATAGGCATAATTGCAGCTACACATAATATTCATCATAAATAAATTTCATGAGTATCATCTGAAAGAGTGCATGCATTATATATTGTAAATAATTACAAAATCAGTTCTGCATCTAGCTTACATTGGTGTGGTCGTGATGAATTGTTGAATTCGGTGACAAGTGAAAGGTAGGGCTCGAATGTGAGAAATATATTTTACCCTCAGGATTATATTGGGCAAATAGTCTACATGGGCAAATGATACTATAGTCTATTTGATTGGCCTGTGCAACTAAAATGTATGCGGCAAGTAGGGCGTGTTTGATACGCGGCTGCTGATTGGCAGCCCGTGATGTCACTGAAGTAAATGCAGGCATGTAGCCTACTGTAGTGCATCGTGCGGACGTGGGTGTACACCGTGAGGGTGGATATTATAGCGCAACATGCGGACGTAGGTGTACACCGTGCGAGGATGTAGTGCAACATGCGGACGTGGATGTACACCGGGGTGGATAATTTATTTCAAACGTTACTCATTGTTTTATGAAACTTTGTAATCAACTTTTATTTTCTTTGATAATAGTAAACTTTTAAAGCTAATTTTGACCTCTTCAGCTTCGGAAATAATTCCATATATAATCTGGCAGCTTGTACTGAAGGCAGTTTAAAAATATAAATATATATGTTAAAATAAGAAGAGATGTAGATTTACATCATCGGCGGCCACTCAGCAGCCGAGATTCAAACACATCCTACTCTGCCCATGCATCTCAGCTGCACATGTCAATAAAACAGAGTATAGTATATCTATATATCTATATCTATCTATCTATCTATCTAATATATCTATCTATCTATCTATGCTTATACTATATATATATATATATATATATATATATATATATATATATATATATATATATATATATATATATATATATATATATATATATATATATATATATTGTTACGGAACAGAGAGAGATAATGAACACTTCAAGTGAGAATACTAAAATCACTACTGTCCCGCAAAGTTCCAGGTTCAAAACAAAAGAGTTAGGTAAAATTACAAGTTAAAGTTTAATGCACAAACTAACAACTAAACATTCAGGACTCATAAGGATAATGTAATGGCAAAAACAGGTTAAATATATGGTTAACTGCAATAGCCTCTATTAACACGAAATTAGCAAGAGTAAATTTATCTAAGTCAGCCCTGATAAAATGAGATACCAGATAATACTCAGTGAATGCCAGATAAATAATTACAGATACAAACTATTATCAAAAATGACTGACATAAAGAACCCTACATGAATTACAAAACTTCACTAGGCCTACAAATTAAACTTATGCTATACAGTACAAGAAAAAATGCAACAACAGTTATACTCAAATTACACACAGCTGCTAGATGGTTGGAGACTTCTTGAGCACTCACAATAATAATATCTGTACAGGGGAGGACAGAGATGTGAACAAAATGAGGAGCAGATCTAAGTGGCAATGATGCAGAGACTGAGCTCATTATATAGGGGCTGGCAGAGCTTGATACAACTTGTAATCAGGACGCGCAAATGAAGCGATGGGGACAAACAGTTGACAATCCCGCAAAGTATAACAGAGAGAACGACTTACTCTACTATAACGGTAGAAGGGGGGGACTGAGGCAGAACACGCTCGTGATCAAACATGCAGCATACTGTGCGTTAAAATTACACAAAGGATGATGAAATCATAGGCTATGTAACACCTCCCCACAAAGAAAAAGAAATTTACAAAGGAAATTTCTTATTACTCTAAAACAATCTGTCTAAAGTCTAGATAAGCAATCTGCAATAACATTTTCTTTCCCCTTGACATGTTGTATGTCTAATGAATACTCCTGAAGAAGTAGACTCCATCTTGTCAATCTCTGATTTTTATCTTTAAACTTACTAAGGAATTTCAGTGGGTTATGATCGGTATAAATGACTATGGGGTCAAAACCAGAACACAAATAAAATGAAAAATGCTGTAAACCCAAAATCAAGGCCAAAAGCTCTTTCTCAATAGTTGAGTAGTTCTTTTGAGGTGGAGTGAACTTCTTACTGTAATAAGATACAGGATGTTCAATACCCTGATCATCCTCTTGCAGCAAAACAGCCCCAGCTCCTGTATCACTTGCATCAACAGCCATCTTAAAAGGCTTAGCAAAATTTGGAGTAGAGAGCACTGGCTGACTTAATAGAATAGCTTTAAGTTTGTTGAAAGAGGATTCACAGTTATCGGTCCAGACAAATTCAACTCCCTTTTTCAGTAGGTCTGTAAGTGGTGATACAAGAATAGAAAAGTTAAGAACAAATCTCCTGTAATAACCTACCATTCCCAAAAATCTTTGTAGCTCTTTCCTACTTTTAGGTCTGGGAAGATCACTTATAACCTGAACCTTAGCTCCTGGTGGTGCAACATGTCCATCACCAATTACATACCCAAGGTACTGAACTTTAGCTTGACCAAACTCACACTTTGATAAATTAGCTACAAGATTAGCATGAACTAAACGGTCAAGAAATTTACTGACATGGCATAGGTGATCTTTCCAGTTGTCACTGAAGATTAATACATCATCAATATAAACAACACACCCTGCCAAACCCTCTGTTACAACATTCATGAGCTTCTGAAATGTGGCTGGTGCATTCTTCATACCATACGGCATTACTGAACATGCAAAAGCCTTTCCTAATGTTACAAAACATGAGATCTCCCTAGCACATTCAGTCATAGGTACTTGCCAGTATCCCTTTAACAAATCAAACTTACTTATGTACCTAGCCTTTCCGATCTTGTCTATGCAATCTTCCACACGAGGGAGAGGGTAAGTGTCTGTTTTGGTTATCTGATTAACACATCTGTAGTCGATGCAAAGCCTCTGTGACCCACCTGGCTTAGGGACTAGAGTGACAGGAGAACTCCACTCGCTCTGACAGGGCTCAATCATCTTGTGGTCCAACAGGTAGCCAAGCTCCTTCTGGATGACAGGAACTTTCACTGGGTTCACACGGTAAGGAGGCAATTTAATTGGCTTTGCGTCTCCAACATCGACATCATGCATCAACACAGTGGTTCTTCCTGGAGTAGCACGGAACACTTGCGGGTACTCCTGCAGTAATGCCGAAAACTCCTGCCTTTCCTTGGGAGGTAGATGAGAAAGCTTAGTCTGGAGATCATTCATGATATCAGGATTCTTCCCCAAACTATCACTCAGGCTCATACTGCATGGGAGAGCTTCACTTGCAGACTCAGGTGGAACAGCTACAGTGCAGACTGGATTATTTTCGTCCCGCCTGTGATATAACTTTAGCATGTTGATGTGACATAGTTGCTTGCTCTTTCTACGATCTGGTGTGGCGATGACATAGTTGACATCACTGAGTTTCTTCTCCACGAAATAAGGGCCACTAAACTTGGCTTGAAGAGGTTGCCCATGAACTGGTAGCAGAATCAAAACCTGATCTCCTGGCTGAAAGTGGCGTAACCTGGACTTCTTGTCATACCAAGTCTTCATCTTCTCCTGAGCAGCTCCTAAATTCTCTCTCGCCAGCTGTAAAGCAGTGGACAGCCTTTCTTTGAACTTCATCACATACTCCAGCAGGTTGACGTCATCTTCCTCCGACAGCCAGCATTCCTTGAGTAGCTTAAGGGGTCCTCTTACTTCATGGCCAAACAGTAGTTCAAAAGGTGAGAAGCCCAGTGATTCATTTGGAGATTCTCTTGCAGCAAACACAACGAATGGAAGACCTTTGTCCCAGTCTTTCTGATGTTCCAAACAGTATTTCTTGAGCATCGATTTGAGTGTTTGATGATATCGCTCCAACGCTCCTTGGGTCTGGGGATGGTAAGCTGAAGACGTGATCTGGGTGATGCCCAACTCTTTCAGAGACTGCTTGAAAACATTTGACATGAAATTACTTCCTCGGTCTGACTGTACCTCCTTGGGCAGACCAAACTTTGTGAAGAACCCTAGCATTTCCTTAACCACGTTCTTTGCTGAGATGTTTCTAAGTGGAATGGCTTCAGGATAACGAGTAGCCATATCAATCATGGTCAACACATAAGAAAATCCTGAAGAAGTCTTAGGAAGAGGGCCCACAATATCCACCAACACACGGGTGAAAGGCGCCTCAAAAGGAGGAATGGGAACTAGAGGTGCAACCTTTTCGGTCTGATTACACTTCCCCACAACTTGACAGGTGTGACAAGACTTACAATACCAGGAAACATCCCTGAAGATACCTGGCCAGTAGAAGTGTTTCAAAATGCGTGCCACAGTCTTCCTCACTCCAAGGTGTCCTGCCAAACTGGAATCATGAGCCACTCTAATGATATCCTGCCTACAAACACGAGGGATGACAACTTGATGTACAACCTCCCATTCACAGTCGGCTGATGCTGTTGGGGGTCTCCACTTCCTCATAAGTGCTCCTGACTTTACATAATAACAAGTAGAAGCACCGGCTGACTCTTCTTCACTGTAAGCAGAGTTAGCTAGACCTTTCAACTCAGGGTCAGCAACCTGCAACTCAACCAACTCTTGACGAGACAAATTATCAACACTACGGGGTACTGCCTCATCTGGTGAGTGGTCCAAATTAGCAAGAAAAGTGTCAGCTAGGATAACATCATCATCATCATTATCCTCTAAATCACCAGTAACTTTAGACTTAGCCCTAGTGACAGCACATGCAGGGAACACATCAGGGACATCACAATCCTGGGACGCAGCCACTGGCTCACTAGACAACTGAGGAGCTGGACACACTTGACTTCCACCAATATCATTTCCAAGTAAGAAAGTTACACCTGACATTGGGAGTGTCTCAACCAACCCAACCATAACAGAACCATTAACAAAACCAGACTCTAAATTCACTCTGCACAGAGGAACAGAGAAGTAATTATTCCCTACACCTTGTAAGATTACAATTTCATCAGAGGAATTAACATTAGAGCCTAGAACACTGGTCAGCATAAGGGATTGGCAAGCACCTGTATCACGATATATTTGAACTGATTTCCTGTCATTACTGTCCAGAGGACTGACAAAACCATCAGACAGGAAATTAGCACATGAACTCTTGAGAGTGTCACCCACGTTACTGCTCAAAAGAGGAGCTCCATCATGAGAATTTAAGTTACCCCTCAAAGCAGGTTCAGTTAACTCAGTTAAAGAATTCTGGGAACTCTCAAGAGTGGACACTAGACCAATTGACTGAATATTTAAAGACTCCTTTTTGTTCACATCACGCTGTCTCCTGAAACATCTCTCCGTAGTATGACCAAGCTTACTACAATAAGTACATTTACTTTTCTGAAATCTAGAGGTGAAGCTGGTATTTACTTCCTGAGAAACATCATCTTTATTCTCTTTCCTGTTACCTGTACTCTGAGTAGAGGCAACGTACTTACTCTCAGCTTTCCCTTTTTCTCTAGAATATCTCTTGTGAGTGAGAACATACTCATCAGCTAAAACTGCAGCATCAGACAAATTATCTATTCTTTTCTCATCAAGATATAGGCTTACATCTTTACTAATACACCTTTTGAAATCCTCCAGCAAAATCATCTGCTTAAATTTACCAAAATCAGAATCCACATTCTTAGAATTTAACCACTGCTCTAACAGATCTTCTTTGATTTTTGCATACTCAACATGGGATTGCTTATCTTGCTTATAAGTTGTCCTAAATTTTACTCTATAAGCTTCAGGAACAAGCTCATAGGCCTTAAGAATCAAGCTCTTAACTACATCATAATTATCAGATTGATCCTGAGGCAAAGATGCATAAGTTACTTGAGCTTTACCGGTGAGAACAGTTTGAAGGAGTACTGGCCAATACTCCTTAGGCCAATTAAAACCTGTAGCTACCCTCTCAAACAACTGAAAATACTTTGTTAAATCAGATTCATTAAAAGGAGGGACAAGTTTAACATTTTTAGCCACATCAAAACCATCAGAGCTAGATGATCCAGTTCCACCTTGTTTCATGCGATACTCATGGTCTGCCTGAATCCTAGCAATTTCAACTTGTGCGTGAAACTCAGCCTCCTTAGCCTGTGCTTGAAATTCAGCTTCCTTCACACGAGACTCCGCCTCCTTAGCCTTAGCCTCCTGCAGGGCTAGCTGTAACTTAGCTAATTCAATCTGCGTTTGCTCATTTGGAGGAGTTACATTAAACAAGCTTTTATTAATCATGCCAACAATTTGATCTTTAGAATGATGAGAGTGAACTGCAATTCCCAATTGTTGAGCAACAAGCTTAAGTTCATTCTTTGTTCTGTTTTCTATATCACACACTGTTTGCACATTTGACAAAAAATCTTTGGCTTCATCAAGTGTAGAAATAGTAGCCATCATGAATATATCACAGTCACAAAATATCAAACAATATCCTTATGATAATATCCTGAATATCCTGATATGAGGTCGCCAAATTTATGTTACGGAACAGAGAGAGATAATGAACACTTCAAGTGAGAATACTAAAATCACTACTGTCCCGCAAAGTTCCAGGTTCAAAACAAAAGAGTTAGGTAAAATTACAAGTTAAAGTTTAATGCACAAACTAACAACTAAACATTCAGGACTCATAAGGATAATGTAATGGCAAAAACAGGTTAAATATATGGTTAACTGCAATAGCCTCTATTAACACGAAATTAGCAAGAGTAAATTTATCTAAGTCAGCCCTGATAAAATGAGATACCAGATAATACTCAGTGAATGCCAGATAAATAATTACAGATACAAACTATTATCAAAAATGACTGACATAAAGAACCCTACATGAATTACAAAACTTCACTAGGCCTACAAATTAAACTTATGCTATACAGTACAAGAAAAATGCAACAACAGTTATACTCAAATTACACACAGCTGCTAGATGGTTGGAGACTTCTTGAGCACTCACAATAATAATATCTGTACAGGGGAGGACAGAGATGTGAACAAAATGAGGAGCAGATCTAAGTGGCAATGATGCAGAGACTGAGCTCATTATATAGGGGCTGGCAGAGCTTGATACAACTTGTAATCAGGATGTGCAAATGAAGCGATGGGGACAAACAGTTGACAATCCCGCAAAGTATAACAGAGAGAACGACTTACTCTACTATAACGGTAGAAGGGGGGGACTGAGGCAGAACACGCTCGTGATCAAACATGCAGCATACTGTGCGTTAAAATTACACAAAGGATGATGAAATCATAGGCTATGTAACAATATATATATATATATATATATATATATATATATATATATATATATATATATATATATATATATATATATATAAACCTAGGCTGCTTACTCCAAAGAAAGGGAGGTAGCCGAGATAGGACGACACACTCCCAATTTACTCATCCACACACACACACACACACACATTCATTATCATTTCAGCTCCAAGGGAAGAAGGAACAGATCCTCACCGCATCACATTGCACTAGGGCCAACTGTGCACTGCAATCAGCGACATCCACAGCAGGGCCTGACAGAAGAGCTTGTTTACCCCTGCCACATCATGATGAACCCATCCCCTTAGCCGCACCTGACCTGATCAGTTGATCAGATCAAATGGGAGAGAATATTCCCTCAGAGCTGCGTCATCATTTATTCATTCACAGTTTCTCTCCAATCATTCCTATCATGCGCAGCCACTCTTCCTTGCTCAGCAGACATCCCTCTCGCATCCAACGCTCTCTTCACACTGTCCATCCATGCTATTCATGGTCGTCCTCTCAGCCTACACCTCTCACATCTGATCCAGTTATCTTTTTCACCAATCACTCATCTTCCATTCTCTCCATATGCCCAGACCATCACAACATCCTCTGCTCAACTCGATTAACCATCTCCCGCACAACTCCAGTTCTCCTTCGCACTTCATTTCTCACTCGATCCATGCGCGTCACTCCACACATACCCCACAGACACCTCATCTCCATTACATTCAAACTTTTCCTTTCTGCTACACCCATATTCCACGTTCAGCCCCATATAACGCAGTCGGTACCACTACACCCTCATACAGCCTTCTCTTTACATCTATTCTAAGCGAATGACATATAAACCCTTTTTTCATTCCTCCCAGCACCTTTCCTACTGTATTCATTCTACACTTCACTTCTGCATCTATTGTTCCGTCCACAGCAACATGTGACCCTAAATACTTAAAACATTCTACCTCCTCAAGCAACTCACCATTCAGAACTATACTTATCCTCCTACCATCAACCAACGTCGTACACTTCATCACTTTACTCATAGGCTCAATTACTCTCAATTTCCTCATTTAACACGCCCTTCCAAACTCCTCTACCAACTGTCCCAATCTCTCCTCTGAATCAGCCATCAGTGCAGTATCATCTGCAAACGGTAACTGATTCAGATTCCAGTCTCTACCATCAACATTCACCAGACTCAGACCTCCACCTAACACTATTGCATTCACCTCCCTTACAATACCACACTAAATTGAATGAAAGCGATCTTTAACCACACCAGATTGAATGAAGGCATATTTAACCACACCAAATTGAATGAAGGCCATATTTAACCACATCAAATTGAATGAAGGCATATTTAACCACACCAAATTGAATGAAGGCATATTTAACCACACCAAATAGAATGAAGGCATATTTAACCACACCAAATTGAATGAAGGCATATTTAACCACACCAAATCGAATGAAGGCATATTTAACCACAGCAAACCGAAAACTTCCCTATACTGAATAAAATGATCTTGTATTATCAAGAAAGGAATGTAAATTATATGATCGTTGTAAAAAGGTTAACACTGCACTTCGTGACACAATATGAACTATTATTATTATTATTATTATTATTATTATTATACTGAAAGTTGGAATACAAATGTGGACGATTGTGTGCGTGTGTGCACCAACGCAAGATCGTGCAAACAAAGTGAGAAAAGAGTTATGGACAAATGTGGAAGTGTGCATGGAAAAGTTTGGAAGGAACGAGAGAGTTTTTGATCGGTGATATGAATGGTAAAGTACGGAATGTGAAGGTGGATGGAATAGTTGGTGAGTGGGGTGTGCATGCTGAGATAGATGAGAATGGCAGTGCGTTAGTGGACATTTGTGCCAAGAGGGGGTTGGTGATAGCCAATACCCTCGTCAGGCACAAAATGATCCACAGGTATACTTGGCGAGTGATGAGAAGCGTGGGTGGTGAACTGAATGAAAGGAAGGCAAAGATTGATAATGTGTGTGTGGATGAAAGGATGCGAAGATGTGTAATGGATGCAAGAGCTTATAGAGGCAGGAGGAGTTGACTTTCTGACCACTACTTGGTGGTGACCAGAATCAAGATCCAAGAAAGATGGAGAAATAGAAGTAGGGAAGGATGGGAGGAAGGAGTAGTTGCAAGGAGAGTGGAAAGGTTACAAGAGGATGAGAAAAAGGCAGAATAAAAGAGAGAAGTGGAGGAACGATTGGGTAAATATGAATTGGAGCAGATGGGGGACGTGGAAGGTGTGTGCAAGATACTCACAAAAGAAATATGTGCAGCATGTGATGTGGTGTGTGGGGTGAAGAGAAGATGGAAGGGGGTGCAAGGAACAGCATGGTGGAATGAAGAGGTGAGACAGGCTGTGGCACAAAAGAAGAAAGCATACAATGAATCGATGAGAAATAGGGGTGTGGAAGAAGTTGAGAGGCGGAAGAGAGAGTTATATGTAGAAAGGAAGAGAGAGGTGAAAAGATTAGTAAGAGAGAGTAAGAAGAGAGTGGATAAGGAATTTGGAAGGAATTTGAGTGTAAACTGGAGGGAATGTAAGAAAATGTGTTCGAAAGAGGTGAAGAGAGTAAGACAATGTGGCAGTGAAGTTAGAAGGAGAGTGAAAAATATAAATGGTAGATTACTAATGGAGAAGGGAGAAAAAGTGAGCAGATGGAGTGAACACTTTAAGGGATTGTTGAACATACAGAATGGAAGTAATGTGAGCATAAGCGGCTGGGAAATGGCTGGGAGAAGGAGGGAGGTGAGAAGACAGAAAGAATTCAGTAGGATAGAAGTTGTGGAAACAATGAAGAAAGTCAAACTGGGGAAAGCCCCAGGAATTGATGGAGTGTGTGGTGAAATGCTGAGGTATGAGGGAGAGATAGCAGTAGAATGGATGTGGAAGATGTGCAGATTGGCCCGGGAGGAAGGTAGTGTTCCGGAGGATTGGAAGTCAGGTATAATTATTCCCTTGTACAAAGGAAAAGGGGAAAAAGAAGTGTGCAGTAATCATAGGGGCATTTGTCTTCTTAGTGTAATAGGAAAAGTGTATGGTAGGATACTTATTGACAGAGTTAAGGAAATAACAGAGGAATTAGTTGGAGAAGAACAGGGAGGCTTTAGGAAGGGAAGAGGTTGTGTGGATCAGATATTCATTCTTAGATCATTAGTGGAAATGTTTCTAGAGAAAGGAAAGAAGTTGTATGCGGCCTTCATGGATCTGCAGAAAGCATATGACATGCTGGATAAACAAGGATTGTGGAAAGTATTTATTAAGAATATATGGAGTCCATGGGAAGTTGTTGAATGCTGTGAAGAATATGTATGATGGTACTAAGGCTGCAGTGCGTGTGGATGGTGAACTGAGCGTATTTTTCACTTTGATAGTTGGGTTGAAACAGGGATATGTCATGTCTCCATGGTAGTTCAATCTGTACATGGATGGGGTAATAAAAGACGTACAAGGTAGGGCAGTGGATGTTGGAGTGTCCCTAGTCAGAGAGGGTAGTGTTTGGAAAATCCCTGTACTGTTGTTTGCAGATTGTACTGTGTTGTTCAGTGAAGACAAAGGGGAGCTGCAAGGCTTGGTGGATGAGTTTGGGAGTGTAAGAAACGGAAACTAAGGGTGAATGTAGGGAAGAGTAAAGTGATTGTCACTGAGAGGTGAAGTCAGTGAGTGTACAGTTAGGTTGGATGGTGAGGAAATGGAAAATGTGAATACGTTTAAGTGCTTGGGGAGTGTGATGAGTAAGGATGGAAGTTTGGAGGGTGAAGTGCTTCAAAGGGTACAACAAGGAAGAGAGGTTGCTGATTCCTTGAAAGCAATGATAAGAAACTGGGAAGTGAGCATGGAAGTGAAAAAGTTACTACATGACAGTATTGTGATACCAACTCTAACGTATAGATGTGAAGCCTGGACGTTGTTGGAAGGACACAAGTCAAGAGTAAAAGCAGTGGCTATGAGTCATTTGAGAGGAGCCTGTGGAGTCACATGGAGAGACAGGCTGACAAATGAGGATATAAAGGAGCATTGTGGTGTGGATGTGGATGTGATAGGAAGCGTAAGGTGGAACACACTGAGATGGTTTGGCCATGTGGAGAGGATGGGGGGTGAGAAACTAACGAGGAGAGTGTATGTGAGTGAGGTGGAAGGGAGGAGAGGAAGGGGGAGGCCGAGGATGAGATAGAGGGATGGAGTGGAGAGGTATATGAGAGAGGAGTGTGTGAGTTTGGAGCAGGGCATTGAAATGGTGGGGGACAGGGCGACGTGGAGGCCATTTGTTTATGGCCAGTACGTACAGGATTAAGGCGTCTGGCAATAGATAGATAGATTATTATTATTATTATTATTATTATTATTATTATTATTATTACCTTTTACAATAAAAAATAGAGCACGTAACTGGTGGTCTCAGTGTTTTTTTTTTTTTTTATGTGAATAAGAAGGAACTAAATGCTAGGAGCCTGCAAACAATTGCTTCCAAGAAAAAAACAAAAACAATACAAAAGCAAGTCAAATTCAAGATCTGTTCATTTCGAGATGCCTGGACACACTGCGTTTGAAAGACTGGAGATTATAGGATGAGGAAATACAGACAGAGGGAGACAGTTCCACAGTTGACCTGTTGCATAATGACGGACCGGGAGTAACGGTTAACTCTTGCATTAGAGAGTTGAACAGAAAAGGGATGAGAGTTTGTTGCTAGACAGGTGATACGCACCCATCGTACAGGAGGAGGGATGCAAGCAGACAGTTCAGAGGAGCAGTGACCATGGAAGTAATGACAGAAGAGAGATAAACAGGCAATAGTGCGGCGAAGAGACAGAGGTTGAAGGGAGCCAGTAAGAGGTGGAGAGTTAATGAGACGAAAAGCCTTTGACTCCACCCTATTGAGAAGAGCTGTATGTGGGGAGTCTTGCCACACATGAGAGTTGTACTCTACACAGGGGAGAATAAAACCCGTGTATAAAGTTAACAACTATGCAGGGGTAAAGAAGGTATGGAGTAGGCTTCGCACACCTAATCTCTTGGAAGTTGATTTTACGTGACATGTAATATATCTCTCCAAGATAAATCCCGAGTGAATGAAACCCCAATCATGTTCAAGAATGATGCAGGATTGAGCTGAATATTATTAAACATTAGTGGGTACTCCTGTGGCAGATATTGTCGGGTTGATAGGTATAAGAACTGAGTCTTTCATGCATTAGAAACAGCAACATTTTTACCTCAGTCACAGATACGAACCAAGTCAGACAGTAGGTGTGCCATAGCCTCATCCCTTGTTTGTTGAAGTAACTGCTGAGATGGACGTTCCAGGAACTGAATAGATAGGTGAAGAGCGGACTCATCAGCATACGAATGGATAGGATTAGATGTACAGCTTGGAAGATCACTGATGAATAATAGGAAGACAGTGGGTGATAGGACAGAGCCCTGAGGAACACCACTGTTGATAGATCTAGAAGAACGGTGGCCGTCTACAACAGCGGCTATAGAACGACCAGAAAGGAAGCTGTAGATGAAGGCACAGATAGAAGGATAGAAACTGTAAGAGGGCAGTTCGGAAATTACAGATCTATGCCAGACTCGATCGAAAGCCTTTGTGATGTCAAGTGCGATGGCAAAGCTTTTGCCAAAGTCCCGAAAAGAGGATGACTATGAGTCTGAAAGGTAGGCGACAAGATCGCCAGTAGAGCATCCCTGTCGGAACCCATAATGATGATCAGAAAGATGGCTGTGATAGGGAAGATGCTTTAAAATTTTTCTGTTGAGAAGAGACTCAAAAACTTTTGAGACACTGGATGTTAAAGCAATTGGACGATAATTGGTGGGTTGGGAATGGTCACCCTTCTTTTGGACTGGCTGAATGAGAGCAAACTTCCAGAAGAAGGAAAGGTACAAGTTGAAAGACAAAGGAGAAAGAGTTAACCTAGGGAAGGTGTAAACACAGAAGCACTGTTCTTGAAGACAACAGGAGGGACCCCATCAGGCCCATATGCCTTGTAAGTATTGAGGCAAGCGATGGCAGAATGAATTAGCTGAAGGAATTTTAATGTCAGCCATTAGGATGTCAGAGGGAGGAAGTTATGGAGGAACAGCACCAGAATCGTCTAAGGTTGAATTGGAGGAGAAAGTCTGAATGAAGAGATCTGCTTTATCAGTAGAAGAAATAGCTACAGGGCCATCAGAGTAGAAAAGAGAAGGGAAGGATGATGAGGTGAAGTTGTTAGAAAGGTTCTTGACAAGGTGCCAGAAGGAGCAGGAAGAATTACAGTTGGAGAGTTGAGAGTATTTAGTATGGATGAAATTATTTTTAGCAGAGCAAAGAACAGACTTAGCATGATTCTGGGCAGAAAAATTAAAAAAAATGTGATGCAGGGCGGGTTGGCCCTGGTACCTTTTATAGGTCCTCTCCTTGTTGCAGACAGCATTAGAACAAGCGTGATTAAACCAAGGCTTTCTTGCATTAGTCAAAGGATATGAGGAAGGAATATATGTTTCCATGCCCAAGAGAATAACCTCTGTAATGCGCAAGGCACACTCAGATGGCTCCCGGCCACGAAAGCAATAATCATTCCAGGTAAAATCCAAGAAGTACTGCCTGAGGACCTCCCAATTCTCAGCTTCAAAGTGCCACAGTCGACATTTCTTTGGAGGGTCCGCAGGCCATACCGGAAAAGTAGGACAGGTTAAGGTAAAAAGGTTGTGATCAGAGGAGCCCAATGGAGAGGAAAGATTAACAGCATAAGCAGACGTATGTAGCTGGTTAATTCTGGAGACATCCTCCATAATTTGTATTTCTCTCTGCATACATCCTTCAGCTTTTTAAGCGCAGGGTGTTCTGGCATCTTGAAATGAATAGACTTAAATTTGGCTCTTTTGTATTTTGAAATGGTAACTCTTTCCAGCGTTCTTTCTTTTGCATAAAATGAACTACCAAGATTTCATAAAGTACGTACCTTCACGAACATCAATAAAATGTAATGATTTACAGATGTAATTCCTCATTCCTACCTGACGAATAATATTACTATTAATTTTCACATGGTTAATTTTACGATATTAGTCTGTTCTGCACCATAATTACAGACAGAGTATACCTCCACCAGTAGCAATATATATATATATATATATATATATATATATATATATATATATATATATATATATATATATATATTAGCTTTCTTTATCTGGATCCAATTCCACCTCAAAATCTGACTTCCCTGACTCACTTCTCCTCTATGCACCAAATTTTACTGAAATCCGATAAAAAATTTTGGGACATCCTGCACATAAACACAGACGCAGGTGAATACATAACGCCCTTCAACTTCGCTGATGGAGGCAAATAGCGGCAATTGCCGTCAGTATTAACTGTGTACTGTAGTGACATCTAAATGAATTTTCTACCGTAAAACCAACCCATGAGATCGAAGATTGAAACTTACAGCCTGTGAACCATCCCCTGTTTTTTAACCATTACAATTCCGTCCGTCTCTAAAAATCTACCTGTGCAATTCCCCCGGGCACAAAGCTGTATGTTATGGACTGAATCCATCCCTCATATCCATTGGTGGGCACTGAAATGTAGAAAATGGATTCCCCCCATCCCTGTTTTCTGGTAAGGACTGTAATGATGGGAGACGGAGTGAGTGCTGATATGATGAAGGGTGGCCAGATAGACAGATAGATAGGTAGAGAGATTACGCAATGTAACACGATTTCTGTTCCTGGGTAGTGGGTATTATTATCTGATAGTTTCGGTCTCAGAACCATGAAAAATGGCTGTTACTCTCATCAGACTTTGCTTTTGTGACTAGGAGAGTGATTTTTATGCCTTCAAACACGTGAAAAATGGCTGCCTAGGCAAACTGAAGTGATTTCTTGGGTGAACGAAAACCTTCACTTCATAAATAATTTTACATGTGTCTGCCTGTGCCAATGTCCGCATTGCACGTCATTTTGCTGAGCTCGGTGACTGGATGCAGCACATAATTCAAACATGAACCGTTTCTGGACACGCCGGATCTTTTTGGGTGTGGGCGCTGTCAGTTGAAATGAAGTCAGTCTGAGGGGAGCTTAGTTGAAAGGCTTGTAAATATATATATATATATATATATATATATATATATATATATATATATATATATATATATATATATATATATCAGGTCTTTATTGAATTATGGATGAATTGTGGAATTTTACAGTAACGGCGCTAATTTTCAGTACTCTAAATACTATACCATTTTTTTTTTTTGTTGTTGATAATTACAAACATGAATGCATCAATTTTTTCAGAGATGTCATCTAGAGGTTGTAAGTATTCCGCTGATACGTTTTGCTATATTTGCAGCCAATTTATTACAACGAGAAAGAAGAAATATTCTGTTGAAGCATCTGTCAAGATGTGTGAAGCTTATAAGGCATATTTTGACATCGTGAAATGGGAGCCACTTGTGGACTCTAGAAAAGTACTGATGCCACCCTTACAAATCTAACTGGGCCTTATGAAACAATTTGTCACGGCTCTAGACAAGCGGTAGGCGGCATTTCAGTATCTATGAGACTTCTTCCCCCTGTTATCAGAGGCGAATAGAAACAGTATTTTCGTCGGTCCACAGGTTAACCCCTAAACCGCGGGGTTGTTTTGACTCGACTTGCGTGTCCCTCTAGGATATTCGCGACCCGACAGACTTTCTAAAAATATTTGCCAAAAATCAGTTATTACTCCTAGAAAATTAAAATTAAATATACCTATGGCACATACCTTCAGCTTTCTCTTGGGATGTTTGTTAACCCTTCGTCGAGTACCGTAGGACTTGTGGAGACCTCAGAAGTTGGGTAACGAAGTCTCCACTTTACACTTCCTGACAACCCGTAATATGATTACCACAGCCTGATATTATCGCTATAAACACTATTCTATGATTTTCAAATAGTTTGGAATCCATACTCCAAAAAATAAACACTGTGAAAGCAATGAAAATTACACGCGAGTATGACCTTCCCACTTGCGCTTGTTCGCCGCTGGTATGCTGTCATTTATTATTCATAATAACACTCACACTTTATATTCCTATTACTATATAATACTTATAAATATCTCCAGTCTTTATCCATAAGTTTCCTTCAGTAATAGTAGTTTATTGTCACTGTAGGCACTTTTAGAACTGCTTCAGGCTGTGGTAATCAAAGAGGCAGGTAACACAGAGGGGAACCTGGCACTCAGCGCACTGCCAAGAGGTGTGTTGTGCTCAGGTGTGCGTCGGGTGGTATGTGCACACACCTGGCAACTGTGAATCACAGCCTTCCTCTTGGTTCTGGCAGGCATTTGCACCAGTCTGTGCCGATCCATGTACGCCCTCTGGTCAAGTCTGTTGGGAAGTCTTACTGTATGGCGCCTTGGAGCTGCTGCTGTCACCCTACCATATCTCTCAAGCAGCTGCTGAATACAAGTCCTGGCGAACAACCTCAGGGAGAAGGACTTGGGTGGCTTTACCTTCATCTTGTACAGGATGAAGGTGTTCAGTATCGTCATGTCTATGAGATGCAGAAAAACTTTCCTGTACCACCTAGTGTTCTTCCTGAGGCAGTCAATCTCTCCAATCATCATGTCGGACTTGTCCTCCAGCCGCATGTTGATATTATAGTCTATGACAGCATCAGGTTTTCTCACAGGTTCGCCTGTCCTACGGTCGACCTTCCCACTGTCTTTCATTTCCCCCTTGTGTGCAGTGGTGAGCATGTGCACGACCCTCTTGTCATGCCACTGTATTGCCAGCATCTTCTCAGACTTAAGTAGGTGCATGTCTCTTCGCTGCAAGTTTCCTGCCTCTGGGAATTTGGGGAAGTGGGCATGATTGCTCTTCAGAGTGCCACAGGAGCCGATGCCGTGCTCTGAAAGATATTTAGCAAGTTTCAGTGCTGTATAATAGTTGTCAGTTTACAGCACATGATTCCCACCAAAATACCTTTCAAGCAGCACTCTCAATACACAGCCTGAGAAGCCATGGGGGTGTGTGTTGTCCAGATCGACAGTGCTGGCTGAATAGATGACGAAGGATGTACCCAGTCTTACAGTTGCACAGTACAAAGAACTTGATTCCAAAGCGATGGCATTTGCTTGGAATGTACTGTACAAACCTAAGACGTCGTCTGAACAAAACCAAGAATTCATCTATGACAACCTTCTGAAAGGGGTGGAAGAATGACATAAACTTATCCTCCATTCTACTCAGAATCTCCCGGACCTTCCAGAGTCGGTCGTTTTGGGAAGGTACATCACTGTTGGCGAAGTGCAGGTTTCCCATGATGTTCCGGAAGCAATCTCTGGCCATGTACTTACTGAAGGTGGGTGAGGGTAGTAAGGGGTCCATGGACCAGTATTCTTCCAACTCATGCTTCTTTGAGTGTGGCATGAGAAGCATGAGAGCGAAGAACACATACAGCTCCTGCACTCCCAGCACGGTCCACTGCTGCATTTTCGCTGCACCTGCACCACTGCAGCATGTTGTGATTCGTACCTGTTTGTCTCATTACATATGTGCTGCATGACTTCGTCATCATGGAAGGTCAAAAGGAAGTCCACACACTCAGCATCCTCGTCAAGAGTGAAGGCAGGCTGTATCCCTGAGGAACTCTCGTCAAAATGAAGATGTTCAGGGTCGAAATCGGAACCTTCCATCCACACGAAGGCGTCCAGGATTCCCTGTCGTGGCGGTGTAGGGTGGGCAAGGGTGAAGGGTGGCTGTGAGGCAGACTGGGCTGTTTCAAAGTCACTCTCACTGACCCTAGGTTGCCGCGTAGCACTAGCAACCCTTACTCTAGTTGCTGCTCTACTTTTACGAGTCAGAGATTTACCTCATCCCCTACGGCCTGCCTTCACTGTAGATGCTGGTGGAGTCTCCGACGATGAAGACTCAGGAGAAAATTCTGCTGAAGATGAGGAAAAAATTAGTGAAGTGGGGCTGGGGGAGAGGGGAGGTGAATCACCTCGGGACTCATGGCGGGCTGGGTCACGCGGGGCCATTGTTCCGGGGCTAACCAGCCCCCTTCTCACTCCCTTCCCAAATTTCTTCCCTCTTTGCACTAATAGCTCCTTTCCCTTGGAGCTAGGGATAACTTGGGACACTGAAGCACTCGTACTAGGAGTTTCTGTAACAATTTCCTCCCCAGGCTCATCACACGATTCACCCGAAGGATCAAAGTCACTATCCATCATTATCATAGATAATTCTGCCAGTTCACATTCCACTGCCGATTCACTAAGTCCTTTACTGCTTCCCACACGAGATTTTCTAGGGGTAGAGGTCACAGGGCCCTTTACAATGGGTGCAGAAGCGGCAGAAATGGTGGGGCATGAGTGCGACATGGTTTCACCTCAGAGGACGACAAGGAACTTATTCCCATGGTGTATATGGGCAGGCAAGGGTTGACAAGGTCAATAGGGTGACAGCTGCTAATTTACATGCTATGAAATGATTGGTAGGAAATCTCGACAATATATAAAAAAAATAGGTAGTTCCAGGTGAATGTAAATATCACTTAGGCTTCTCCCTTCCTTTCATATATATCTATATATTTTTATTACGAGAATAGATAATACAGCATATTTCAAGGGGAAAATACTGGGGGAAATTAGCAAATGAATGCACGTGAGGTGTTGTCAGGTGATAATTAGCAGATTCCAGGTGTATGGCACTATCACTTACCTTATTTCATTTTTCTATATATTATTTTGTATAAGAGAAGGGCATAGGGCATATTTCAATGGATGAAATCAGTGGAAAATTCTGGGGAAGATTTGCTTAGCGCAGCGTGGCCGGGCAGGCGAGAGGAGAGGGTAATGGAGGGGAGGTAGAGAGGGGAGTCCAGAACGGGGAAAAATGGCTAAATTGTCAACAATGGATGGGAGTTCAGATGAGATTAGGAGTGCTGACTAGTGTTGGACATTGGCAGTACTGATAGATGATACAAGCCACCACTTGTAAGCCCGGGAGAATTCAAAATAACACAGAATCACAAAAGTGATGCCCCGCAGTATGATTCATTGCGCCCGAGCAACACAAAAGTGATGCCCTGCGGTTCAAGGGTTAAGAAGATCCTGGAGTGCGAAGATTGTCCCAACAAGCTTTCGAAAGTAGAAAAAGTGACTAGGGACAGCCTGAAAGCAATGGTTCGTGGTTTTCTTGGAAATCGCAAGGATGAGGACCATGTGGAGCTGATTGACAACTTCATAAAGAATTACGGCGCCATGGGCTGTAGAATGTCATTCGAGATTCATATGCCTCATTCCCATCTTGATGAATTCAAAGACAACTTGTGTGCATATTCTAAAGAGCAAAGAGAACGCTTCTATCAAGATATAATGGACTTTGAGAGGAGATACCAAGGACAGTATAACGTGAGCATGGAGGGGGACTACATTTGGGGACGAGTCCATGAAAGTGATCTACTATACAATCGCAGATCGCGAGACAATGTTCAATTCTAGACTCCTATGATTTCATTCATTATTTATTCAATATTGTTACATGTCACTTTTCATATTTATATGTTTTCGTCTGGCTCCTCACAAAGGAAAAGACAAACCCACTCATTCTTTCTGCAGAAAATTCTAAATATAAATAATCATTCTCCTGTTTACAAAAGCAAAGTTTTAGGATGATATGTTTTCTATAGTTTTCGAGCAAAACAAATAATGAAATAGTACTTATTACACTATTCTATCTATCTATTCTATATACCTAGGCTGCTTCCCCCAAGGAAAGGGAGGTAGCCGAGACAGGACGACACACTCCCCATTTACTCATCCATTCAAACATATTCATATGCATCTTAGCCCCAAAGGGGAGAACGGACAGATCCTCACCGCACCACACTGCACAAGGGTCAACTGCGCAATGCAATCAGTGACATCCGCAGCAGGGCCCGACAGCAGAGCTGGTTTACCCCTGCCACATCATAACAGACTCATCCCCTTACCTGCACCTGACCTGAAATAGCTGATCAGACCATATGCGGGAGAATATCCCCTCAGGGCTGCGTCATCACTTATTCATTCACAATTTCTCTCCACTCATTTCTGTCATGCACAGGCACTCTTCCTTGCTCAACAGACATCCCTCTCGCATCCAGTGCTCTCTTCACACTGTCCATCCATCCTATTCGTGGTCTTCCTCTCAGCCTTACACCTCTCACATCAGATCTAGTTATCTTTTTCACCAATCGCTCATTATCCATTCTCTCCATATGCCCAAACCATCGCAACACCCTCTGCTCAACTCTACCAGCCATCTCCTGAACAACTCCAGTTCTCCTTCGCACTTCATCATTTTGCACTTGATCCATATGCGTCACTCCACACATACTCCTCAGACACCTCATCTCCATTACATTCAAACTTTTCCTCTCTGCTACACCCATATTCCATGTTTCAGCCCCTTGCAATGCAGTCGGTACCACAACACCCTCATACAGCCTTCTCTTTACATCCATTCTAAGCGAACGACATCTAAACACTTTTTTCATTCCTCCCAGCATCTTTCCTACTTCATTTATTCTAAACTTCACTTCTGCATCTATTCTTCCATCCACAGCAACATGTGACTCTAGATATTTAAAACACTCTACCTCCTCAAGCAACTCGCCATTCAAAACTATATTCATCCCCCTACCATCTACCAACCTCGTACACTTCATCACTTTACTCTTATTCTCATTTACTTTCAAATTCCTCCTTTCACACACCCTTCCAAACTCCTCTACCAACTGTCTCAATCTCTCCTCTGAATCAGCCATCAGTGCAGTATCATCTGCAAACAGCAGCTGCTTCAGATTCCACTCTCCACCATCAACATTCACCAGACTCAGACCTTCACCTAAAACTCTTGCATTCACCTCCCTTACAACACCATCCATGTACATATTAAACAACCAAGGCGACATCACACATCCCTGTCACAGCCCCACTCTCACAGGAAACCAATCACTCACAGCATTTCCCACTCTTACACACACTCTACTATTTACATAAAAACTTTTCACCCCTTTTAATAACCTACCATCAAGTCCATACAATCTTAAAACAGTCCACAAAGCCTCCCTATCAATTCTATCATACGCTTTCTCTAAATCCATATGTGCCCAAAACACATCCTTGCCTTTCGCTAAATACTTTTCACACACTTGTCTCACCGCAAACACCTGATCCACGCATCCCCTGCCTCTCCTAAAGCCACACTGCTCATCACCAATCACTCCCTCTGTACCCTCTCTAACTCTCATAATTAACACTCTACCATACACCTTACCTACAACACTCAACAGACTTATACCCCTAAAGCTAGTACATTCATACTTATCACCCTTGCCTTTATACAACGGGACCACACAAGCACTTGCCCAGTCAACTGGCACCATACCTTTCACAAAGCACACATTCAACAATCTTACTAACCAGTCAACAATAGTCACTCCACCACCCTTCAGGCATTCCACAGCACACCCATCCATACCTGCAGCTTTCCCTGTTTTCATCTCCTTTACTGCCTTCTCCACTTCCTCCTTCGTGATCAAAGAATCATTCAACTCTCCCAACACATTTATTCCTTGCACCCTTCCATCCGCCACAAGCTCAGCCACCCTTTCCTCCTCTACATTTAACAATCTTTCAAAATACTCTGCCCATCTCTTCCTTACTGCATCCATCTCAATTAACATCCTTCCATCCTCTGCTTTTACTCGTTCTTCCTTCCCAGACTCTCCCTTTCGCACCCTTTTCACCTCCTTCCAAAACATTTTCTTATTCTGTTGAAAATTCTCTGTCAGCCGCCTACCCCACCTCTCTTCTGCTGCCACTTTAGCATCACGCACAGCCCTTCTTGCCTTATTCCTCTTTTCCTTATACCTCTCATGTGACATCTCATCCTTCCTCTGCAGCCACACTTCATATGCACGTCTCTTCTCAGCCACAGCCATACTTACTTCCTCGCACCACCATTCACTTCCTTTTCTTACACCACCACCCACACGTCTCACACCACATACCTCTTCTGGATGCCCTACCACAGCACTCTTAAATAACTGCCATTCCTCCTCCACACTGCCATTTTCCCGATGTTTCACTGCGTTCCACTCATCTTTCAATTTCTCCTGGTACTCTATCTTTTTCTCTCTTTTAACCAACTCACTCACTTTCAAAACCTCCCTGCCACACCTAACTCTCCTAGCTCTCACCCATCTCTTACCTACTCTTAACCCGCCCCGTCCCGACGACGTATGGGTACGTTGCAACGATTTGCATTTGCCAGTCCCGGCGACGTACCAGTACGTCGTGCAATTGCAAGGTCGCTAATTTGCACAATTTTCAATTTTCGCACGTGATTTTTCGTATGTATACACGGGACACCTTTTTCTATTCCTGTACAAGGTACCAAGCAGGGACAATGCCTTACACTGCATAACCTCCCCCCTCCCCCCCTCACGCTATTGTCTTTTCATAGGACCTGTTACCAGTGACCTGGCTAGTAAAGTTATTCAGGGCCAGAGTGATTCCCCAATCGATGACAATGTGGAGGACAATGTTTACATAGCATTAGAAGAAGAAACAGCCAGAAATAAGGATCAGGTAGTGTGGCAAAAATAGGTCAGGTATGGTGATTAGTTAATGAGTGAAACAATGCTTATAATGCCTTTATTACTGCTTGAAAACCAATATACTGTCATACTACATATACATTCGTACCAAGTAAATAAATAAATACCGTTTATGAGTGGATAAAATAGTTACCCTCCCATAGAACTCGTTTTCTTTGGTGCCAGCATGTTAGAAAACCCACTCAGGTAAGGAGGAACTCCTACCTGGATTGGGCACTTTAAACCTCAGGTGAGCGATTTCTCTATGAATTTTCGATGTTTCTCACCAAAAGCGAAGGTTATAGCCAAAAAAAAAAAAATCGAAAATACCTCGGGACTGGGGGATGTCGGAGATGCGGAAAACCTCGGGACGTGACGGGTTAACTTTCCCTCCACCAGGTAGTGGTCAGACATAGCTCCACCCTCCCCTCTCAGAACTCTCACATCCAACAATCTTCCTATTACATTCCTAGACACAACCACATAGTCCATCAAAGCTCTATCAACAACCCTTCCACCCTCCTGTCTCACCCATGTATACTTATAAATATCTTTCTTCTCAAACAGCGTATTTCCAATCACCATCTCTCGCTCAACACACATCGCTATCATTTGTTCCCCATTTTCATTTCTCCCAGGCACACCATGCATACCAACAACACCTTCAACTGCTACATTTCCCACTCTAGCATTCAGATCACCCATCATTACCACATTCACATTCGCTCCAAAAGTCTGCAGACACTCATCAACATCATTCCAGAAAGACAACCTCTCTTCTTCATCCCTTTCACTACCAGGCCCATATGCACTCACAAGCACCCACAACTCACGTTCAAATTTCGCTTTCACCCACATCAGTCTCGATGACACCTTCCATTCAATCACACACTGCTGTACTTCCGGACTCACTAACAAGGCCACACCTTCTCTTGCTCTTCCTCTATCAACACCTGACAATCTTCCATTCACACTTCCAAACATAGACTCACCCTCCCCTTTCATCTTTGTTTTACTCAAAGCTAACACATCCAACTTTCTTCTCAAAAACATTTTCCCAATCTTCTCCCTTTTAGCCTCAATCAAACTACATCCACGCACATTCATAGACCCAATCTTCAGGGTACGGGGATAACTCAATCCCACATCCCTTTCTCTGGCCTGTCTCTTTTTAGGAATTAAAAAGCAGAGGAGGGGGTCCCTAGTCCCCTCACCCTGCCCGTTTTAGTCGCCTTTTACGACACGCAGGGAATACGGTGGCAGTATTCTTCCTAACACAACCTGGCCGCAGAGTAGTAATACCACCCCATAGTGCGGCCAGATTGTGTCCCCCCCGCCACATAGTGTTATATAATATATATATATATATATATATATATATATATATATATATATATATATATATATATACATATGTGTGTGTATATATACATATATATATATATATATATATATATATATATATATATATATATATATATATACATATATATATATATTGATGGAGAAAAGCTAAACCATTTAAGATTTGCAGATGACACTGTCCTAATTTCAGAAACAGCGGTGGCATTGCAAGAGATTAGGACTGAAGATGAACCGAAGTAAAACTAAAGTAATGTTTAAGCCACAAACACCGAAGAGCGTCATCAGAATAAGAGATGAAGTTCTTGAAGAAGTTGAGGAATAGAACTACTTAGGACAAGAACTAAAATTAACGAAAGATCATGGTAGCGAAATAAAAGGACGCATTACAATTGGATGGAAAGCTTTCGGTAAACATAGAGACATTATGAAAAGTAGCGTGCCAGTTTGTATGAAACGAAAAGTATATAATAAATACATAATTCCAGCTATGGTGTATGGTTGTGAGACCTGGAAACTGACAAAATCAAAGGAAAATAAATTAATCCGTTCTCAGAGAGCAATGGAAAGGTCACTGTTGGGAATACCTTTAAGAGATAGGAAAAGATCAACTTGGGTGAGAGAGCAGACATACACAATGAATTTAACATACACAATGTTGAATGATTATAGCATTCTGCCCAGACTGACGACGCTGGTCTGGAGTGCGAGCTGTTTGCAGAATCGTTTAATCTCATCCAGTTGATAAAGCAACAGACCAGAATACCTGATAATCCTGACCATAATGCCCATCTCTTGGATTTATTCTTGACAAATAATCCAGATCAATATAGGATAGAGGTACTGTCACCACTTGGATCCTCTGACCACAATCTCATCAAAGCCTCATTAGTTAACCTTCCCACACCTCCCCGTTCTGAACCTGTCAGGGTGACCCGATGGCACTTTGATAGGGCAGATTGAGATGGATTTAGAAATTATCTTGCTGATGTTCCATGGTAGTCTTTCTTCTCTCGTGATCCCAATTCTACCCAGTCCCACATTTGCGACTTAATACTTCCTGGTATGGATTTATTCATACCAAGTCAACAGTTCACTAAAAGATCGAACTCTCCAAATGGTTTGATGGCATCTGTGCCAGAACAACAGCCCAAAAGTCATTAGCATATATCTTACTTAAGATCAAAAACATCTGAATCACTCTCCCAATTTAAAATTGCGAGAAATCATGCAAAAGCTGTATTAAATCTATCTAAATCAAACTTTCTTCAAAAGCAAGCATCAAAACTACTTAACAACCCTAATGACAAAAGAATATTCTGGTCAACTCTTAGTTCTTTCAATAATAACTTTAACAAGTCATCTTCCATTCCCCCACTAAAATCTTCAGATGGCAATATTACAAATGACCCACGTGGGAAAGCAGATATCTTTGCCAGTACCTTTGCCAGAAAATCTACCATAGACGATACCAGCCAGAATGTCCCAGTACTGGAACTTGATCCTCCCGAAATTGCCCCACTTAAAATACAGACAATATACGTAAAATCCATTCTAGACAATTTACCTAGCAACAAAGCTCCAGGCCCAGATGGAATTCCGCCAATTGTTTTGAAAAGTGTTCCCCTGAACTTGCCTCTGTCCTAGCTAAATTATTCAGACTATGCATACGTACTTCTTTATTCCCAAAATCATGGAAAGAAGCCAATATCCACCCAGTTCCGAAGAAAGGAAGTTCGTCTGACCCCTCTGATTACAGACCAATAGCTGTTACATCTTCTCTTGGTAAGGTATTTGAAACTTTAATTAATAAGCACATTGTGAAACATCTTGAATCCAACAACTTAATTAGTGATAGACAATATGGTTTTCGCCACGAAAGATCCACCATTGACATACTCAATCTCTTAATTCATACCATCCATCAATCAATTGATCTTTTTGGAGAAACTCATGCAGTAGCTCTTGATATCTCTAAAGCTTTCGACAGAGTATGGCACTGTTCCCTGCTGTCCAAATCTCCCTTGCTATGGACTAACGTCTTTTGTTCCTTTGATTTCTTCATATCTTAGTGACAGGAAAATAAGAGTAAAAGTAGATGATGTATATTCCAATTTCCACTCAATTAACGCTGACGTGCCGCAGGGATCAGTTGTGGCACCAACCCTGTTTCTGGTTCATATTAATGATCTCTTATTTGTCACCCACAATCCCATTCACTCATAAGCAGATGACTCAACACTACATAGTTCATTCACACTCAGACATCCATTTACAAAGTCTAATATGTCTACCTCTCAACTCAGTACAGCCATCTCCATAAATTAAGATCTATCTACAATCAGTCAGTGGGGACAAAACAACCTTGTCTCTTTTAATGCTAGTAAAACTAAATATATACGGTTTACTAATAGACAGATATTGCCAGATTCGTGCTACTAATATTCCTATCTCCAAAAGTATTGAAATTCTTCAGTGCTACTAATATTCCTATCTCCAAAAGTATTGAAATTCTTGGCGTCTCACTTAACAGTGCCCTCAGCTGGACCTCCCATGTCAGATCACTTGCTAAAACCGCCTCAAAGAAACTTGGATTATTGTACAGAGTCCGTAACTTCTTCGCCGTTCAGCAGTTAGCTATAATTTATAAGAGTCATGTGCGCTCTCAGCTTGAATATTGCTCACCCTTGTGGAATGGTTGTGGAGAGGTTGCATTAAGACAACTAGACAAAATTCAGAACAAAGCTGTTAGAATCATTAACAACCCTGCCATTACATATAAACTACCTCCTCTGCAAGTAAGAAGGGATGTCGCCTCCCTTGCATTATTTTACAGATATTTTTTTGGCAAATGCTCAGACTAAGTTGCGTCCATGGTGCCACCTCTCCATGCCTTCCCTCGTGCTACATGGGCATCTGGTAGCGCTCATGACTGGAATGTCACTCAGCCATATTGCAGAACTTTTGCCTATCAGAATTCTTTCATTCCCCGAACTGCATCTCTCTGGAACTCGCTTCCCCAGAGTTGTTTCCCTCCAAATTTCAACCCACAACTCTTCAAGTCTTACTGTTACCGATATTTTATGAACAGAGGACACCAGTAATCTAGTGTATGGATTATTTTTTTTTTACTCATTTGTTTTTCCTTCCTCCGTTCTGTTATATATATATATATATATATATATATATATATATATATATATATATATATATATATATAAAACTAAAGTCAAAGATATTGTGGAGGTTATAAAGGAACAGAAATGGAGGTGGGCAGGCCATATAGCAAGAATAAGGTATAACCAATGGAGCAGGAGGCTTACTGACTGGACACCAAGAGAATGTAAGCGTAGCAGAAAAAGGCCAGACAGGAGATGGAGAGATGAGATAGAGAAATTTGCAGGGAAAACGTGGCAAAGATTGGCTCAGTCAAGGAATTAGTGGAAAAGGTTGGGGAGGCCTTTGTTCAACAGTGGACTAGTTATGGCTAATGATGATATATATATATATATATATATATCTATATATCTATATATTTTTATATCTATATATATATATATATATATATATATATCTATATATATATATATATATATATATATATATATATATATATATATATATATATATATAAACAGGGCCGGACTCAGAGGTGGGCCCACGGGGCCTGGGCCCCGGGCCTCCCAGCAGAAGAGAGCTCCCATCAAACGTTGGGCAACTTGACATTTGGTATTTTTCATTACCAAAACAGGACCGATTTGGTGAAAATCCGTCAGATAATGAACAAGCATGATTTGGTATTGGATCTGGAGATGGTAATGAACTTGATTGGATGATTTGTTAGCTTTTAGAACATGAAAATACAGAACATATGCCATTAATTTTCATATGAATAATTCTTTCCCTTACACTTGTACCTATATTGGCAAGGGGTAAATACATGAATAATCTTTCTTTAAGAAATTTGGTAATGACTGATAATACCCTGGCTCTGAACATTGGTGTGTCACAGCTTTACCCAGTCAGTTCTTCTCGAAATCTGGGTGTTTATTTTAATTCAAAGTTACAATACAAGGAACATAATCAAGTTGTCAGAGGGTGCAACTTGCATATCAGAAATCTGTACTCTGTGAGAAAATTCCTGAACAGACGTTGCCTCGTGACATTGGTCCATGCAGTGGTCTTGTCTCGTGTTGATTTTTGTAATTCACTGTGGATTGGTCATCCAAATAATATACCAACAAAAGTTAAGTCTGTGTGGAGCAGGCCAGCACGGACTATCTTTGGTCTCCCTCCAAGAACCTCGACTACACGGTTCCTAAATGAGCTGCTTTGGTTACCAGTAAAGGCTAGAACTGAATTTGAACTGTGTCTTATTACACTCAAGGTTCTTAAGTTTGGTGAACCGAAGATCTTGCTGAATTGCTAAAACTCTCATCGGCATGCCCGGGTGTGATGTTACGTAGTGAAGATGATTCCTTGTGTCTTGATGAGCCTGGAGCCATTCACCAGTCATCTTTTTCCGAGCATACTTTTGTGTATAGAGTCCCTAGATTATATAACAGATTGTCCTTGTTCATGAGACAACTCTTCTGCTGAATCCTTCAAGACACAGCTGAAAGCCTTTCTTTTTTCAAAATGCTATGACCTGGAGAGAGGTACTGTGACGGATGATTATAGGGTTTAATTATTGCCACTCTCATTTTTTTTTTTTTTTTACTGATGAAGTATGTCATGTATATGAGAGATGTCACAATTCTTGTAACTGTAAAAATAATGTTTATATCTGTCGAGTGCTTGTGAATTCCCTATGGAAGGACTGGCGCTTTTGAGAAACAAAAAAAAAATAGATTATTATTATTATTATTATTATTATTATTATTATTATTATTAATGAAAAACTGAATCTGGGAATGAAAATTGAAGAATTTGGTTATTTACCCATGTTCAAATCTGGCAGCCTGGAGCCGGTGCCAGGCGTCAACAAGTGTTATATTTGATCACTTGTAGTCACTGTCAGAGGATTTCATTCCTGTCATCGATCAGTTCACAGTTTCTCTTAACCAACGGCTGCATGAACGGCGTGTGAACTGATGTCAGGTCGCTTTGGCTGCTTCGGACGACTGACAAACCTATCCTCTGGAGAGCTGTCTAGAACAGCTAAGAAATTACTGGATGTCTATCCCAGCGATCTGGAGACTTCATTTCCTGAGGAGCTCATCCAGTTTGCTGGCTTTGCGAATATTACGCTGACGAAGAACCAAACGACGTCAGCGCTGAGCTATTACTCTACAAACTTATCCACGCTAAGCATGAGCTAGATATTTTCCCCAGTGTGGAGGTAGCCCTAAGAATGTACAGGGCTGTAATGGTGAGCAACTGCAGTGCTGAGCGTGTTTTTTTTTTTTTTTTAAGCTGAAACTGATTAAGAATCGCCTACGGACAAGCAGGACGCAGGAATGACTTGTGAATTTGACAGTCATGAGCACCGAGTCGGACATCCTACGCTCATTGGAGTTTGATGATTTAATAAGAGAATTTTCCATTAGAAAATTGCGGAAAGCACCTGGACTACACCAGATTTCTAGAAACTGTTCGTTCAATGAACAGTCTATACAAGTGTTGAGTGGTGAGTGCGCACTTGAGTTGTTTTTTTTGTTTCTATCTCTCTTCATGATTATTCTGTTTTGTGTGATATGCTACGAAGTGTTCATTGCATTTCAGGGCCGCTCTATTTTTTTCATTCAGGGCTAATAAATGTGGAGATTTTTCAGAAAGTGTCGTTTTTACCTTATCTTTACTGACATCAATTTCTGAATACAGTATCATAGGTCGTCGGGAGCGAGATGTACCGTGCTAACGAGCATATTGTTGCAACGGTGCGAGGGTTAAAAATGTATTTTCATTTAGCACCATGCTAATTTGATGCTTGGGATGGGCCCCCCACCAAAATGGGTCCCAGGCCCCCCACATCCCAAATCCGGCACTGTATATATATATATATATATATATATATATATATATATATATATATATATATATATATATATATATATATGAGGTGGTTTGGCCATGTGGAGAGGATGGAGGGTGAAAGACTGAAGAAGAGAGTGTATGTGAGTGAGGTGGAGGGGGTAAGAGGGAGGGGGAAGCCGAGGATGAGATGGAGGGATGGGGTGGAGAGGTATATGAGAGAGGGGGGTGTGAGTTGGGAGCAGGGCAGTGAAATGACGGGGGACAGGGCGACTTGGAGGCGATTTGTTTGTGGCCACCCCAAACGGGATTGAAGCGTCTGGCAATATATATATATATATATATATATATATATATATATATATATATATATATATATATATGTAGAGAGAGAGAAAGAGAGAGAGAGAGAGAGAGAGAGAGAGAGAGAGAGACTGTAGCACCAGTCGAACAGGGCAGTACTCCTGAGGTGGATGGCAAGCTGGTGATAGGGAGAGCTGGAGCTTCCGTTTCACCTGCCCTCAGGACTTGACCCTGACCATCTCCCTTTGCTGAACATTTTCAGTGCATTCATTTACACAGGGAGTAGGTCAGCATGCTCTCTTAATACCTCTACCTTCAACTGTCTACACCACACTACATGCGCATAACATATCCACCCTCTATTCACTCTCTTTAGCAATGGTTGCTGCAATGTTATTATCAGTTGAGGTGGCACCTCGGATTGTCACTACCGGCAGGGTAGGGGTGGTGGACACAGGGTCCTTCCTGGCGCCATCAAGTGACTGTTCGGGCAGCGACTGTTGCAATTTCCAGTAATGCTTGTCACGGGAGAAGTGAAAGTGCGGCCTTATTCTTCACCAACATCCGCGGCCTTAGCACAAACTTAAACTCAGTTCATTTTTTCCTTCAGTCCATATCCCTTTTGACTCTTTTCCTCACAGAACCACAAATCTCACCCTCTACTGATATATTCCCATTTTGATTTCCCGGTTACCATCTCCTCACAAACTTCCAGAACAAGGGCGGCACCTGTTGTTGTAATTCATATCCCAAATATGAAGTTGACTCTATTTTAAACTTCACTTCATCCAGTTTTGATTACCCATTGTATAAACTAAATTGTCAAAATATTACCAAATATATCTGTGTAGTCTATCGCTCCCCCAGTGCTTCTTCGGACCCTAGTGTTTTTGATTCCATATCCACACAGTTGAGTAACCTTAACCTTGCCCTTAGCACCGAAATTACCATTTTGGGTGATTTTAACATACATAATGTTGAATGGTTATTGCATTCTGCCAGGACTGACGAAGCTGGTCTAGAGTGCAAACTGTTTGCAGAATCATTTAATCTCACCCAGTTGGTAAAGCAACCAACCAGAATATCTGATAATCCTGACCATAATGCCCACATCTTGGATTTATTCTTGACAAATAATCCAGATCAATACAGGATAGAGGTACTGTCACCACTTGGATCCTCTGACCTCAATCTCATCAAAGCCTCATTAGTTAACCCTCCCACACCTCCCCGTTCTGAACCTGTCAGGGTGACCCGATGGCACTTTGATAGGGCAAACTGGGATGGATTTAGAAATTATCTTGCTGATGTTCCATGGCAGTCTTTCTTCTCTAGTGATTCCAATCCTACCCAGTCCCACATTTGCGACTTAATACTAGCTGGTATGGATTTATTCATACCAAGTCAACAGTTCACCAAAAGTTTGAACTCTCCAAAATGGTTTGATGGCAACTGTGCCAGAGCAACAGCTCAAAAGTCATTAGCATATAACTCTACATCTGAATCACTTTCTCAATTTAAAGTTGCTAGAAATCATGCAAAAGCTGTATTAAATCTATCTTAATCAAACTTTCTTCAAAAGCAAGCATCAAAACTACTTTACAACCCTAATGACAAGAGAATATTCTGGTCAGCTCTTAATTCTTTCAATAATAACTTTTACAAGTGATCATCCATTCCCCCACTAAAATCTTCAGATGGCAATATTACAAATGACCCACGTGGGAAAGCAGATATCTTTGCCAGTACATTTGCTAGAAATTGTACTATTGAGGATGTCAGCCAGAACGTCCCAGTACTAGAACTTGACTCTCCCACAATTGTTTCACTTAAAATACAGACAATATATGTAAAATCCATCGTAGACAATTTACCTTCCAACAAAGCTCCAGGCCCAGATGGAATTCCGCCAATTGTTTTGAAAAAAAGCGTTCCCCTGAACTTGCCTCTGTTCTAGCTAAATTATTCAGACTATCCATACGTATTTCTTCATTCCCAAATTCATGGAAAGAAGCCGATATCCACCCGGTTCCGAAGAGAGGAAGTTCCTCTGACCCCTCTGATTACAGACCAATAGCTGTCACATCTTCTCTTGGTAAGGTATTTGAAACTTTAATTAATAAGCACGTTGTTAAACATCTTGAATCCAACAATTTAATAAGTGATAGACAATATGGTTTTCACCATGAAAGATCCACCATTGACACACTCAATCTCCTAACTCATACCATCCATAAATCAATTGACCTACATGGAGAAACTCATGCAGTAGCCCTTGATATTTCTACAGCTTTCGACAGAGTATGGCACCGTTCCCTGCTGTCCAAACTCCCTTGCTGTGGACCAACGTCTTTTGTTCCTTTGATTTCCTCATATGTCAGTGACAGGAATATAAGAGTAAAAGTAGATGATGTACATTCCCAATTTCCACTCAAATAACGCCGGCGTGCCACAGGGATCAGTTCTGGTGCCAACCCTGTTTCTGGTTAATATTAATGATCTCTTATCCATCACCCACAATCCCATCCATTCATACGCAGATGACTCAGCACTACATAGTTCATTCACACTCAGACACCCATTTACCAAGTCTAATATCTTTACCTCTCAACTCAGTACAGCCATCTCCATAAATCAAGACCGATCTACGATCAGTGAATGGGGACAAAACAACCTTATCTCATTTAATGCTATTAAAACTAAATATATACAATTTAGTAATAGACAGATATTGGCAGATTCGTATATTACCTTCAGTGCTACTAATATTCCCATCTCCAAAAGTACTGAAATTCTCGGCATCTCACTGACCAATGGCCTCAGATGGACCTCTCATGTTAGATCACGTGCTAAAACCGCCTCAAAGAAACTTGGATTATTGGTCAGAGTCCGTAACTTCTTCACTGACGAGTAATTGGCTGTAATTTATAAGAGTCATGTGTGCTCTCAGCTTGAATAATGCTCACCCTTGTGGAATGGATGTGGAGAGGTTGCATTAAAACAACCAGACAAAATTCAGAACAAAGTTGTTAGAATTATTAACAAACCTGCCATTATAAATAAACTACCTCCCCTACAAGTAAGAAGGAATGTTGCCTCCCTTGCATTATTTTACAGATATTTTTATGGCAAATGCTCAGATGAAGTTGCTTCCATGGTGCCACCTCTCCATGTCTTCCCTCGTGCTACAAGGGCATCTGGTTGTGCTCATGACTTGAATGTCACTCAGCCATATTGCAGAACTTCTGCCTATCAGAATTCTTTCATTCCCCGAACTTTATCTCTCTGGAGCTCGCTTCCCCAGAGTTGTTTCCCTCCAAACTTCAACCTACAGCTGTTCAAGTCTAACTGTTACAGATATTTTATGAACAGAGGACACCAGTAATCTGGTGTATGGATTATTTTTTATTCATTTGTTTTTCCTTCTTCTGTTCTGTTATATATATATCTATCTATCTATTGCCAGACGCCTCAATCCCGTTTGGGGTGGCCACAAACAAATCGCCTCCAAGTCGCCCTGTCCCCCGCCATTTCACTCCCCTGCTCCCAGCTCACACCCCCCTCTCTCATATACCTCTCCACCCCATCCCTCCATCTCATCCTCGGCCTCCCCCTCCCTCTTTCCCCCTCCACCTCACTCACATACACTCTTTTCGTCAGTCTTTCACCCTCCATCCTCTCCACATGGCCAAACCACCTCAGTGTGTTCCTCATAACGCTTCCTATCACATCCACATCAACACCACAACGCTCCTTTATATCCTCATTCGTCAGCCTGTCTCTCCATGTGACTCCACAGGCTCCTCTTAAATAACTCATTTCCACTGCTCTCACTCTTGACTTGTGTCCTTCCAACAACGTCCAAGCTTCACTTCCGTACATTAGAGTTGGTATCACAATACTGTCATGTAGTAACTTTTTCACTTCCATGCTCACTTCCCT
>NC_136958.1:34423365-34603365 GCF_032717465.1 Coenobita brevimanus | reverse complement strand
ACGAATTAGCATTTGCCGACACGTTGAGAACTTTATCAAGAAAGATGATTTATATTCTGTGGTGGTTCGTGGAGGGGAGGTTTGGTGCAAAGGTAGGCTGTGGACGAGAGGGAGAGAGGGTGGTGTGCTGTGGGATTAGGGACAGAAATACCATTAGTTCCTGGTGCCTAATTCACTGACATTTTATTTTAGGTCTAACGTTTTTGTAAATACATACATACATACATATATATATATACATACCTGTCTATCTATCTATCAATCTATCTATCTAACTATATAATATATATATATATTGAGAGAGAGAGAGAGAGAGAGAGAGAGAGAGAGAGAGAGAGAGAGAGAGAGAGAGAGAGAGAGAGAGTTGACAAGCTGTTTAAGTGTTTGGTCTGGGCATCAGTTTCCCGTGACCTTAACATAAATCACAGACGAAGAAAAGAGTGAGAACCGCTGGCACCAGGAAACTGAAGTTACACCTGGACTGTAAGAGACGAACACTCTAAACAGACAAGTGTTGGTAAAAAATATATTTATAATAATAACTGTATAAAACCGTGAGAAGGTGAGGGGTAAAAAATGAACAAATGGAAAGTATTTCACAAAGGAAAAATTCTTCAAGTTTCCTTCTGTTCTTTTTGGATAATAGAGCAATACATGCAAAATTAATTCAATATTCATGGCAGCATAGCATACGAGTGTAGATGACAGATGGAGACCACGTTACTGGTTTCGGGCCAAGTGTAGTTCTTTCTGTGCCAGGTAATGATTTTCTTTTCTAATCAATGGACTAATAGAGCGATTATCAAAGAAAAACAAACAGCTGAATCCTTCCGCTATATCAGGGAGACTTATGTGCAGCTTCATATTGAGTTAAACGTTAAGACTGAATACGTGTACTTAAAAAGCACATACTAGCACGGGCCTATACCCATACATGTACACATAAGCTTCACACACACACACACACACACACACACACACACACACACACACACACACGCACGCACGCACGCACGCACACACACACACACACACACACACACACACACACACACACACACACACACACACACACACACACACACACACACACACACACACACTGAACTTCTTCCACCAGGCACTTGAGTCTGGCCGAGATGCCTCTTATTAAACCAACATTTTTTCCCGTAACGCCCAAGATTTCTTCACTGACCCTCCCCTTTTTCACTACTTATCTGCTCGGGCACGAGGGTAGGCAGGCAAGGAGGCAGGCTGGAAGGAGGTAAGGTAGGCACGAAGGTGGAGGCAAGGATGCAGGCTGGAAGTAAGGTATGCAGAAAGGTTGAGGCAGGGAGGCAGGCTGAAAGAAAGGTAGGTAGAATGGTGGAGGCAGGGAGGCAGGCTGGAAGTGAGGTAGGGTGGCTGGAAGTAAGATAGGCAGGGAGGTGGAGGCAGGGAAGCAGGCTGGAAGTAAGGAAAGCAGGGGGTGGATAGGAAATAATGAAGTCAGGCAGGCAGGAAGAAAGGAAAGAAGGATTTATGGTAGTCAGGTAGCAGACAGGCATAAAGGCTGGCAGGCAGGAAGAAAGGTAGCCACGCTGGAATGTAGGCAAGAAAAACGTAAGGCAGGAGGACAGAAAGGTAGGTAGATAAAAAGTAAGTCAGGAAGACAAGCAGGAGAGAAGTAAGGGAGGCAGGCAGGAGAAAGGCACGAAGATATGCGGAAATGTAAAACAGGCTGGCAGCAAGGCAGGCAAGGAGAAAAGTAAGGCAAGAAGTTAAATGGGTGGGCAGAAAAATTAAGGTCGACAGGAGGATAGACATGCAGAAGGGTTAGGTAGCCAAAGAGGACAAACAAAAAAAGCAGACAGGAAAACAGGTGAAGTGACAAGTTGGCGCAGAGGTAGACATGAAAATGGGTAGAAAGAGATAAGGGAGGTAGACAAATGTAAGGCAAGTGGACAGAGGCATAAAAGCAGAAGGCATGAGGTAATGAGAATAGCATGTGATAAGCAGGAAAGACGTAAGACAGAAGGAGGAAGAAAACAAAGAAAGGAAGGAAGGCAGAAGGGAGGAAAGAAGAGAGTGAGCAGGAAAGTAAGAGGCAGGGAGTAACACGGCAGGACGGAAGAAGGAAGGAAGGGAGGGAGGAGGAAGGAAGAGAAAAAGGATGAAGGAAAGAAAGAGGGCAGGAGGAATGGACGAAGGGAGATAGGAGGCAGCAGGAAAGAAGGCAAGAGAGTTGGAGAAAAAAGGAAAAGGAAGTAAAATATTAGAGTCAGAGGATGATGCAAGGGGGATAGCACCGAGGCAGAAAACGAAGCAGAAAAGCAAGACAAGTAGCAGCAAGGCAACAACAATGGGGGAAGGAGGTTACTGGGTGAGGAGGAGGACGGTAGGAGGTAGATAAGGATGGGGGAAAGAGGTAGGGGAGGGGTCGAGGAAGAGAAGGAAGAGGGGAGGATGCAGAGAAGAAGGAGGGGAGGATGCAAAGATGGTGAAGGGAAATGGGTGGAGAAGAAGGAAGGGAGGATATTGGGAAGAAGGAAGAAAGGATGTAGAGAAGGCGAAGAAGAGGAGTTAGAGAAGAGGAGGGGAGGATGTAGAGATAGGGAGGAGGAGGGGGAAAAGAAGTAGGAGGGCAAGATGTAGAGGAAGGGAGGAGGAGGAGAAGTAGGAGTAATTTACCAATTACACAGTTGCTGTTTTTAATTGGTAAATTATATATCCTGCATTTCATGTAACTTGCTCAGTTCCCTGTTCTTTCATACTGTCAGTTCAGAATAGAACATTATATACTGGTTTTATTTTCTTTCCTTTAGGTCTGAATATGGTTTATGGACAAACCCAAACGTCGCCAATAAATCATGTATGTCATCATGCTGGTTTGCTGACCATCATATATATATATATATATATATATATATATATATATATATATATATATATATATATATATATATATATATATATATAGTTACGGAACAGAGAAAGATAATGTACACTTTAAGTGAGAATACTAATAATCACTACTGTCCCGTAAAGTTCCAGGTTCAAAACAAAAGAGTTAGGTAAAATTACAAGTTAAAGTTTAAGGCTCAAACTAACAACAAAACATTCAGGACTCATAAGGATAATGTAATGGCAAAAAACAGGTTAAATATATGGTTAACTGCAATAGCCTCTATTAACATGAAATTAGCAAGAGTAAATTTACCTAAGTCAGCGCTGATAAAATGAAAATACACTGGGTAATGCTCAGTTAATGCAAGATAAATTATTACAGATACAAAATAATATTAAAACTGGCTGACAAAATGAATCCTACATAAATTACAAAAACCTCACTAGGCCTACAAATCAACACCTTATGCTATACAGTACAAGGAAAAAATGCAATAACACTTATACTCAAATTACACAGCTGCTAGATGGTTGGAGACTTCCTGAGCACTCAATAATAACGGTACAGGGGAGGACAGAGATGTGAACAAAATGAGGAGTAGATCTAAGTGGCAATTAATGTAGAGACTGAGCTCATTATATAGGGGCCGGCAGAGCTTGATACAACTTGTAAGAAGGACGCGCAAATGAAGCCATGGGGACAAAGAGTTGACAATCCCGCTCTGAACAACATAAAGGACGACTTACTCTACTATAACGGTAGAAGGGGGGGACTGAGGCAGAACACGCTCGTGATCAAACATGCAGCATACTGTGCGTTAAAATTACACAAAGGATGATGAAATCATAGGCTATGTAACAATATATATATATATATATATATATATATATATATATATATATATATATATATATATATATATATGTGTGTGTGTGTGTGTGTGTGTGTGTGTGTGTGTGTGTTTTAACTAGTTCTAGGCTGTTTGATGGATTTTGAACTAAACTTCCCATATGAGTTCGTCTGGTTACTGGGAAGGTTGTCCACCATTGTAATAAACCATAATTATTCCGGGGTCAGTTCTTCTTCACCTAATAAGAAATATCCTTCGAAGTAGTTAAGGGAGGACATGTATGGCTTTGATATAGCAAAAGTTGTATATTGGACTCCCATCCGAAACGCGATATTTGAGGCGCTTGATCCCCCAATGATTTAATGATTCTTAAAGGGGGTCATCTCCAATTCAAAAATAGAATCAATCAGAACTGAGGAAAGTGAGCATATGAGTTCAATGAAATCTGGATACAGGCCTATATCGCAGGACCGGAAATACAGTTTCCATTTTTTCTGTGAATACACATAAAACCGACACATCTACTTTATTTAGATTATTATCAAGCCATGATAAAAAAAAAGTCGATGGCAGCAGCAGCAGCAGCAGCAGCAGTAGTAGTAGTAGTAGTAGTAGTAGTGGTAGTAGTAGTAGTAGTAGTAGTAGTAGTAGTAGTAGTAGTAATTGTAGTAGTAGTAGTAGTAGTAGTAGTAGTAGTAGTAGTAGTTGTCATTGTTGTTGTTATAACCATGCTCATGGGAAGGTGAACACAGTGGACTGCAGGCTGAAGTTGCCCTGCTTCCGCAGGTCACCAACCTTCTTTCAGAAGGTAAGGGAAGAGGCGAAGGACATTTATATTACAGGGTAACGGAACAGCACGACTCTGTCTGTGCGGCTGCTAAGGCTATCCTCCTTAACATAGAATGATAAAATGACAGTTTAATAAGAATGATGAAAAGGAAAATGGACAAAATAGGAAGGGTAATGAGGCAAGTAAGCACAGAAATGATGGTCAGAAAACTAGAGAAACTGGAGTAGGCAGAGGTACGGTGGAAGGACGAGAGGCAAAGAGGAAAGGAAATAGAAATATAGGAGAGACAGAAACAGAGAATGATAAAGAACGGTAGTGTGACAGAAATGAGAAGATACATATTCAGACAGGATGGGAGGCTGATAGCAAAAAGAGAGCATGGTGTCTTGGGGGACCAGGGAAGAAACAAGGCACAGAAGAAAGTGGGTAGAGGAAAAAAATGAAAATGGGGCAAACAGTGTGTGACGAACAAAAGAATAGTCAGAAATGGGAAGGCACAGACAGAGGCCAGCAGGCAAGTAGGTAGGAAGGCAGAAAATGGTGAATAAGGTGACTGAAGGAGCAGGGTAGAAAGCAGACAAAGAAGGGAGGGAGAAGAGAGAGAGAGAGAGAGAGAGAGAGAGAGAGAGAGAGAGAGAGAGAGAGAGAGAGAGAGAGAGAGAGAGAGAGAGAGAGAGAGAGAGAGAGAGAGAGAGAGAGAGAGAAGGGCAACAGTGATAAAAAAAAAATAGGTAGGGATAGATGCCGGCAAGTAGGAAGACAGTGGAAAAAATGGACGTGATGATTGAGGGAGAAGGGCAGGGAGAGGTTAGGAAGACAGTGACAAGAGAATAAAAGAAGTGGGAAACAATTATTGATAAAATGACAAATGACAGAACTGTGAGAGGGCAGATAGCAGGAGGTATGCAATGAGACAATCGGGAGAAAAATGGGCATAAAAATCAAGGCAGAAGAGCAGGAAGGTGACAATAAGGGCAGAAGTAGGGAGGAAGAAAATAGAGAGAAACAGCAAAATGGTGATAAAAAACAGCAGGACTGCAGGAATGGGATGCCACATAATGAAGACAGAAAGTGGACATAATGATTAAAACACAAGGAAAAGGTAAAGACAGGAAAGAAGTGAAAACCGAAAAGAACAGAGGAACAGAAGGAATCAAAGGATAAAAACAAAGATACCAGTAGACTGACAGGAATGGGAAGGTAGCCAGAAAATGTGGGAATCAGGCCTGACGCAGCAGGGTACGAGGAGGTCAAGAAGAATGTGAGAAAATAAAAGAAATAGACAAACAGGACAGAAAATGACAGAGGAGAATAGGATGGTACTAATGGGATGGCACAGATGCAGACAGGAAGGTTGGAAAGCAGGCAAAAAATGGGGGGGGGGGAAATATAACTTAAAACAGACGGGTAGGAAGGAAATAAGAAAAGAAAGGACGAGTGAAGCAGAAAGAATGTAATAAACACCAAGTGACTGACAGAAACAGGGGGGTACAGATGCAGTCAGGTAGGCAGGCAGGCAAGCGGGCAGAAATGCTGAACATAAAACTTGAATGGTAAATAGTGGGAGAAAACACGTAGGAAGGAAGGGAGGGCAGAAAAGTGAGGGGACACGGGGAGAGAGAAATAAAGGTAGAAGGGAGGAGGAGAGAAGAGAAGGGATTGAAAGAGAGAGTGAAAGGAGGAAAGGAATGGAGCAGAAAGAAGAAGGAAGAGAAATTAAGAGTGAAGAGAGCGGAAACGTTAGGAGGAAAAAAGGAGAGGGAAAAGGGGAGGAGGGAGGAAGGTGAGGGGAGCGGAAGAGGTAATAGGAAGAGAGCAGCGGGAGAGAATGATGGAATAAGTAATAGAGATGAGGGGAGGAAAAGAGTCAAAGGGAGGGAAGGGACCTGCAAAAGAAAAAAGAAAAAGAAAAGAAGGATGACAAGGAGAACTGAGGATAAATAAGAGGATTGGAAGAAGAAGGAAAGAGAGGACTGGAAAACAAGAGAGAAAAATATGGTTAGGAATGGCAAAGGATAGGGAAAGGAAAATAAAGTAAGGAAGGACTAAGAGTAGAGTGGCCATGTGGTTAATGGAATGATGTGTTGTTTGTATGTACTCTAGTTCGATCCCAGGCTGGAGCAGGGTAGGCTACATTCTGATGAGTGAATTTTCATCCAAACTGACTTAGTGCTCTTACAAGGACCCATCTACATGTCACAAAAACCACCCCTGCTAGTACCAATCATAACAGTCCTGAATGAGTCAGACCGAATAGGCGTTCAATATGAACTGTTGTAATTAGTGCCTTGGTGGTGACATGCAAAGGTGTGTGACGTGAAGGGAGATTGCTAGGCCTCAATTAATGGATGGTGAGAGAGAGAGAGAGAGAGAGAGAGAGAGAGAGAGAGAGAGAGAGAGAGAGAGAGAGAGAGAGAGAGTAAATACGGAAAGAGGAAAGTCACAAAGTGACAGGGTAAAGGAAAAGGAAAAAAAAAAAAAAACAGAAAGGAGAGAAGAAGAAAGGTAGTAGGGCTGGTAGGGTAGGAAGGAAGGAGAAGGAAGGTAGGGAAGGATGAAGGCGCCGGGAGGAAAGTGGAAGTAGGTAAGTGGGTAAGGTGAAAAGACAAAAAAGGTAGCAAAGTAGGTACGTAGAAAAGGTAAGAAAGTAGAGGAACGCAAGGTAGTAAAATGGAAGGTAAAAGGACAGGCGAGGAAATGAAGAAGAATGAACATGAAATGTAGGTAGGAGAAATATTTTTTTAATGTAAGGAAGAAGGAACCAAAGGCTAGAAGCCAGCAAACTGTTCCATCCATGTCAAAATAAAAACAATGTAACAGAGAGCCAGATTTAAGAGCCGTTCATTTCGAGATGCCTGGACACACTGCGTTTAAAAGACTGGAGGTCATAGACAGTAGGATATACAGACAGAGGAAGTCAAGTTCATACTTGACCATTTGCATACATGAAGGACTGGGAGGAACGGTTAACTCTTGCATTAGAGAGCAGGACAGAAAAGGGATGCGAGTTTGCTGCTGGACGGGAGTGATGCAAGTAGGCAGTTCAAAGGAGCAGTCAGATATACCAGTTAGGAAGGTATGAGGGAAAATAGAGAAGTGGGTAGGGAGAAAGGAGAAAAAACGAAGGTAGGAACGTAGACAGGAAGAGAATGAAGAAAGACGGGTAGGGAGGTAAGAAGAGAGGCAAGGGACGAAGAAGGTAAGCAAGAAGGAAGGTAGAGGGATGGGTGGAGAAGTAAATAAAGATTCTATAGTAGGAAACCAACCGGGTAGATAGGATGGTGGACAAAGAGAAAAGGAAAGGAACTAAAGAAATATGGGAAATGAGTAAAGAAAAAAAAATTAGAAGAGGGTAGACAGCGAGTGAATAGAGAGAAGAAGGGAGGTAGAGAAGAATAAAAAAGGAAGAGAGAGGTAGGTAAAAGGGCAAGGCAAGACGATGAAAACAAGGTGGGTAGGCAGATAAAGAATGATAAAAGGAAAATGGGATAGCAGATAGTGATGAGAGGAGAAAGAGGAACGTAAAACCGGCAGACAAGGAAGCCAGGCAGATAGAAAGGAAGACAAGAAGGAAGGAAGGTGGGCAGGCAGGCAGACAGGAAAGAAAGCAGGCAGGAAGGCAGGTAGGGGATAAATGGGCACGCAGAAAGGCAGGCAAGCAAGCAGAGGGCAGGTAAATGGGAATCAGACGCAGGGAGGGAGACAGATGGGCACGCAGTATGTAACAGAGCAGCAAGCTGGACAGGAGGAAGGAAGGAGGGAGGGAGGGAAGGAAAGAAGGAAGGAAGGAAGAAGGAATGAAGGAAGGAAGGAAAGAAGGAAGGAAGGAAAGCTGGAAGGAAGGAAGAAAGGATGCAAAGAAGGATGGAAGAGAGGAAGGAAAGAAGAAATGAAAGAAAGAAAGGAAAGAAGACGGAAAGGAATGAAATAAGAATAAAATAAAGAATAAAGAAAGAAGGAAAGGAAGGAAGGAGGAAGAGAGAACTAAAGAAAGAAAACAATCAAGCAAGAAAGCAAGTTAGAAATCAAGAAAAAAAAAAAGGCAGAGAGAAAAAAGAAAGAAAGAAGGAAGGAAGGGAGGAAGAAAAGAAAAAACGAAGGAAGGATGGGAGGAAGTAAGGAAGGAAAGAGAAAAAGAAGGAAGAAATGAGGAAAAGAAGGAAGAAAAGAAGGAAGAAGACATTGAATTAAGTTGGCAGATAGGCACGAATGAAAGAAGAAATGATGCCTGGCAGGGGCAGGGAGGCAGGCAGGTAGGCTATGTAGGCAAGGCAGGCAGGACACAGTATAAAAAGGAACCAGATAAGGGGTGAGGAAGGGGGATGTTTTGCATGATAAGAAGGTAAGTAGTCGTTGAGAAGGGAAGGGACAGTGTCAGAGGGAGGCAGGGTACGGCGGGAAAGCGGAGTGAGACAGGGTAAGGGTTAGGCAGGGAAGTAGTGCACGGGTGAGGCAGGGAGGCTGTGAACGGGTGAGACAGAGAGGCAGTGAACGGGTGAGGCGGAAAGGCAGAGAAGGAGTCGGGCAACGTGGCAGGATGGGGGTGAGGCAGGGTGAAAGGATGGAGGTACGGCAAAATGGCAGAGCATGAGTAAGGGAGGATGTCAAGGTCAGGGATGAGGCAGGATAGGGGTGAGACAAAGAGACTGGGTGGTTGGGTAAGGAGAAGGCACGGAGGCAGCCTACGGGTGAGGCAGGATACAAAAGCGGCAAGTGACAGGGCAGAGGTGAGGGTGGATGGAAGGGCAGCAGTGAGGTAGGGTGAAAAGGTTGGGGTGAGACAGGGTGAGAGTATAGGGATGAGGCAGGAAGGCAGTGTAGGAGGGAGGCAGGGAAAGGGTAAGAGAGAGTGGAAAGGAGGTAGCGTGAGGATGAGGTACAGAGAGGCAAGAAGGAAAAGAGGGAGAGAAAAAGAAAGAAGAAGGAAGGTAAGGTACTGAATAGGCAGGCAGGGCACAGAAGGGTTTAGCATCATGTGTAGGGAGGAAGACAGGCAGAAAGACAGGTATGAAGGATTGAAGGAAGGTTAGAAGGGAACCGGGGAATAAGGTAGGAAAAGTCTGAGGTAGAGAGGCAAGGAAAAATATAGGTAGACAGGGTAGAAAACAGGTAGGTAGACAGATTGTAAGGCAAACAAGCGGGTAGGAAGATAGGCAGGTAGACAGGGTACGAGAGAGGAAGGCCAATCTTTCTGTCCTGTTTCTGTCTGGTTAGATACTGAGGGTAGCGGGGAAGGGTCAGGGACCCTTAGAGGGAGAGGTGGGAGGCAGATGGTAGAAGAGGATGGAGGCAGGAAAAAGAAGAAGGGAGGGAGTGTATGGAGTGGATAGGAGGGAGAGAAGTAGAATGGAGTGAGGAGGCAGGATGAAGAAGAGGCGAGAACGGGAAAGAGGAGAAAGGGAGAGAGAACGGTGAGGCGGGGGAATGGAGAGTGAAAAAACGGGAAAAGGGAAACACAGGAGAGTTTTTGGAGGGAAGGTCAGAAGGGAGAAACAAATAAAGAAAAGATAATAGGAAGGTTAGGTAAGGAAAACGAAACTGTACAGAAAGAGAGTCGAAATAAATGAGAAAATGGGAGAAGGATATAAAACGAGGGGGAGGGTCTAGAAGTAGCTAGGACGGTTCCTAGAGCACAACAAAGTCACTCACAGACTTTGCCCTTGGCCCGTGCCCTTGGTCCCTGACAGATCTGCACCACAATCTAATAACTTCTTCCCATCCCCATACACAATCAATATGGAAATTTTGATCAAAATGAATCAGACATTTATGAGATGATATGTTAACATATATGAATGAATAGGTAGATAGATAGATAGGTAGACATACAGACTTATACGTACATGCATTCATACATACATACATAAAATTCATATATAAAAATTGAGGAATCAGCTCCATCACAATAGCTACTCTTTCGGGTTTGCTAATAATAGCTTTATAGATAAAACTAGAAGAAATGAGGAGAGGAAGACAGAGGGCGAGCATAGGGAGAAGGGAGAGGGGAATGTGGAAGGAGAGTGGCCGGTGCAAGTATGTGTGAGAGTGAGTGAGGTAAGTTTTGTAGTGCGAAGGAAAGAAAGGGTTAGGGGTTACGGTAGAGGAACGGACGAAGAAAGGAAGAGGCAAATGAGGCGTGAATGTGGGTGAGAACCTAAGTTCAGTAAAGTGATGGTGTGAAAGAAAAGGCTGAAAAGAAACAAAATTAAGATGACAGTGAAAGTTGTCTAAAAGTAAGGGGAAGAGAAAAGATAATGTTGAAAAGATACGGTACTTAAAGTGAAAGAGATAAAAATAAGAGTTCTAAGGAAAGAAGGAACTGTAGGTAAATGTGAGGAAAAAGTCTAGTGATAATACAGTATACTGCATATGACGTGAAAGTGAGATAATAGAGGCGAAAAAGCAAGTTTTAAAAGTGGGAGTGAGAAAAGAGTCTGAAAGAAGTACTTGAAGGAAAGATAGAAAAGAATACGAGAAGGAACTGTAAGTGAGAATGCGAAAACAAGAACTATATTAATAAAAGGATAACTGTAGTAGATCGAATGGTACATACTGGGCAGTTCCTGCCTATAGGATTTGCCTACAAGTACGATCAATATTTTCAGTGGCTTTGCTAGTTTCGTAACACTTTTTCTTAGAGATTTATTATGCACCTTACATCAGACTATCGACAGGGATGTCTTTGATACAAACTGTGTCACTTTCAAAACAATGTATCTAAATAATAAAGCCAAGCTGTAATATGTGTCTGTCTGTGCGTTTGTTCGTTTCATTCAGGAGAATGGTATAATATATCGACCTAATTCTTTTTCCATTAGGTCGGGGTAAGTCCAGGGAGTGTCAGATAAATGTATATATATTATTTTGTGATCGGTGCAAAATTGTCAAAAATTGCGACATGCAAAAACGTCAGTTTGTTTGTTCCTTTCTTTCACTAGTACGGTAACAGATATCGTCCTATACTAGGTCGGGATAAGTCCAGTGAATGTCAGGAAAATATCGAACACAAATTTGGGTAATCTTGCGCGACACAACAGAGCGAAATTGTCGGAAATCGCGACACACAAAAATGTCTGACTGTGCGTTTGTCCGTTTCTTTCACGAAAAGGGAAATACAGTAGATATCGATCTAATTCTTTTTGCGTTAGGTCGAGGTAATTCCAGGGAGCGTCACGGAAATATCCCAGAAAATTTCGATCGCGCGCGACGCGACGGCGCGAAATTGTAGAAAGTCGAGACACGCGAAAAAATATGAAATTAATTGTTTTGAGTTTTTGGTCAGTGTTGGTCACTGGGCTCAATAACGGTATGGAAACAAAGATAATGGTATTTGCAAACATTTTGTGATAGAGAGGCAGATTTCTTTTCCCGTAGATTTTTCCAGGCAGGCGCTAGCGTGACATAAATGAGATTTTTTAACGCATAGTATGCAAAATGAGTATCTATAACAGTGAAGAGGTGCCACAATGCTTCCTATGGCATCTAGGATATGATGCCGTAAACCAACGACACCAAAGAAGGTTCTTCCCCACGTACCAAACCCTCAGCTGGAACTGGCAGGAAAAAGTGAAAACACGCCATGCAGCATTAAAAAAAAAAAAAAAAAAAAAAAAAAGACATGGGAATTTTTAGAGCAAAGAACTGAAGGCATACTACTGCATTATAGTTTATTCATTTTAACCAAGCGGATATTTTCGTCCTTTTATAGCTTCGGGCACGTCGTTCAGTGGCGGAAAAAGATAAAACTATAGCTCTACATCCTCCCCACAGCACTTCTTGGTAACCTGCTAAACTCATAGCTCAGCATTCACGATGAAAATACGGCAAATTTATACCCAATTAAAGTAAACAGAACATAGATCCTAGAAGAAAAATCATCGCAGTTCTTTTCTAAACACCTCAGTGAATGGAAAGACTTAGCAAGGTACTGTAAGTCGCTCTGGAGACTTCGTAACATATCTTTACCGAATTATTCAGCATATTACAAATTTATATTCTGTTGTAAGCTAAGTACATCCTCAACACACAGACATAATTTACATCCATAGCATATAAGATGATACTGAAGTGTAATATGCGGAATAAATCACAGTGGAACGTGTTACTAAATTTCCAGTACCACTAAAACCACGATACTGATACCTAGCCCTTGCTACTCATGTGCTTGTCTAGCCTTTTCTTCAGGCTCTGTATCATAGTTTGCACGGACTATTGTTTATTCGTTGTAACTAGACGAAGATTTTTGTCCTCTTGCAGTTAACTATCTGTACCTCTGCAGTTGGATAAAACAATGCCGCGGCTTTACATTCTTTCCACACAACTTCTTCATGACTAACACCATATATTAATGTTTACTTCTTATTAGTGCTCAACATTCAAGATACGGGGATTGCAATTTCACGCTAGTTAAAGTGAACAGTCTTCCTCGCCGGAAACTTGCTCTTCTCATTCACTACACTATTTCCAAACCTTTCCTTCCTGTCCCAATACTGAATCAAAATCTTTCTGATCTGAGTACATTTGTGCACGGTTTCGCCTGCCTGCTGATTTTTAAAACTTTACCAATGTGCAGCGAGAAGGAACCGATTGTTGAGAAACAAAATTTTTACAGACATTATTAATTATGTACGAGGAAAAAAGGTGAAGAGAAGAGAATGTTAAGGTGAGAAGGAAAATTAGACATTAAAAAAAAAAAAAAGTAGGAATTTGAGTGACGAAATAAGGGACGGGAGATAAGACCTGAAGATGGAAGTGAGAAAATAAGAGCTGGGGAGACAAAGTACAGACGTTGAAAGTAATCCAGAGATACAAAGAAAAGCAAATAATAACGGTTCTAACTGTCCTATCGAGATCGTCTGTTACGTAGAACATGGCTATTTTTGTTTTATTTTGAGTGGAAGATAAGGACAGTGCAGCACGGAGACTCCCTTCACCATCGGTCCATCCACTCAATGCCAGGAAGAAAAAGTGAGAACGGTCACCATGCAGCACAGAAACTGTCAAAGAAATATGACTAAAATCACACCTTGAAAACAATATTCTGTAGAACGTTGAACTGTAACGAAAACTTTCATTGCATAACGATGCTGATCTGATGTTGTATTCCTTGTCTGGAAATAAATACCAAAACAGATTAAACTTGAAGCGAGAGTAAGAATGAACTATTTGAGGGTAGCTATATAAGACTGGAGCGGGAGAACAATACCTTAGGAAAGGGTAGGGTTTGAAGTGCGAATCATGGTGTCGGATGAACTCCTGTCAGGTAATATTGTACCTTTTGTTCTTCTATATTAAGATAATTCTGCTTTGCCTAGGAGATACTTTTTCTAACATCAGGGGTTAGATATTGCCTTGAAACATCCCGTTACCAATAATGGGATTCTTAAAGTCCATAGGGTTGAAGAGTTGAAATCAAAAAGAGGATGTGAGTGGGGAAGATTGGGGTGAGGAAAATTTAACGTGTGAAGTAGATGGGGGGGGGGAGAGGGTGAAAACAGGCTCAAAACATGGGTGGGGTCGGGTGGACCGGGGTTGGTAGGGGTAGAGGGGCCAGGGTAAAGGAAAGTGTGAGAGGTGGGGAGTGAGTTAGGTGGGGATATGAGGACAGGAGTGGGATAGGGTGAGGTGGGAGTGAGGTGGGGAGAAAAGAGATCTAAGTATTACCAGTGAAGTGAAGCATGTTGAGTGGGATGGAGTAGTATGAGATGGTGTGTGAGGTTGTTCTACCTACTTGTAAGATGGGGTGGAATGGGAAGGAGTGAGGTAGAGTGAAAACATGCTTAAAATACTATTGAGGTGGAGTGGGGTTGGGTGGGGTGGAGGGTGAAGGCATTGTTGGACTAAAGAAGGAGTAGGAGGAGGAGGAGAAAGAGGAGGTTTGCCCCTATTGTGAGAGTTGAATTGTAAAACAAGGACGTGAGAGAACTTAGAATGTCTGGATATGCATAATAGGAATAAGGAGTGAGTGGGTGTTGGTTTGGCGCTAATGTGGTGCATGCATTAAGGACAGTATTGTCAATGGTGTGTAATGGACAGGGACGGACGCGGATTGTTCCTGGAACGAAGCGCTGATAGGTTAAAGGAAAGGGAGAGGAGGGGGGGTGAAGGGGGCCTGGGGTGTTGGGAAAGGAGAAAGAGAGAGAGAGAGAGAGAGAGAGAAGGTGAGAGGAGAGGGAGGATGGCGTGGGACAAACGGAGAGAGAGAGAGTGTTTGTGTGTATGTGTTTGTGTGAGTATGTTTGTGTGCATGTATTTATGTGTGTGTGTGTGTGTGTGTGTGTGTGCTTGCGCTCGAGCGCGTGTGCATGTGTGTGTGTGTGCAATTCACCGGGTCGGTCAGGATCACTTGATGGTCGTGATCGTCAACTTTTACCCTCCTGGAAGGGAGCTGAGAGCTCATATAGTCCGATCTAAGGGCAAGGCTGTGACCTTCACACACGCACACACCCGTCCCCTTGCTCCAGGGGGACAGTAACCACCCACTTCGTCAGTGAAACTTTTCGCAACCTGAGCGAGGCGCGAACTCCCGTCTACCAGATGGCAAGCCAGAACGTTACCACTGCACCAGCGAGTGTGTGTGTGTGTGTGTGTGTGTGTGTGTGTGTGTGTGTGTGCTTGCGCTCGAGCGCGTGTGCATGTGTGTGTGTGTGTGTGTGTGTGTGTGTGCTTGCGCTCGAGCGCGTGTGCATGTGTGTGTGTGTGTGTGTGTGTGTGTGTGTGTGTGTGTGTGTGTGTGTGTGTGTGTGCTTGCGCTCGAGCGCGTGTGCATGTGTGTGTGTGTGTGTGTGTGTGTGTGTGTGTGTGAGAGAGAGAGAGAGAGAGAGAGAGAGAGAGAGAGAGAGAGAGAGAGAGAGAGAATATGGTGAGAGTGGAAAAGGAAATAGAAGAGCAAAGGGGAGACAGAGAGGGAGGGAGAAAAATGTAGAGAGAAATAAAGCAACACAGAGAATGGGTAATAGTGAGAGAGAGAGAGAAAGTGGAAGTAAAGTTAGGAGAAAAGACTGAAGAGATGGGTAGGAGGAGAGAGAGGGTTAAACTAGGTACGAATATGTGAGATAGATAGACAGATAGATAGATAGATATATAGTTGGACAAATATATCTATTTATCTATCTATCTGATTATCTATATCAATCTATCTATCCATCTATCTATCTATCTATCTATCTATATATATATATATATATATATATATATATATATATATACATACAACATACAGAGACAGACAGACAGGCAGACAGACAGGGAAAAAAGCTAGAAAGCGAGAGCAAGAGAGCTTGAGGGTGAGAGTGAGAACCATTGAGAGAAAATAAACAACAGAGGGTTCTATTTTGCAACTTGACTGGCGTACAATTTTTACTAATATCTGTTCATACTTTTAAGAGTAGTTCTACAACAGCCAGTCAAACCACAGTAAATGACGAACCACCATGCACAGTGTATATAGGACGTTATGATCCTGAAGTTAGCATTTGGTTCACTGGGTTGATAATACCTAAGTCTACTAATACCAAGTCGGTTCACATTCCCTCAGGGCGCAGGGAGGCGTGGCTTGTGTGTGACGTCTGTCGACTTAAGTAACAGAAAATGTATAAAAGGGCAGACTCAAATTAATCATTTATAATAATGGAAAACGAAGAACGGGAAGAAGTGCGGGCTCGTTTAACCGTCTAGTATAGCAGTAGGTTTCCTCTCACCCCTATGCCTTCCCTCACACTCCTATACCTTCCCTCACACTCCTATACCTTCCCTCACACTCCCATACCTTCCCTCACACATTTCAGTCCCTTCCCTCACTTCGGACTGAAAATGTGTCATGATCCGGAGAGTGCGGCATACATCCACTTACCACCACGGTCAGGCGTCAACTGAACTTCGGTTTCGTGCCAGCTGATGTCACTTCGATGCTCCGCCCCCTGCTCCAGCTTGGACCCGTTTTAGGTGGAAGTGATCCGACTTGGTTATAGTAGACTTAGGATAATACATTGTTAAGAAATATGACTTTATAGTTAGGTAGTCTGGAAGTTTCTCACTGTTTCCTGATATTTCTCGTACCATAGGTCTGTTATAAGTCAGAGTTGCCAGTTAGCCTGCTGTTTGTGGGCAGAGTTACTTTGTAATTTATGCATTAATTTTTGTGCTCTTTTTCTCAATAATGTTTTATTTATGTGTGTACTTGTTAAATTTTGTAATTTAATTTAAGAGTGTATGCCAAATAATTTAGAGCATTATGCAGTGTAAGAAAACTCCGGCATGTTTTGGACGTCTCCGAGTTCGTAACTGTTGTAACCGTTGCCCCTTTCGGGAATACATGAGAACTGTGGGAAAATGTAGAACACTCTAGAATATAGGAAGTTTATATAAGGATAGGGAAGAGACTAGAGCGAGTTCAGTCAGTTTCGGTTCAGACTGAGTGTAGTACAGTGTCAGTGCAGTTTGAATATTTTCGGTACTTGTGAAAATAGTGTTGCTGGCAAACAGTGAAGTGTTATTGCAGTTCGTATATTTTCGGTACTGGTGAAAAAAGTGTTGTTGGCAAACACTGAAGTGTTATTACAGTTTGTATACTTTCGGTACTTGTGAAAACAGTGAAGTGATGTTGGAAAGCATCGTGTAATTATTTGGGAAATAAAGAAAGTGAATTTAAGAAGCCAGTTTTTATTTACAACGCCTTAGCTGATCTTGTGTGTTGTACACCGAAAGACTGACCATAGGAAGAACAACTCACTGGGCAACGTCCTTCCAATACTGAACTGCTGCTGTTGAAGCCTGTGGCAGTGTGGGACGGGGAGATAATATGCTCACTTAAAATTGGTACAGTATATGTAAACTCTTCGTCGCTGGGTTTAGATACTTTAGAACAATCACAGCAAGACTAATGGTACACTGTATACACCAAATTTTGGACACATTACTTTTAAATCAGTGCGTAAGCGAACCTATAATAAGTGTGCTCTAATACTTACAGCTTTTATATTCCGGCAGAAGAATCATCTTACTTGCAAATATGAGATACACAGTAATTAATAACAGGAACAAGCAATTATTTTCAAGCACCTCGCTCGGTAACGTATATTTAAAATTCTATTCTTGTTATTTCACGACAATAATACTCAGCTCAAGAGACTTTTCGAACTGCCGAAGTTTGTTGTCGCTTTCTTTAACCCCATCACCATTAAGCATCTTTCTAAGTTGAATAATATCTTCAGGCTCTTGCAAGAATAACTAATAAATAAAATATGTTAACTCCAGTGCCAAACTGTTATTACTTTGAGCACAGTGAACATATTAACTACCCACCGAATGTCGAAACTAAAGCAGGCAAGAAAAAGGCAGAAAAAAAGAGGCCTATCTGAACATGGCTGTGAGGATATTTCAGGGCTAAGCTCCTTGAGTGCGGTGATGATTTTTATGTTTCATCAGTACAGGTAGGCACTATATATAGGGATGGCGCTGATGCTCCCACAGGAGAAATGAAAGAAGCGACAGTGAGTACTTTAGTACATTACATCGTCAAAGAGTGATACAAGGACGTAAAAGGTAGAGGTCTTTAATACACACCTGCTGCAAGGAGTGGTACACAGAACAAACGATGACCTGATTTAAAATTGAACAATACATGGAGCAATAGGTACCTGGCTTTTTATCTTAGGGATGCACCTGACAAAAAGGGCAAACACTGTGGCTTAACTTATACACACCTGCAGCAGGGAGTGGTACACAGAACAAAGGATGATCTGAAAAAATTAGCGATACACAGAACAATTGACACCTGACTTTTTTCTTTAGGGATGCACCTGACAAAAGGGGGTAAATAATGCGGCTTAAGAACATAGAGCAGGGGTTCCCAACCTTTTTAAGCTGATGAGCACCCACCTGTTTTCTGGATAACTATGATTTCATAGTTGGCGTATTAAGAAGCGGTCCAATTAGTAAGTGTAAGACTTAGTTTATTCAAAGGTAACAAAAACTTTAAATTACTTGCCCTGAAGATTCAAAAATTAATTTGTACTGCTTGGATATTTATTAGAAGCTATTAACATTCACCAATCAAGCATATTTTACATAACATAGATAGGGCATGCATAAGCATCTGACTTCCGTCGCAAGTCCATTTTTAATAATTTTAAAAAAACAAAATTATTTACTTTCCATTACTCGACGACGAGCTGGGCTTGGATGACCCTCCTGCCTTATAAGGTATGTCTCGTAGATTCTAACAACTTTTTTTTTTGTTAACATTTCCCTCGCCAATTGATATTAACACCTATCCGGGGGTTAGGTTATAAATTTAGGTTCAAACAGTGAACAAAAATTCGATTTCAAAGTTTCCGTTATGAACGAGAACGCGCTACACTGGGTGAGCGGGGGATGGGAGGAGAGGGGGATGGGGTCAGCTCACCAGCCCGCCAGCCACCCACCATGCTTTACTAATCTACTTGCCTGGCCCGGATACTCGAAGCTCACGTAAGTTGCGTGAGCGACGGGTCATGTAACTGACTTACGTTCAAGTAGCTTACAATGTGTCTACAATCCCAGTTACAGGCCATACTCGAAACATATTTACGTGCAAGTATCTCCTCCCGCTTGTAAGTCTTTCATGTAAAGTTGGTTGTTGGCGGGGCTCTTGTAGCCAATCACAGTGCAGTTCCTTACTGGCTTTAAAGAAGGGTTGCCAATGTTATAGCCAATCACAGGACAGCCAGCTGATGCGACCAAAACAAACGACACGTCAGCACTCACAGATAAGGCCAAGTGGGCACCCCAGCCAGTGACGCAGCCGATTATACCCACTAACAGGACAAGAAGGAAGATGGAGCCTACCGGAACAGCAACAGAGCCAGCCGCAAAGAAAAGGAGACCCAATTTCACCGATGATGAAGTGATGGTGATAATACGAGAGGTGGAGAAGAGGAAGGACGTGATTTTGGGTAGCGTCTCGCCTACTGTTACAACAAAAGCCAAAAACCTTGCTTGGGAGGCTGTGGCACTACAAGTCAACGCCATTAGTAGAGTCAGGAGAGACAGCAGCGAAGTCAGAAGAAAATTTACTGACTTCAAAACTCAAGTAAGAAAGAAGGCTGCAGCGATAAAGAGGGAGCTCAGTAAAACAGGTAAGACCATAACAAACTAAGAAAATTGATTGTACTGTACCTCAGAGTTTAAGTGTGGTAAATTCCCACAAAACAAAGAAACTTGTTTCCTTAAACATTGCTTACCTATGAAGCCATAATGTCACTGACATATAAGCTTTAATTTACCTTAGTTATGGCAACTTTACCAAATAGTCAGCCAGCGATATCCTTTCCTTTGTGGTAAACTTGCAGAAGGGTTCCTTCTTTGCATTTTTGTTTTATGATTCTTTGAATTAATTTGTTAAGCAAACTGCTTTCAAGAAATCAATTGGTGGACATGGTTAGGCTTTTGGGTAGGGGAACAAAAAATTTTTTTTTTGTATAACTGAGGCTCAAAATCAATCTAATTATGTCAGAAATACCAGAAAAAAAAAACTTTCATCAAATATACAATTATCAAAACCTAAGAGCATCACTAACTCTTTATTAAGCCATGGTGCCAAAACCAGTGCATATATAAAAGGAAAGAAAGAATGAGAAACTTTGACCAAGTGAAAAAATTTTGGTAAATCATGAGTTCTTCCCTAAAAATACTGTATGCTATTGATGTAGCATTCATGTACCATGAATAGGGTCATTTATTTTTTATATTTAAATTTTTTTTCATTTTCAGGAGGAGGTACTAGTGATGTACAAAGGCTAACAGAGATTGAGGAGGCAATGTTAGCCCTGATAACTGTTGAAGCTGCCGAAGGGCTGCCTAATGTCAGGGACAGCCTTGATGATGACCCTAAACGTGAAGAAGGTAAGTACATAATGCTTTTACGTCATTTATGTTTTTGGTATACAGTGTATACTCCCTGCTTGTAATTAATATATATGTACAGAAAAGTAAACAATGTTGGCCACAGTTGTACATAAACAGATAAAAGATGGTGTACAAGTAGGCACATTATATCAAGTCACAGTGTCTTCTTATTACTGTTTACGTACAAGGAAATTTTCAGTTAATATGGTGATAATTGATCATTAAGTCAAAACCTTTACACTCTGAAATGGATGCACTCTAACACAGTCAAGGAAAAATGAAGTAGCTGGATTATATATTCACTTGTATTATTTCAGTAGATCATTATTACAACCTTCGAGAGCAATTGATTCCCATTCACTATCAAAAGATTTTTGAAATTCATTGCTGCCAGGGATTTTTCACTTATCTGATTGTCTAAGCATTGTGTCAGTAGCCAGAGCTAATCAAGGGTTAGTGTGAGTTTTGAGGTTGAATTATTATTGTTGCTTAACCACAGCACAGCCTGGGTCTGCCAACCACAGGTACACAGTTGCCACAGAGGGAATGTCTTGCATTTTTCTTGTGCTTTTTCGTTGTGGCTTTTGTTTACAGTGATATGTGCCATTCATTGCTCCACTGTGTTTATGTTTTAATTTCCCCACCTCAGTCAAGGTACGTTTCATGTGTTATTTAACCCGGCACAAATCCAAGCTGCTGTTGGCAGGTCTGTGTTGTGTTGTCTCTACTTATTCTGTCGCAGTAGTATTCTATTATTGCGGTTTTATGAAATCATCCAATATAAAGATAATGACAAATTTTATTATTTTTTTCTCTCTGTTTCAGTCCTGGTTGCTCATGCGAGCGCGGTGCCAGTGTCTGAAGTTGTGCCCGAAGATCAATATACTGTCGAAGTGACTGACTTCAGGATGGAGGAAGATTCACAAGACACTTTAGATATTCCAACACCCAGTCACAGTGAACATCAATATTGTGGCATGGTCCCAGCGGAATTTGCCACAACAGCACAACAAACACCACGTCCTTCAAGATCAGCCAGCCGCGGATCAGAAGGCAACTTGGTTCCCACCATGATTGAAGTTCAGTGGGAACTAAAATCAGCAGTCGAGGATTTATCGAGAAACTTGGAAACCATTGATAATACTCTGCAGAGTATACCAGATGGTGTTCAAGTTCTTAGTGAACTAACTACCTCATTGCAGTCTGTCCCAAGATCAATGGAAACTCTTGCATCCTCAGTGCAGAGTATAGCTGCAATAATGCATGCAATAAACGAAAGGTAAATAATTTACTTATTAGATAAACAAAAAATTAATTTAAAAGGAAATTAACCATTTCTGGCCAAAGACTTATTGAATGTTAATCTCTCCTTCTCTGTTAGAATATAAAACACTAAGCATTTATCCTGGGACTGGCTGAGTATGGTACGTCATTATTTGGAAGTTGCCCTATTAATTTCAGAACACCCACCTTACGATACTGTGATGTGTAATGGTCAGTATTATCTACCTACTTCTAGACTGTGATATAATAGCCAACAATGCTCATACGTAGACTATAAGAGTGATAAATAATGTTGTTTGCCGATTATACGTTTGTGTAAAGTGAAGGTGCTAGCTGTCAGGCTTGGTGAGTGACTTTAGGAGAGAGTGCAACAAACAAAATCCTAAGCTGAACGTTATGGTGTTGGAAAGGAATGATGCTAGTGAATGTAAAGTGAGGCTGGATGCTGAGTACATGGAGAATGTGAGGGCCTGTCTTCAGGTCCTTTGTGTGATGAGGTTGGGCTTGGCAACGCAATCATTTTTTAGTGTCAGTGTTGGAGCATGGTATCGAAGTTTTGTTGAAGCAATGATCGTGTAAACGGAAAAACTAAGACGGTTGTTGTCTACATGATCAGTGCTTCTGCAAAACTTCGATACCATGCTCCAAAACTGACGCTGAAAAATGATTGCGTTTCCAAGGCCATAGGATGGTATTTTGGAAGATGAAGTATGTGAAAGATTGCAGCAGGGAAGGAAGGTTGCTGGATCAATGAAAGCTGTGATAAAGGATATGAAATTAATTATGGAAGTGTTATGGTCACTCCATGAATGTATTGTGCTACCCCCCTTAATGTATAGAAGTAAAGTGTTTGGTAATGTTGAAGTTACTGAAAAGGTGAAGAGGAATACTTTAAGGTGGTTTGGACATGTGGAGAGGATGGGGGAGTGGAGAGGTGATTATTTTTTTTACTCTACATGTATTTTCCTATCCTGTCATTAATTTTGATAAAATTGTATTTCTGTAAGTAAAGTGGTTCATACCTTAAAGGAATGTTTTTATGTTCCTTTTCAGTCAATTGACTATCCATTTTTTTATGTAACTTGTTGTTAATGCATGTAGTCTTCTGGTTAATGCAGGTAGTAACCAAAATTTGATATTCTTAAAAGGGATACAAAAACCAGAGGATATTGTTCACATTCGTGGTTACCAGTTTTACTGGTATTAGCTTCAATAGGTAATCAACTAGCCTACATCTAAAACATGGGGTGGTTATCATATAACCAGGGGTGATGAACCCACTGAGGTGCCTCAGTTAATTGGATGGAATATGTACATTGCCAAAGCAACCACAGGTTTCCTCGCACCTTCCTATTGTCAGATGCTGTCTGTCGTATGAGAACATCGGTTCACTGCACGATGACCCAACATGAATGTCAGATTGCATGTGATATATTGGGTGTGTCGTCCCAAATGTCTTTGGTTTTTCTACCACAGAAAACAATGAAAGAACTTTTTGGTTCTACTGGTACATTAATGAACAATGAAAACAAGGTACACAGTGTGAGATATAGTTTAATGTCAAAACCATAATACTGATTTCAGATAAAAACATACATACATACTGTACATATACCTCAGCTGTTTTCCCTTCAGAGAGGGAGTATAGCCAAGACAGGGCAACACAATCATCCAGTACCCACACACACACACATTTACACTCATACCTTAGATAAAACAGATAACATTAACTAAACTTATATGTAAGTTTAAAAATATGTGCTTAAATGCCATGAAATTCATGAACACTACCAAAACTGTTTAGCAGAAGGAAAATAATCATTAAAAATTATTTGTTTAACATCAAGTAGACTTCAGTAAGAAAATGAAACTCTCATCATGACAATTTCCTATCAAAACAAGGTACAGTATAAGGTAAAACCTAATATTGACAACACTTTGGCATATTGTACAGTAGCTGAAACAATATGGTCAGTCAGCAGGAAGAATGACATGATATCAAAGCAAAATATGAAATAAGAATTCTGTGCAAATATGGTTGCAAAGCATGGTAGTAATATTGAACAAAGACAAGAAGTGCTTATATGTAGGAGGAAGGTTTGATGCGGAGGTGGAGTGAAAAATGAAGCATGTTATGTGAACAGTCCTCTCTAGCAGGCTACATGAAAGCAATTTCAACTACCTCTCGCCTTACTCTGTGACCATCATGGTTCAATCTTTCCTCGGGTGGATGTTGGTGAGGAATGTCTCCATGATTATCCTCTAGCAGCTCAGCCAGTGGGATTCGACGCTGCACACAGTAATTATGAAGCAACATGCATGCCACTGTAACTTTGGCACACTTCTCTGGAGCATACATCAATGTTCCTCCCGAATGATGCAGGCACCTGAATCGTGACTTCAGTATTCCAAAAGTATGCTCGATAACTGATCTCGTCCTGCCATGGCTTCTGTTATACCTTTCCTCTGCTGGTGTTTGGGGGGATGCAAATGGTGTGAGAAGGTAAGGCTCCAAAGGGTATCCACTGTCACCTGAAATAGAATTGCAACATCCAACATATTACCGCTGAGGTGCTGGGAATCGAACCCAGGTCTCTCAAAGTGAGTCAGGCACCATAACACATTGCCACGAACAGGTAAAAGTTAACAGTCTTTGGATGATATTTCCTGTGAACATAAAAGATTCCCTCTTCAAAGATGCATCATATTTAAACTATATAAACTTAGTAAAAATATATCCTTTAAAAATATGACACTATCCTAACCCTAAACTAGCCTTACCGATATGTGACAGAAGGAAAGTAATTTGGAATGACATTTAATGAGATCCTTTTTTTTCATCAATCAGTTCTCTCTTTTCTACAGTAGAAGCAAATAAGGACAAATCAAACTTACCTAATAATACGTTTCCTCTGAACTCCCCTGCCTCAAACCGATCTCTAAGAGGACACTGGCTCCAAATGAAGGCATCATGAGTGCTTCCAGGATACCTAGCACAAAAACTAGTTATCAGATTGTCACTGTTGCACACAGCTTGAACATTTAGAGAGTGGAAGTTCTTTGTTTACATAAACATACTCATTATGGACTGGTTTTTTGATTGGTATATGTGTGCCATCAATAGCACCACAGACACGGGGAAAGCCACTCTTTTCATAAAATCCCTACACTGTTCTTGTTAAATCAGCAACACTTCGGGGCATGTTTATTTCTCTTCTCCCTTTTTCATAGAGAATATTAGTCACCTGCTTTATTATTCTACTAACACTTGCTTGAGTAAGGCCAGTTGCATCCCCAGTCACACTTTGAAAGCTTCCACTTGCATAGAAGCGAAGAGCCACTAATAATTGGGTGTGTTGGGGTGGCGTGCGATCTTCTCGTCATGCGTTCAAGTTGTGGTTCTAGTTCTTGGCACATACGCAGAATTTCCTCACGGGGAAACCTGTAATACCTGATCAAATGTTCATCACTCAAATGCAATAGATCCAATGGGTCTCTGAACCTCCTCTCTCGACGTAATTGCCGATCATGTTCATAGGCGGCCACAAGCTCCATCTTCTCTGTAGCATCACTCTCAGTGCCTTTCAATCTCGTCTCTCTCCTGAGAAAAAAGATACCACCTTTAGGGGAGGAAATATTTCCCACATCTGCCAATGTAGATGCACTCTCAACCTAAACGGTATCGAACACACATCGTTTTGCCCTTACTATAGAGTCCTTTCACTCATACCTTAGATAAAACAAATAACATTAACTAAACTTATATGTAAATTAAAAATTATGTGCTTAAATGCCATGAAATTCATGAACAATACCAAAACTGTTTAGCAGAAGGAAATTAATCATTAAAAATTATGTTTTACATCAAGTCCTTTACCTTTGGTTAGGCTAGGTTGGGGTATTGTTTGTTTTTTTAATTGCAATTTTTTGGTGTTTTCACTTACGGTTTTATTTAGAGCTTTAATTTTGATCATGTATTGTGGTATTGGATTGTTACTTAAGGTTTGGTTACTGAAAAAAAAATTTTAATGACTTTTTTTTTTTTTATTATTTTGGATCCCTTACTGAATTATCTTATAAATATATAAATTTTATTATAGTTTAAGCCCAGCAAGTACTTTCTTTCGTCTTCACCAAAGGAAAGGTCGTTAGATTAGGTTAGTGTAGGTTAGGTTTGGTTAATTCTCTTTTCTTTCTTGTATTTCACCTCTTATCATTTTTTCTCTATCGATATCATACACTATTTCTTCTCTTTCATTATCATTAACACTCCAAGACTACATGCTGTGGGTCCCCACATCTCACTATGGTTGTTTTTGCTCAATATTAACACTAAGAGCAATTTTGACGTCTTTCTCTAACACTTGCTGCTATAAAATGTCACTTGGAAGTGCATAAACACATTAACTTACCAATAAAATCCCGTGAACTGCTTTGATAAAACTGAGGAGGGCCAGCAGCAGTGTCAGGAACTTCCACGTAGGGTACTTACAGCTCCTCCGACCCTGCTGTAAGTTACAATCCGAGATACAAACAAATATGGCCACTACAATGTTTTGAGTATGCCTTGTAAGAACCGTCTGTAAGTTACAACAGAGAATTACAATCCAATATGGCGGCCCCCAGGCTTTGAGTATACGTTGTAAGAACTTACAATGAGAGCTTACAATGTTTACATCAAGTTACAACCAACTCGGCGAGATACAATGTTGTAAGTTGTTTCGAGCATTCACCCCCAGATGATTAAGTTTAAAGTGAAAATTGGGTCATGATGCAACATCATCTCGTATGTCAAAAACGACGGAAATGAAGGTAAGAATCGAACGAATCACACCAAAAACCACTGGAAACACCGAGGTTGGATGAAAAAAGGGATTAATAGCCAAAACTACATATTGACCAACTTTTCAAGCCAAAACTGTGGGTCATTAATTATTCGTAATATGTTATTCACGTTATTGTGAAGTTCCCCAGTCATGATAATCACTCTTAGTCTTACCGTGTTGTTACAATTCCACGGTTAGAGTTTGGCTGACGCTATACAACGGCACCGAGTCACAGACCGTCTGTCACTGTCACGTACTGATCTTGTCAGCTTAGCAGTCCACCCATCCCAAGGGTTGCCAACTCTCACTAGTGAAACGATTCCAAATCTACACAAGTACAATACCAAATTTTACATTTCAGCACCATATATATATATATATATATATATATATATATATATATATATATATATGCAAACTAACCACAGGAGAAATGAAAGGAGCGACAGTGAGTACTTTCGTATATTACATCTTCAGACAGAGTGAGACAGAAACGTAAAGGGTAGAGGTCTTTTATGCAAACCCGCAGCAGGTAGTGGCACACAGAACAATGGATGACCTGGATTTTTACCTGCGGATTAACTTAGGGTCACCTGCAGCAGGGAGTGGAATACAACAAAGGATGACCTGAATCTAACAATGCACGTGACAAAGGAGGAGGGAGTAGGAGGGGAGGAAAGGGGAGTGGGAGGGAGGGGGAAGGGGAGAGAGGAGAGAGAGGAGGGGATATATACTGCTGCTTAACTTAAGACCTAGAGGATTAATGCTTGGTGTGTCCCACACAGATGTGACTACACCACAAGGAGATGACAGGGAATAATCACGTGTTAGTCTGGGGGATACTGCTTTAAAATTAATTCAGTTAACAATTTATCACACTTAAAATGACCATAGCTCATGTTTACATTCTTTTCATATGTGCCAGAAATTAGACAAGATTCTATTACAATTCTTTCATCTAAGCTTTTTGATCTTAGTAGAATCTTGGAGCCTGTCCAGTCAGTATGGTGATCACTGGATGCTTTGTGTTGAAATAACCCACTACTCTGTTGGGCTGTTCTTACACTGTATTTATGTTGTCAGATTCCAGTTTCCAAATCTTTTCCAGATTGTCCTATGTAAAATTTGTTGCAGCTTTTACACGGGATTTTGTAAACAACGCCTGAATTACTGAAAGGGCTGTTCTTGATGAGGGTTTTTTTGATGGTGTTCTCATATTTGAATACTACTTGTACATTGAGCTTCCTCAGTATGTGAACAACATCAAGAAAATTTTCATGGAAGGGGAGGACAAGGGTTCTTTGAATGTTCTGGCGATCTGACATTAGTTTTCCCTTCAAGGAATCGTTTCTTGGCTGTATTGTGGCACTGAGTTGTTCTGTGTGCCACTATCTGCTGCGGGTGTGCATAAAAGACCTCTACCCTTTACGTTTCTGTCTCACTCTGTCTGATGATGTAATATACGAAAGTACTCACTGTCGCTCCTTTCATTTCTCCTGTGGTTTCTTCCTTAACAATGAATTGCTCTATAAACACTCTACTAAAAGGTAACAACGTCCCTCATTGCAAAGTTAAGCAACTAGTCATTCCAACAGACTTAATTCCTGCTGCTCTTCATTTAATCCACGACTCCCCTCATGCATCAAACCCTGGCAAAGACAGAAGCTTACGGCAAGCACGTCTGTCATGTTATTGACCTACTATGCGAAAGGACATAGAAGTGCACAGCGATGCATGATTATCATGTGCCCATCATAAGAGAACAACCTGTCAACCTGCTCCTATATTGCAGTACCCAGTGCCATCAAAACCTTGGCAAACTGTTTCTCTTGATCTGAAACTGCCCTGTACAGAATCTGGCTTCGTCTCTCTATTAATAGTAGTCGATCATTTCTCTAGATTTGTTACCTTAGCTCCATTGCATGAAATATCTGTTAATGCAGTGGCACATGCCTTTATTAATTCAGTATTTTGCCCTTCCACAACACCAGAAGTAATTTTAACTGATAACGGGTCAGAGTTCAATAATTCAGTACTGGAAGAAATTTGTCTTCGATACGGAATTAAGAAATGCAATATAGTGGCCAATCATCCAGCCTCGAATGGCCTAGTGGAACGCCAGAATAGGAAGATATTGAAGTGTCTGCATCACATAGTGGGAGATCAGACTTCCACTTGGGACGAGTGGATTCCACGGGTAGCTGCTTCAATCAATTTATCCATCATTAAGTCAATTGGTGAAACACCATTCTTTGTCATCTATGGCTTTGACAAAAGACTGCCTTATTTATTTTTCCAGTCCAAACCTGATCCGATCTACAACTACGATAACTACGTGCGAGTCCACTTATCCAATTTCCAGAAAATTCATAAATACATTCAGGATAATCTGGCCCTTATAAATGAGGAGATGGTACGTAACCAAAATGCCGCTGCCACAGATGTTACCATCCAAGTAGGTGACTTAGTTTTTGCCATAGATCATGACAGAGATTCAAAATTAAAGAGTAAATTCTTGGGTCCCTTCCGTGTCATATCTCATAAGGGTAATAAAATCGAACTAAGAGATCCGTACAAGGCAGGGACGACATGGGTGCATGCAGATGATCTCAAACGTGCGTCAAAATGCGTAGTCTTGGAGGAGCCACTGAGAGAGACCACATCATCTCCACAACAAACTCCTACTCAACCTTCTTCTTCTTCTCTAAGCCCTTCTTCTAACACCACTACTCAACCTTCCCCTACTGTTAATAACTATCGTGCCAAATTGCGTTCTACCACTAAGTCTCTTGCATAACGCTATACTGTAATCTCATACTGTCGTTACCATCAGCATTAACATCACCTCTAACATCAACTCATTTTATAGGAAAGATGCTATGGGTCTATGTGCTTGCAGTGCTGACTCTACTCGGGTCTGGATCGGGTGAGGATGATGATGTCATACGGCCTGGGGCCTTGGTTGGTGCAGGAGGCAAGGTAATGGTGGTGAAGGATGTAGTCTCCTTGTGCTATGACCTAGAGCAGCTGGCCGCCGTGGCCATCGCCCTGCCTGACTTTGCACATCAGCTAGAGGACCTGCAGGGACTCCTGTCAGATATTAAAAATCAACATCCCACAGACACATTTTGGTACTCACTCTACCTATCCATCTGCTGGAAGTTAGATTATATTTATTATCAGTTAACCATCTCCAAGATTCCTTCCCTAACCAATCACGAGTGAAACGTGGAGTATTTGATCTTGGAGGAGAAATTCTGAGTGGATTATTTGGTGTAGCGACTACCCGTGACCTCTCTGGATTTAACCCTCCTCAGGTAGCTCTCTGTCCACCCTTTCGCCTCAGGTAGACCTGGGTCTGCCAGACCCAGGTCAGAAACAAGGTCAGAAAACACTCTTTTGTTTTATTTATGACAGATCCAAACATGGTATGACATTCTTCAATGTATATGCAATACAATCATGTAAATAAACTTAATTTTATAATTCATTATATATTATTACCTATTAAAAATATATATCAAAAAATAGGTCCGTTTTTAAATATTCAGGGAAAAAATGAAAACATCTGATTGTAACTTTGTGTGGTGCAACTGGGAGTAGCATCATGGAGCTTCATGGTGTGATGTTGGGGTGCCTGAAGCTGCGACCTTATTTGCAATCAGGGAACAAAATAAAGCACCCTGCTCAGGTAGAGCCGGGTCTCTGAGACCCACGCCCCCCCCCTCCCTACACCGGAAACGGAGAAGAGTTCGAAATTGCCCTTTCACCCCTTACATGGGTACAAAAAGTCAGGCAGCTACTGGGGGGTACAGGGTTCCAGGGTGTTTAGAAGGTAGTTTACCTAACAAACTGAGGGGGAGGTCTCAGAGACCCGGCTCTACCGGAGGAGGGTTAAGGAAGACATTTCAGTTAGCAAATGCTCTAGAGTCCCAGGAAAAGGTGTTAGATGTTCAACATTCTATGCTACAAGAGATCACACACCATTTAAATGATGTTACAAATACCTTAAATAATTTTACGTCAATTCTTACGCATGAAGTATCGAAGGTAAATATTGTATCGGAGTTGATGTATGTAAAATTACATGTAGATAATTTGCAGGTTTCTCTGGGCTCTCTTGTCTCCCAAGTTTTTAGCCTACTTCGTATTTTCGTCAATGCTGTTGATGGTCGTCACCCTAGATTTAGTACCCCTCTCTGACCTTCGCTCTACCTTGGAATGGGCTTACTCAACCTTCGACTTGTCTCCTGTGATTTCATTTTCCTCTTTAGAACACTACTACCCAATCCTACAGGCCACATTCCATACTAAAGATATACTTGTTCATATCCCTCTTCGTTCTTCTATCACATTCGATCTCTTTCACATCGTTCCTTTTCCCTTCCGGTACAATAACTCCCTGGTACAAGCCTCTGTCTCTTCAGAGTACTTTCTTCTCTCCCATGATCATCTCTATACTGCCTTCATCTCCTCAAGTGACCTCGACAGATGTGCCTTTCTCACACCTAACTCTTGAGTTTGTGCTGTGTACCTCCTAACAATCTTTCCTGGCAGCGCTGCTCCTTGCGAATCTGCCTTAGTCAGTAACTTAGTACAACCTGTCTGTACCTTTGTTCCGGCCCCCATAAGCTAAGTACACCATGCTCATCTAAATCGCATTCGCTCTTTCTTCTTTAGTGTCTCAATTCCTGTCATTCGTATTTGTCCAGGAACCCCTGTCCGTTCACTATCCGCATTTGGTTTGTATAAGGCCCCTGATTACTGTACAGTAAAGTTTGAGTCTTTAATAGCCCATGCTACACATTATCACTTCGCACTTCGCTCCCGCAAATATGACATCTTCAAACCTATTAATACTACCTTTCATCTACCAAGAGACAATCTTTCCATCACATCAGACAACCTACGTATGTTGAACTTTCTGAATCAGTCTAATTTCATTATGAACCAGTTCTCTTCAGCTTTTAACCGCTCCTGGGTACATCCAGTCTTTGTATTTCCTCCAGTGGTCTTATATTTTCTAGGTTTCATTGCAATAGTATGTATCCTGTACTGTTGTGTCAAGCGAATGGACAAAAGGTTGCATGAGATCTGCGTAGCAACAAGGTTAGTGCGACAACCAAAAGACCTGGAAACTGGTAGTTCTAAGTAACACTCATTATGATTGGTGAAGATGTGAAGATCATACTGAAGAAAAAACAAAAAGGAAATCCCTGTGCAAAAATGAAAGTTAAGCTACCTGAATGTAATAATATCCCTGTATAATTACTACACAGTGAGTGAAGGACATGAAAACTAGTGAAATATAAATGAGGTAAGGGAAGTGAATATCTGAGCACCCTCAGACAGTGCCTTCTATGTAAGATAAACTGCAGTGTATCAAGTGGTGCATTCCGTTACTATATTTCTCATAGAGGTATCATTGTGATCACTAGTACTTACTATATATATCATCATCATCATCAGCCGTTTGAGTATCCACTGCAGGACCGGCCTATCCCAACTGAAGTCGGGACGATACAGTCAATGTATCTCTACCAAGTGGCTTAGGCTGTCTAGTAGAGATTGTATGTAGGGTGAGAAGTGCTTGTTAGTGTAATTGTAGTGTTGGAGTGGCTTTGGATGTGTGTGTAGTCTGTGAACCAAGTGTAATCGGCCAGCGCAAGCCGACTGGGTCCAAGCATTCTTTACAGTATGCAACACTGGTTCAACCACAGCACCCTGGTGTTCGCCAATGCAGTACGTGGCCGGGTGAACTCTCCCAAAGTTTATTACCCTGGGGGGGCGTGAACCCTGGTCCACCAATGTACGAAACGCACACTCTACCACTGTACCACAGAGGCTTCAAAATATATATATATATATAAAACACATCCATTTGTAAGTTGACCAAACCTATATGTATGCTATCACTATGCTTGTCATATACCTTGTGACTAGTTAATTCGTGGCCTATACCACGATAGTGCATTATTTACATTCTACTTTTGCATTTATTAGTACGTACAACTTCCCTACCTTTCCAACATGGGCATGTCCTGTAAATATATTTCTCTCTTGTTACATTCAACGTCTTGAATTATATTATAATATCCCATTTATTATTATACTCCCATGTAGTCCCGGTTGACTGTATACTCTGTCCACTTGCATTCTTGCCACATTATGACTTAATGCCTCCACCACTGTGTCAGGAGACACACTTTTTGATGAGGGGGAAAATTGTTTTTAACCATTTGTAATAATATGTAGTGTGTAAGTATAGTATGTAAGTAGTTGTAAGTAGGATCCAAGTAGGGCGCCACTGAGCACTTACTAATGTCTTGCTTGATTCAAATTTCGCTGAACCATGAGTTTGTGGCCGCACCACCTCCTAGCCGGTGAGTGTCGAGCAGTTAGTAACGGTCTGGCTTTGGACACGGGTGGTTTTCACGGCTGCTGTTTGAAGATATAAGGCGTTGCTTAATAAATTATTAGAAAACTACTCAAAGACATTGAATACACCTACGACTGGCGTCAAGGGGCATTAACATACATTAACAGAAGGCTTGGCAACGTTCATCTTCAGGCTCGATACTCCTGTAGACCTTCTAACATGTCCAGTGACATCATGTGAAATGAGTGGTTGCTCCTCACCATGTTCATCAGTGCATATTACTTGCACATGTCCGAAAGACCACAAAATTCCGACTAACGAGCTCCTGTTCATTCAGAGCTAACGGAAAAAGGTTGGAAGCCATGGCTCCTAACAAATAGGCCTGAAAGACTTGGCTGAGACAAAAAAGCAGGTGAAGGTGGCAATGGGGCAAGCGTATGGGCGTCAGGAGCAGAAGAGGAGACAGGCTTGGCAGCATGAATATGATGCTTGCCAACGACAGGTGACTGGTGCTGGAGCTTCTAGACCGTCAGAATTGGAGAGCAGTAGACATAAGCAGTGAGAGCGTGAGCAGTGAGATGTTGGATGAGCAAGACGCCGACGTTCAGCCATACTTCCTGTGGTTTGTGCATCGTATCTGTTTCATATGCTTATGCTCTCACCTCGTCGTCACACATTCAAGTCATTTTGAAACTTTTGACGATCTTTCCATTTATTAAAACATTTTTACTTCAATGTTTTGCTGCAGAATGATTAGAGTATGGACTACAAACACATTGGTCACCATCATTTTCAAATCAATTTCAAGTTGTTGCTGTAGCAGTAGCTGTTCAATCTCAGCGTGTTCGGTGTCACTGGGCACAAGTAATTGATGACTTGACTTATCCAGATTTCCAAACCAGAGCGTGAAGTTAATCATCTGTGGTGATGAGGTTCTGTGCTCACAATTACCAGACACTTGGAATTTGGTGTGGAGGCTTGATGGAGCCCGCCAAGGGAAAATAATTTGCTCATAATAATATATAGTTTTCCAAACATTATTATCAATCTCCATATTACTATTTGACTTTTTATGTTCTCTTGAGTGAAACGTCATTCCATGCATTGAAAATTGCATTCCTTTAATGAATTTTGTCACGCACGTGATTCTCATATAATTTCTGTGCTATGTATTTTTTCATACTCACATGCCGCTAGCCGAACATCGTTTATTCATTTTTAAATGTCACAGTCTGAATCTGCACGTCAGTTACCATCAATTTTCCACCCAAGCATTTTGATCTTTGGAATTTTTCTGTTTTGCCTAAGAAATTGACACACCCTAGAGTAGTAGGAATGGGAATCATAGGAAGAAATGCTGCCATACTGTAGTGACAGGGCCAACGTCAGATGAAGCAGACCTGAAGAAGATCCCCGCAAAACTGATGTTGGGCCATGAGTTATGCTTACCTGTTGACTTGTTAATGGGAAGACCAACTGGTGAAGAGCTGCCCACAGACACAACTGGCTATGCAAAGCACCTTCAGGACAGGCTGGCTGAGGTACATCGTCAAGTCCGAGGAGCCCTCAAGTTTTCAGGAGATCTGATGAAGTGCAAAGTATGATGCAAAGGCAAGTGAGGTGAGCTTCGAGAGTGGTGACCAAGTTTGGTTATACATTCCTCAGCAAAAGAAGGGACAGTCACCGAAGCTGCAGAGCCCATGGGACGGCCTTACACTGTGTTGGACCACCAATCAGACATAACGTATCGGATTCGGGGAGGCAGGAAGTCTCGCCCAAAGGTAGTACACATGAATCATCTGTGGCAGTACCATGGGCCAGGACAGTACAGCTGGGACGTCTCCAAGGAATCGTGCTTTCCCGCAGCCGAGGATGTTGAGGAGGACCAAGTGTAAGAGGATGGTGACAGTTGCCCAAGAGAAAATGTGAATAATGAGGAGGACCAAGACCTTCCTGGAGGGGTGGACTGTTTGGAGGAGCAAGTATGTTGATGGAAGTGACATAGAAAAATATCTGATAAGCTGAAGGATTATGTCGAGTATAATTAGATGTTACATTAGGATTAAGGTTTATGTTTGTACGGTATATATTGTGTAGTTTTGTAAGGACGACAAAGGAATAGGGAGAGGATAAAGTTAAGAAGCGAGATTTGCCAGTTATGTAGTCGAGGAGCATCTCGATGTTTCTCGACGTTTACCGTAGGTTTCGGTACGAGTCAGAGTTGCCAGTCTGCCTGCTGTTAGTGAGTGTAGTTATTTCGTAAGTTATGCATTAATTTTTATGCTTTTTTTTCTCAATAATGTTTTATTTACGTGACTGTTTGTCAAATTATGTAAATGAAATTAAGTATGTATGGTAAATAATTTAGTGTTATGTAATGTAAGAAAACTCTTGCATGTTTTGGTTGTCTCTGAATTCGTAACTGTGCTCCCTCTCTAGAATACACCAGGACTGTGGAGAAGTAAATAATTCTAGTAATCCAAGCTTATATAGGGATGGATAAGAGACTAGAACAAGTTCAGTAGGTTTTTAGTTCAGTTTGAGTGTAGTGCAGTGTCAGTGAATATTGTATATTTTCGGTATTTGTGAAAACATTGGCAAACAGTAATTTGTTATTGAAGTTCGTACATCATCGGTACTTGTGAAAAACTGTGAAGTGTTGTCAAGCTTTAAGTGCAATTGCATTTAGTAAAATTTGTATAGTCCAGTGGTTGTGAAAATAGTGAAGTTGTAACTATTTGGAAAATACAGACGGTGACCTTTAAGAAGCCAGTATTTGTTTACGACTCCCTACCTGATCCTGTGTACTATACACCTAAAGGCTGAGCACAGGAAGAACAACTCACTGGGCAACGTCCTTCTTGTACTGAACTACTGCTGTTGGAGCCTGTGGCAGTGTGGGTTGCAGACGTAACACTATATTGTGGCCAACTGCTCATCGGTGAAGAGTTCACGAACTCTGTACAGAAGTCTCAATTATTTAAAAGCATTTTTAGCAAGGGATTTAACATAAGCTGTAAAGCTTCGGGTGATGTTTAGTGTGACACCTAGATATCAATTGTAGTGGATATGGGAATATTGACAATTATGTAGTAGGCTAAGGGATTCTTTCTGTTGGAGAAATTAATGTATTTAGTTTTCTGAGCACTGAATGAGACCAGATTTGTTTGTCCACACTGATTAATTTTACGAAGGTCCTGGTTCAGAGAAACTGCTATGTTTATTTGGAAATTTATTATATCAGTCTGTGAAAGAACTATGAAGTGCCGAGTCTTCAGCATAAGAGTGTATTGGGTTGTGTGTGACAGACAGTAGGTCATATGAATGAGAAAGAGGGTTGGGGCCTAAACTGATCCCTCAGGTACGCCAGCATTTATGGAATGATTGATTGATTGATTGATTGAAAATAATTAAAATCTGGCGGCGCAACTGCCAGGGTCATATGCCACCTGATGACAAAGTAAAAGACACGACAAAATAAAAAGTGCCTATTCAAAATAAAGTTAATATATGTTAGTAGGAATAAAACACTAAAAATAATAAAAGAATAGTTTATAAAATAACAATTACTTATAAAAGTGGAAGGAGGCCCGCCTCCTGAAGAAAACTAAAAACATCAGTAAAATCATTAGAGGCCTCACCAAGCATCGAGGACAAACAGTAGGCACCATCTGCCCCCCCATGCCTATGAAGGAACCTCTGACGCAGGTCCCCCAGACTCGGACACTCGACCAGCAAGTGACGGACAGTAAATGGAACAAGGCAGTCATCACAGTACGGTTGAGTCTCACCACACATGAGGAACCCATGTGTAAGCCGAGAATGGCCAATGTGAAGCCTAGCAAGAGCCACCTCCAGTCGTCGAGACATAGAGGGGAGAACCCTTGGCACAACCACTCACTGAAAGATTTCTTTTAGTTTATTGTGAGAAACACCATCCCAGTGTCTCTGCCAACACGTACGAATTGCGTACCGCAAGTAAGGTGTTACATCAGAAACAGGAAGTGGGTAGTCGGTTGGGGGCTGTTGAGAAGACGCAGTTTTAGCTAAAGTGTCTGCCCTCTCATTGCTCACCACACCATGTGCAGGACCCCAACAGAAGTCTACATGGCGGCCACGACGGCCAAGAAGAAAAAGCCATTCTAAAATTGATAAAACCAATGGATGGGATGCATTAAAAGACTCCAGTGCAGACAAAGCACTATGCGAGTCACTGAAAATCACAAAAACGGATTGAGGGAGAGTGAAAATGATTTTAAGAGCATATAAAATTGCAGTCAGTTCTGCCGTATACACTGAAGTAATGCCAGGAAGGCTACCGCCCTACTAAAGGAAGGGAAGACAACACCAAATCCTACTCCAGTATCAGTCTTAGACCCGTCAGTGTGGACGGGGACAGAACCCTCATGAATGGAGGCATGTTCTAAAAAGAGAGAGAGGGACACCTGAGAGGGAAGTGAGCCCTTTTTTTCAACAACGGACTTACAGAACGTCATGCGAGGGAGTAGCCAAGAACCCACCCTTGGGATCCGATGTGGACAAATTGCCAGTCTCAGGACAGAGAGGGCTAGCATAACAGACCGGACCCGGTAAGCAAATGGCTTTGGGAAATTGGGACAGGTCTCAAAAACAGAAGATCGGGAATCCTGGGAGACAATGGCACAAGAAATTGAGTCTGGAATGCGTTGAAGACGATACCAACACCTCATCATTAGCAACTGGCGTCGCAAGTCCAAGGGGAGTACACCAGCATCTACCAACAAACTTGGAATTGGGGATGATCTGAATGCCCCAGTTGCCAGACGTACACCAGCATGATGCACAGAATTTAACAACCGGAGGTGGGCATCTGTTGCAGAGGAGTAGACCTCACACCCATATTCAAGTTTAGGAAGAATAAGAGACCTATGCAAGAGGAGGAGGGTCTGACGGTCAGCACCCCAAGAGGTATGAGCTTAAACCCTCAAAAGACTCAAAGCTTTAAGACAAGCCACCTTAACAGAACGAATATAAGGAACCCAGGTTAATCTTCTATCAAACAGAAGACCCAGAAACCGCGTCTCTTCCACACAGGATATTCTCCTACCATAGAGATACAAGTCAGGGTCTGGGTGAAACCCTCAAAGAAAACAAAAATGTATAGCCACTGTCTTTGCTGAAGAAAAATGAAAACCGCGTGTTTCTGCCCAGTCAGAAATCCTATTGAGAGCCAGCTGCAACTTCTTCTCTATCAGAGACATTCTAGACGCGGTGAAGGAAATCGAGAGGTCATCAACATATAGTGATCCTAGTACACCAACCGGAAGTACACTGATGACGCTGTTAATGGCTACAGCAAACAGAGTAACACTAAGGATACTCCCCTGTGGTACTCCATCTTCTAGTGGTCAGGCATTAGAAAGCACTCCTCCACTTGCACCCTTAAAATTCGGTTAGACAAAAATTTTTGAATAAAAATAGGCAAGGGTCCACGAAGACCAAACTCACGAAGAGAGAGTAAAATACAATGTTGCCAGGCAGTGTCATATGCCTTCTCCAGGTCAAAGGCGACCGTGACCTGGTGTTGGTTAGTGGAGAAAGCCTCACAGACAGAAGATTCCAAGGACAGCAGTGCATCAAAGGTAGATCGCATTGTTCGAAAACCAAACTGGGCAGGGGATAAGAAATCACCTTTCTCCAAAAACCACACAAGCCTAACATTGACCATCTTTTCCAGAACTTTACATATACATGACGTTAGAGAAATAGGCTGATAATTCGTTGCCTGTAGGTGGTCCTTATCTGGTTTGGGGATGGGGATAACCACAGCAACACCCCAACTAGCCAGAAACTCCCCAGAACACCAGATCTTATTAAACAGAGCAAGCATAAACAAAAGGGACACATCAGACAGGTGACTTAAAAAGACATAAGGAATATCATCATAACCAGAAGAAGAGTCATGGCACTGCGACAGAGCTGATTGGAGTTCAGATATTGACAATGGAACATTGTAAGGGTCTCTCCCAGCAGTTAAAACTGAGATCACAAGACTCTAGGCGCCGACGGTGGCAAACTGAAGGCGTATCCGCATCCTTCTGTGACACACTGGCAAAATGATCAGCAAGCAGCTCTGCAACAGCAAAAGGATCAGCCACAATTCCACCTGCCGCAGATAAAACGGGAGGCGAGGGGGCAGTAAATTTCCCTGAAATTTTCCTTACCCGGTTCCATACCTGGGTGATGGAAGTCCTCGAATTAATGGAGGAAACATAACCCTTCCAGGATGAACGCCTGGCCTCCTTTAAAACCTGCCTCATATGAGCTCATGCCCTCTGATACGCCACCAAATACTAAGGATCCCCACGGTGACGATGAAGTCGAGAGAAGGCGACTCGTTTGGCTTTCACTACTTAACTGCACTCAGAGTTCCACCAAGGAACTGGACGTTTAGGAAACTGACCCTTCGTTCTTGGAATAGTTAAAAGGGCTGCTGAGTCCAACAAGTCAATGAAATATGACACTGCCTCAGTAAGACAGCCAAACTCATTGACAGAAAGGAAAGTGGAACTTAATTCCCTGAAACGTGGCCAGTCAGCCTTATCCAGAAGCCAGCGAGGAAGATGTGGCTGAGGTCCACCTGCACTAGCAGTTAAAAGTAAGGGAAAATGATCACTCCCATACAGGTCTGGCAACATATCCCAGGTAAAATCTAAAACTGCATCAGCTGAGCATAAAGACAAATCAATGGCAAAAAAAGTTCCAGTTTGGCTATGGAAAAAGTCATTTTATCAGCATTGAAAATGCCCAGCTCCTCATCTTCCACTAAAGAGGCCAGCATGACACCCCGAGGGTTGGCCTCACTGTTTCCCCATAGTGGATGGTGTCCATTCATATCTCCCAGTAACAAAAAGGGAGGAGGAAGGCCACGAATAAGATGTTCCAGATCAGCCCTTTCAACAACAGCACTGGGAGGTAGATAAAGACTGCAAACTGTATACTGCCGACATAAAAACATCCGGACAGCGACAGCCTGCAGGGGAGTAGAGATGTCCATATGACTGTACGGAATATCATGGCGAAGGAAGATAGCAGCACCTCCATGACGACCTTGACCCGGCACAGGATCTGAATAAAAGGCTTGGTAGCCAGAGGGACCAGAAGGAACAGCATCATCTACCATGGTCTCCTGGATGCGCATGCACAGAGGAGTAAATTGAGAAACAGGATGACAAAGTTACTCATAGTTAGCGCATAAACCCCGACAGTTCCACTGGATGATAGAACCCATAATGGAGGAAGGATGACTAAGTGTGAGACTGTACACCTGACAAGCGAGAGGGTTTGGATTGATGCTTATGAAGGCCCTTCACAGGGGCCTGCCCAGCACCAGAAACCCACACCCTCTGTCGAACATCCGTGGGTAAATGAGAGGCTGAGGAAGTAAGTTTTACAACACTCCTTCTTTGAGTGGGCATACCAGTTTGTTTGGAAGGTGGCTTTGTAGGCTGTTTTTGAAGGTGTAGGACGGCCAGTGCTCTTACCAGAAGCCACAGAAGTGGAAGTAGAGTCCACAGGACTCGAATCATTTGAGGAGGCCATCCTATCCTGCAGATTTGAGGCACCAACGAGCTGTCCAACAACATCCCCAGGTGGGGATGGGACCGGAGGTGAACCTGCTGTTTCGGATGTCGCCTGGGTAGGTCCCTCAGCCTGCTAAGCAGAGGGAAGAGGAGAGGTGTCGATAGAAGGGTCGACAACAGAGACCTTAGGTGGCCGGTCTTCATGCTCAGAGGACTCTGACGAACAACGGTGGCATTTGCCAGCTACAGGTAGAGCCATGGGCAGACTGCGTAGGACAGGAGAAGGAGTCTGGTCAACGTGGACATCGGTCATCACCACAGAAGTGTGCAAGTCATCAGCCACCGAAGTGGGGGCAGAAACAGTCACAGCAGGGGGTGCACAAAGTTCATTTCCACAAACAGTATGAACGATAGGGACAGCATTCCGCAAAGCACTAGATGATGCAGTGGGCACTGGATTGGGTCGAGGCTCTCTCTGAGACATAGGGCGGTGTACTGGTATTCCAGTAAGGACAGAAACATAAGTAACACCGGGCTGAAAAGAGCGAGTCTGGGCTCTCTTCTTAGCCTAAGGGAATGAAACCTTCTCAAGTGTTCAAATCGATAAAATCTCCTTTTCCAGGCAATAGCGAGGACAGTTTTTGGAAGATACCGCATGAGGGCCCCCACAGTGATAGCATTTAAGGGGTCCTGGACAGTCATTGGCATGACTTGGTCTGCCACAGGAGATAGACACCAGGAAGGCCAGCCTGTGAGCGGCGGCAAAATCGGCTAACATGTCCATACCCCTGGCAGTGAAAACAGCGCTTTGGGGTTGGCACATATGGCTTCACAGGAAGCAATAGCCATGCCAGTTTCACGGACCTAGGCAATGTCAATTTATCAAATGTCAAGAACAATGTTGGAGTCGGGGTCAAGATCCCATCTATCTTTTTTTGAAGGCGCTCAACCTTCACCACACCAAACGACCGCAGCTCTTCCAACAATCGTTCCTCTGAGTATCTGAGGATGTCACGAGAGAAAATGACTCCCTTACATTGGTTGAACGTTCCATGAGGAACACAGATAACAGCAGAACCAGCAGCAGAGGTCAATTTCATTAGCCAGGAGCTCTCCTCTGGGGAGGACACCTCAATGAGGATGCTTCCATCCCCCTGGGAAGAGATCTTGGGCTCTCTTCCACAAGCTGACACTATGGCACAGTGCAGCTCAAAAATATCAACATCTAGGACTGACCCTCCTACGGAGGATTTCAGCACCAGATACTTTGTGTATGAAGCCGGCACGAGCTCTTCTGTGCCCAAACCCAAGGCCGTACCTACCTGACGTGATCGCCTCCCAGTCCCAGTTGAATGCTGAGGCAAAGAAGGAAAGTCACCAGGGGCCTGGTAAGGCTCCAAGGTGGCAACAAGGGAGTCGCCAGGGACAGAGCCAGAGTCATCAACGAAATTTTGGTTTTCAGTGGCCATGTGCTTCAAAAAAACACTTCATTCCCCCACCCCTCCACCCACCATGGAGCCCAACAAGGGGAAGTCATGTGCCAGGGATAACACCACTGGTGACTCCAGAGGTAGCGGAAGAGTATACGCGGGTAACCACCGGGGGACCTAGGCAAGGGTGACTCCAGGACGATAGGAGCCACCAGGCCCCCCAGTGCCCACTTGACCCTAGCCAATGCATGACCAGCTGATTGACCTGGTTGGGCCCAACCAGGACGCCCGTCTAGCCAGAATAAGGGACCAAAGAGGTGTATTGCTAGCTGCAGGGTGCATCGTGCAGCATCGCTCAACCTCCAGGACTCCCGTCTCCCAGCATTACGGGACGCCATGCACGGCAAACACGTGGGGAGGTAACAGTCCCGCCCTAGGTGGCAAATGGGCAGGGACTAACATCACCAGCAGACCTCCTCCACCAGTGATGTAGGGGGTGCTTGGTCCACGAGGCCGACAAATGCCGAACCCTACAAAGGTAGGCATGCCTCTAAAGTAGGTGGCACAGCCAACCAGGCTTCAAGCCCCGCTACCACGTCAAGGTGACCCCCTGCAGCGGGGATTTATGGAATGAAACTGGGAATAAATTCCATCTACCATGACTCAATTTTTTCTATTTTGAAGGTAAGAAGAAATCAGAGGAGCCAGTGATGCATGGCCATAGTGTGACATCTTAGACAATATTGCCTGGTGCCATACTTTGTCAAATAATATGAAGCGCTATTGTAGGTTGGTGTTTAGTGTGACACCTAAGATATCAATTGTACTAGTGGTTATGGGAATATTGACAATTATGTGGGAGTCTAAGGGATTCTTTCTGTTGGAGAAATTAATGTATTTAGTTTTCTGAACATTGAATGAAACCAGATTTGTTTGTCCCCGCTGATTAATTTTAGAAAGGTCCTAGTTCAGAGAATTTGCTATGTTTATTTGGGACTTTATAATATCAGGTTGTGTAAAGGAGGTACTAAATGTGAAAGAACCGTGAAGTGTCAAGTCATCAGCATAAGAGTGTATTGGGTTGTGAGTGACACATAGGAGGTCATTTATATCACTTTGTAAGAGGGTTAGCATCAAAACTTATCCCTAAGGTACGCCAGCATTTATGGGATGAAATTGGGAATAAATTCCATCTACCATGACTCGTATTTTTCTATTATGAAGGTAAGAAATTAGAGGAACCAGTGATGCAAGGCCATCGTGTGACATCTTAGACAATATGGCCTGGTGCCCTACTCTGTCAAATGCTTTTGAAATATCAAGTGCTATTGTGTGTATTTCACCATGTTGGTCTTTTGTTTTGTTAATCTGATGGGTAAGAAGGCAAAGTATGTCTACAGTTGAACGTTCTGCTGATCATTGATTAATTAATTGATTTCTAGGTGCTTGACTATGTGGTTGTTTATTAGTGTCTCAAAAACTTTAACAAGAACGGCAGTTATAGCGATTGGTCTATAGTTTGCTGGATCAGAAGTGGCTCCCTTTTTAGGAACAGGATGGATATTTGCTTCTTTCCAAGAGGCTGGAAAACTTGAGGTGCATATGCATAAGCAGAAAAATTTTTGCCAATACAGGGGCCAGCTCTGGGGAGCAATTTTTAAGTACTAATGAAGGAATTTCATCTGGACCAGGAGCTTTGTCTAGTGAGAGATTCTGTAATAAAGTTTGTACGTATCTTCTGTGAATCTTGAAAGGAGGTATTTGAGGAGAATCAAAATCAAGTACAGGAATAGTGATTTTCTGTACTTGGGGTTGACTTCGTTGAAAAAATATCAACAAGAAGGTTGGCTTTTCCACGTGGGTCATTTGCTATATTTCCACTGGGGGACTGTTATGGTGGAATGGAGGAGGTGGTAGTGAAGTTAGATTTGAATGAATTAAGGGTAGACCAGTATATTTTGTTATCATTTGGGTTGTTTAGTAGTTTGTTAGCTTGTCTATGAAGAAAGTTTTAGAAAGACTGATAATAGTTTTTGCACGGTTTCTGATATTTCTACAATAGTTTGAAGGCTTCATTAGTTTTGGCCCTTGTATAAGTGTTATAGGCTATTATTTTATGTTCTGTTACTCTAGCACAATTGTGGTCAAATAATTTAGGTGAATCACATATTTTTCTGTAACTATGGTGGGGAATGAATGTTTCCATGCCGACTTTAATGAAATCCTGTATGTGGCCCAATGTGGAGTTTGCATCTTGAGAGAAAAAGGAGGTCCAAGGAACATCCATGAAAAAATTTTGAAGACCCTCCCAGTCTGCCCGGTCGTAGTGCCATTTAGTCACCACGACAGGTTCAGGGCAGGAGGGTGTGGTAGGTGTTGAACTGGTGGCTTGTATCAGACAATGATCAGATGATCCAAGGAGGGGACTTCACTTCGACATTAGACCTATGTGAATTGGTTGTTAGAAACAAGTCCAATAGGTGGGGCTTTTGATCGGGGTTGTCTGGTACATGGGCAGGTTGAATGACTAACTGGGTAAGATTAAATGAGTCTGCATGTAGCTCACATTCAAGACCAGAGTCATCAGTTCTGGCTGAATAAGTGAGCCGTTCAAAATTACGGGCATTATAATCACCCAGGATAGTAATTTGTTATGCAGTATTAATGCTGAGGACATTTAGGTGTGAAGACAGTCAAATAAACTCGGCTCTGGAGGGCATTAGGTGAACAATAAACACAACAGAAACACTAAATTTTACCAAAAGATTTTAACTGGTATATGGAACAGTCGAAATGAGGACAATTAAAATTAGTAATCTCCTCCATGGCAATTTCTGATTTAGCAAGGCAACATGTGCCTCCTTTGGGTCTGAAATTTTTAATCAAAATATAACCAAGAAAATTAGCTAAATCAGAGGTGGAGCGTACTTGAGTCTCTGTCAAAAATAGCAGATCTGGGGATTCAAACTGGAGGAAATTGTGAACTGATTTTGATGTTGGAGCAAAATCCCCTAATACTGAAGAAGGAAATTTTACTGCACTGACGAGCAGTTTTGGAGCGCCGCAACACTGAAGGTGGCACAGTTGTTAGATGACGACTGGAAGGGCCCTGTGCATATAACCCTGCCCTGCTGGTGGTGGTCATTCGAGAAACCACTGCACTGCTTCCCAGTATAGCAGCAGCCATGTTTCTTTTTATTGGGGGGGGGGGCAGGGATGTGTTGTGGAATATGTATGGCATGCAATGGCAAGATTGGTGTTTTATGGAGAGAGGATAGCAGGTTTAAGGAAATGTTATATAATGTGGATGTGTGTGTTGTGTAAGAAGGGCAGCCTGATGCCCTCAAACGTGTGAGGGAGAAATATGTTTAACCATTTACCAAAGCCTAGGAGAGAAAATGGAATCCAGGCTATTCCTTGAGTCTCCTGTTACCTTGGTGGTAGTACTTCCCTAGGCAGGGCTGCCTACCCCTACTACTAAAACTAGGTATGAATCATGATATAATAGATGCAATTATGGATCAGATGTAATATATAATTAACCTGAACTTGAAGGCTTGAACAGAAATAATTCATTAGTGGAAGGTTCACTTTTCCATACAAATAGTCATTAGAAATTCTGAGAATAGAGAAAGAGAATTTTTCATCCATAATATGAATTATATGGTAATGCAAGATATGGGGTTTAAGTATAATGGATGGTTACACATGTATATTTTGTTTCTATTTACATAATATTTGCTTAAAACTGGAACTCATATTCTACACAATTACTAAGCATTATAATACTGGGAAGAATTGCTATATAACATTACTTATCTTTATATATAAGTAGAATATTTCATTTTTAAGAAGCTATATTTGCATATCACTACGATTGTATGATGGTCAGAATTACATGTTTTACCTATTATTATTTAATCATTGATATATATGAAATTAATGTCGGTGTAACTTCAAAGAAATGAGTTAAAATATGTATGGAGAGATCATTTTCCTGTCTTGATAATAACAGTGAAAAGAGAATTGTTTCAAGTTTATTTTTTAAGTCCAGAACCAAACACTATTGCTAGTAACATGGTATGAATATTTTTTTTCATTATGGATAATAGGAAGTTTGTTCAATAAAAGTTTAAATATTTTTGCCCTTTTCTACATAGAGAAATCATCTTGCATGTGTCAAATTAATAAAATTCCCTGACAAAATATGTTTTATTGATCACAACAATTAACCATCTTAGGCCTATCTCAAGCAGAAGGAGAATAAAAATAATAATTACTATGATTATATTTTATTCATTATGTTTATTATTATTAATATTATTATTATTATTATTATTATTAAAGCAACTGAAACATTTTCAGGTTATAAGCTAATTTTAATTATTTTCCAGTTAACACTGCACGTTCACAGTACATCTACAGTCACTTCTAAAACCTTCCTTCGCAAGTCCACTCATGTGCTCTAATAAAATGTTCATAACTAGAGGATTATACTATAGAGAGAGGAAGAATCAGGGAGAAAGACTGAGAGTCGAGAAGCTGAGGATCAAAGAAATGGCAGATGAATACAGGACACAAGTGGGGGAGGAGTTAGAATCAGTGAATTAGAATAAAATGGATCTGGACAGCCTGTGTAATGCATACAGGGGCGCTTAGTTAGGAATGCTAAACGGGTGTGTGGTATGGCTAGAGTAACAACCAGAGTTGCCAACTTAGCGCTTTTGGCGCTAGATCTAGTGCTTTTCATAATAATTTAGCGCCAAAAAATATTAGATTTTCTTCTATATCTAGCGCGTATTGAGGTCCAATTTAGCACAAAAATTTGAATTGTTTACCTATAGTTTAGCGCGTTTTAAACTTGAGCTTAGCGCTTTTGAAGATTTCTGCTTGGTAACACTGGTAACAACAAAGAAGAAAGGTACGGCATGGTGGGATGAAAAAGTTAAAAGAACAGTGGAGAAAATAGGAAGTGGCTACAGTTATTACAGGACAAGGGTTCAACTTAAAAAAGAAATGAATCTGCTGAGAGGAGGAAGAATGTAAAGAGACAAGAGAAGAGGAAAAGGAGGTAAATGGTGATCTAAAAAGAAAAATGAATGCAAATGACTCTGAAAGTAAGAAGTTATTCTGTAAAGAGGTGCAGAAATGTAGAAGTGACAGCAGAAATAATTGTGAAAGTGTGAAGAATATGTAAGTGGTTGATTATTAGCCCATGCGGATGAAGTGAAGGCCTGATGAATAGGGATAGTGAAAGCAGCGCTGCTGTAAACATGATTGGTTTTGGGGTTGTGCAGAGAAGGAATGCAGTGCCAGGAAACGTGACTCACACAGATAAAGAACGCTGTTAAGCGGATGAAAAATGGGAAAGCAGCTGGGGTTGATGAGGTGTTTGCAGAGATGGTTAAGTATAGTGGAGAGAGTGCAATGAAGTACTTGTTGGAGATATGTAAGAGGGCATGGATGAGAGAAACTGTACCAGCAGAGTAGAAAAAAAAAAAAAAAAAAAAACTGATTGTGCCATTGGAAAGAGGCATGCGGGCCTGAGTCTGGTCCTCCACCCAGACTCTCAACAGCCTCTCCATTTTCTCCATCACACAGTCATGGGCACAGGTCTGGGTAGTACTCAGAGACACTGGGTGAAGCAGCCAAATCAGTAAGTTTCTGCTTGTTCTTCAGGATAGTGCACACGGTCGAAGACGAGAGCTTGTAGGTAGAGCAAAGCTCCGCCACATGCACATCACTATTGTGCTTCCTAATGATCTCCAGTTTCTGGGTGACAGAGATAGAAAACCTAGCACGCTTAGACATGGGAGCACTAGGGGTCACAATGGAATGCTTAGAAGACATGGTGATACAGTTATCCTGGGCACAGAATAAAGCATGCTTCAAGACTGACTTTAACTGGGCAAGCTTGGCTGGAAGAATGTTTACGAAAAAAGGCGGGAGGAGGCTCGCAGAGCTAAAGTGTGACTCGTTTCCTAGCCGCTGAGCTAAACACGGTGGACAACTGCAGCGCGACCCTCTTCTCGGTACTCGTAACTGCGAATTTTTACTTGTTAAACAGACAGCGGTGCAAATTCCAAAACCTTGTATTAGAGAATTTTCGCTAAGCAATTGCACGTTAACAGGGACTTTCCTGTACAATAATAAAGATGAGCGTAGTGAGTGCAAGAATTATCGTGGCTTAAGTCTATTGAGTGTTGGAGGGAAGGTATGTGGAAGAATTAGTATAGAGAAAGTAAGAGAGATATCAGGAGTCCTAGTGAGTGATGAAAAGTGTGGCTTTAGGAGTGGCAGAGGATGTGTGGATCAAATATTTACAGTGAGACAGATAGTGAAGAAGGCTTGTGAGAATGACTGTTGGGTGTTTATGGCATTTATGGATCTGGAAAAAACATATGACAATTAGACAGAGAAGGATTGTGGAAGGTTTTTGCCCATGTACAGTGTAGATGGTAAGCTGCTAGGTGCCGTCATGAGTTTTTATGACGGTAGTGAGGCATGTGTAAGGGTTAATGGGCATTTAAGTGAATGTTTCACGATCAGTGTGGGTGTGCGACAAAGTTGTGTGTTGACCCCATGGCTGTTCAATATATTAATGGATGGGATGATGAGAGAAGTAAAAACACGAGTAATGCAAACATGGATGGCGTTGATAATGAATGGCGATGGATAGAATATCTCAAATTTGTTGTCCGGTGATGATGCAATACTACATGCAAATACCTGACAAGAGCTTGATAGACAAATGCAGAGTTTTGTAGATGTCTGTGGGCGTTGTACATTAAGAGTAAATATAGAAATGAGTAAAGTGATGATAATCGAGATAAGGTGACTTCTTATGTGATGTTACAGTGAATGGAGAGAGCCTGGAACTGGTAAGAGTTCAAATATCTCGGCACAGTGATAGATAAGAGAGGAAAATGTGCAAAAGAAGTGGAAAGTAGAGTAACACGAGGAAGGAAAGTAGCTGATGCTATTAAGGCCTTGATAATAAACAGAGGCTTGAGTGTTGCAGCTGCACGAGGCTTACATGAAGCAGTGTTAGTACCAACTTTAACATATGGGTGTGAGACTATGGTGTGGCATGATAATGAAAAATCAAGAGTGAGAGCAGTGGAGATGGGACTGCTGAGGAATGTACTCGTATGTAGAGTACAGAAAATGAATAGGATACGAAATAATTTGATTCGTGAAAGGTGCAGAGTGAGGAAGTCTATGGACACAAAGAGAGTGTACTGATATGGTATGGTCATGTGGAGAGAACAGATAACAATACAGTGATGAAAAAGGTATATCTAATAGAATTTGAAGAAGGGAGGTGAGGTAGGCCAAGAAGGTGGAGGGATATGGTGGATGTGTGTGTGTGAGGAAGAGAGGTATGAAGTAGGTGAGACTAGGGGACTGACAAGAGATCAAGCTGGCTAGATGAATATTGTTAGGAGATACGTATGATCAGGGATTTGGCACCCTTTATTAAAATGACAGTGTATGGACTGACACTATCAAATATGTTCATGTGAAGCTACAGATTGTGGTGAAAATTTTTGGCATATCAGATAGAGCCAGGATTCTAGGGTCTTGAATGATGAGTGAATGGAAGCGTGGTCCATTGGACTTGGCAAACTTGAGCTGTCTGGACGTTGCTCCTCCTCACCCTGCCCTAGGGTGGAAAAGGAGGTCTGTATGATGATGATGATTAATATTATTATTAAAGAACGGCATTTTTTCCGTACTGTCCTGTACCAAAAAATAATTGAGGGTACAGTACGAAACTACAGTACATTATTGCAGCCAGGTACGGAGTATGGACAAACATTCTGTACCATTCCATACCACCAGCCTTCCTCATAAGTGAATCATAAGATATGCTGTAAGCACTGGATTTTAAATGACTCAAGCTGTTTGATGTGACGCTGGTAAGTAGCCTAGGATTCAGCACCGTACACGAAGGTGGAGAGGCATACAGCTGTATAGGCTATACTGATACGTTCATCTCTATTCTCAGGCTGGTGTTTTGAAAGACTCTTGATGTGAGACACCCAAAAGAGGTAGGGCGCGATTGATTCGTGTAATTACTTCTGTATCAATGTTATGTTTATCTGTGAGAAAACTTCCGAGTTAGGAAAAAAATGCTCCACTTGTTTTACATATTCGCCAATGATCTGAAATCCAAGAGGGTCTACTGATATGTTTCTCTGAAATATTATATGTGTTTTATTGACATTTGAAGCCCCATAGCATGATGTTGAAAATGATGCTGAGAGACTGTATTAGGGCTTTGGCGTATGTTCAAGGACAGCACAGTCATCGGCATATTGTAGTTCTAGGGAATGAGTTACTTTAGTCTTTAGTTGTGTCTGCAGACGTCCGAGATTAAATAAGTTACTGTCTGGACGGAACTGGATTTTTTTTCCATCATCAGGGTTCACTTGCTCGTGACTTAAAAGGTTGACTGCAATAGGATAGGTGTTGAGAATGGAAGGAGCAAGGACACATCCTTGCTTTATGCCCACATCCACATTGAAGGGTTAGGATTTGGATCCACCTGTGGACACATGAGCATTCATGCCGTCATGCAGGCTTATTAGGTTGACAGGAAATTAGTTTGGAACTCCAAATTTTGAAAGATCATTCCATAAAAGTTCTCTGTTGAGAGTGTCAAAGGCATCTGCAAGATTGATGAATGCAATATATAAGTCACGGTTCTGGCCTTGGCATTTCTCCTGGATCTGTTGGGCAACAAAGATCGAATCACAGGTACTCCATTCCTTCTGAAATCCACATTGTGTTTCAGGAAATGTTGACTCAGTCAAATGTTTTTTTTTTTTTTTTTTCAATCTTGATAACATTATCTTGGCTAGTACTTTACTAGCATTCACAAGGAGGAAGATGCCTCTGAGGCTGTCACAATTTGAGCGGTTTTTCTTCATGTAAAATGTTACAATATCAGAAACCATTTGGATGGAGTTTGTTCTTGATTCCAGATAGTCAGAATAAGATTATGCAGGCACTCGTGTAATATCTGGTCACCCTCTTTGATCAGTTCAAATAGTATGTCATCAGGGCCCGGCTTCTGTTATTTTTTAGAGATCGGTTGGCCTGAACAGTTTCTGAAAGTGTAGGTGGGACATCGAGGTCTGTCGCTTGAACGGTATTTGGGATATTATGAAGGATATTGTTTCTTCAATTTAGTAAGGTAGTGAAGTGTTGCATCCATGTTTTTAAAATTGCTTGCTTGTCTTTCAAAAGGTCCCCTTCAACTGATCAGACAGGGTTTATGTAGTAATTAGCTGGCCCATAGATGGGTTTAATGGACTTGTAGAACCCATGGTGGTCGTTAATTTCAGCCATTCTTTGAAACTCTTTTGCTTGCTCAGTCCACCATTTGTTCTCCATTCATTTAGTTTTCTCTGGGTTTCATTTTTAAGATTCAGACCTTCAATTTTAAGGGTTAAGGCGCTAGGATGGGCCAACCAGTTGCTTTGTGTTCTATTCTTCATCACACCAGTCATTATGGCAGCAAGTGGAGCAGCCTAGTGTTTCTTCTGCAGTGCTTTGGAGCAATGTCTTAATGCTCAACCACTCTGCATCTAGGTTTGTTACATTGTTGTTTGGATTAAGTGGTGAGCAATGAGAGAGCTTGTCTGTAACAGTGCTGCAGAAGGTATTAAAATTTGCCTCATCCTTTAAGCTACTACAGTGTTTTGTCTTGCTGGATGGTCTGCAGCGCATTTTTGGGTGAATGACTAACTGCAGCTTGGTGACTATAATAAGGTTATGGTCTGTGGAGCACTCAGCATGATCCATAGCTCGGGTTATAAGAACTCCTCTTCGATCTCAATGCCTAACAATGACAGTCAATTTGGTACCAATGTATAGATCGTGGGTGCATCAATGTGGGCTTGTGTGTATTCTTAAGTTGAAAAAGGTGCCGTTGATGACTCGACTGTGTTTTTAAGAAAAACAGTCTAAGGCCTTTTTTGTTCATGTTACCAACATCATGACAGCCTATAATGCCTTACCAGACGTGATTATCTTCTATTCTGGCATTACAATCTCCAAGCTAGATCAGTTTGTTAATAGACAGCACTGAGTGATTGGTAGTATCCAGAGAGTCATAAAAGGAATATTTGACGGCGTCCTCAGAATCGAGCGCTGGGCATAGGCACTAATGAGTATTGCATATTGGACCTTAGAGACTGGGATGCACTAAGACATCAGCCTCTCTGACATATCCAGAGGAGTTTCTTGGATATTCTATTGAAAGTTGCTTCAGATAGCTAAGCCAATACCATGGTTTCTTCTTCCACTGTCTGGGTATCCCCTCCAGAAATAGGTATACCTTTCACCTGTTGCCCTTTCCTGAGAGGCAAGTCTCAGAGAAGGCAACAGTGTCAATATTATATCGTTTCAGCCCATGGGCAATAAGGGCAGTCCTATGGCATGGTCGTGTGTCATGGTCAGTACCAAGTAAGGTTCGTATATTCCAGGTAGGAAGAGTCAGAAGGATTATTTTGTTTTTTGACTGCAATGTAGGTTGCTTTGACAGATGCAGTTACCTGCCTAGGTGGTGCCCTCTCACAATCAGGGGCAAGCAGTTGGGTATCCGTTTCCAGCTGATTAATCACACTGGATGCTGCCATGACCTGCTCCTATACCATCAGACCAGCGACCACATGGCCAATGTGCGGGACTTGAGCTAGTGACTTTTCAGCCGCATCCACGACCTGTCATTGTCACGCTACCCTTTTGCCATAGGTCTTTTCCTTTGGTGAATGATGAGAAGGGAGGTGAGTATAGCAGTGGGAGGTGAGTATAGCAGGGAGGTGAGTATAGCAGTGGGGTGAGATGGTGACGGTGCACATTCCTTATCACCACATGACGTAGCCCTTCACAGTCTCTAATGGTGACATGAAGATTTATGATGACCGTCTACTGAGTAGGGTTGCAGGAGTCTGCTGGGACCTCTGTCTGTTGAACCCTACCTTCTGTAGGACCCCACTCGCGGATTTTTTGTTCGAGGTTTACTTCCGTAGCCTTAACCCACCCAAGGCCAATCCACAAGGCAGTTGGTTTGGGAACACTTAGTCTGACCCCTCCAGCATGGATAACTCTGTCTCCCTGCTCATCCAGGGAGAGTTCCCCCCCCTCCAGTGGTACGGCTCACCAGGTTTAGAAGTGCACACAAGCCCCCCACCACGACAAAGTGATTCCCATGGACACGTACACACAAATGTTGAGCAAAACTACACGAACAGACTCCACAAAGCTACTATATATTATCATATAAATCATAAAGAAAAGAACGTTATTTAAAAATGCTGAAAGAAACAGCGATATTATTATGCCATGCATAACTCTATATTGCATAAAATATAACATGATCCTTAAAAATTTTTGCACTTAACACATCACAACTTACTAGAAACATTAAACACCGCAAAATAGGGAAACCTTGCCCTAAAGCTTAACCTATGATATACCAGCTTACTGGCTTACCCGATAAGAGCGGGGATGCTACAAAGAGCCAAGGTTTCTTAAAGGAGCAACGTCACACTGATTATTATGGGATAAAAGGTTTCTCATCCCCACCCCGTATGATCAGCTCAGGAATAAAGTAAAAGTAGCTACTATAGCCCAAACGAAATCCATGCACTTTCTGATCCATTTACCATGGCACTAGCACCCAAGGAAGGCTTAAAACTCTCTTTACAAATATATTTTTGTAATAACATCAAATGCAAGACTGACAGTCGGAGAGGGAAGAGAGGGAAAGATAAATTATATTGTCGAAAGCAGCACGTCACGTCCAAGTTATGGCTCATTAGACTAGCAGGCAACTCGCTGAGGCTTTGACAAGAGTAATTCCAGCTCGTATTTTCCCAGTTTTCTGATAACTGGAAAATTTCCGACCACAATAACTCTGTAACAATTCTGTGTTGTGCAGAAATATTTCATGAGTAGATTTGTCAGACTAGTCCTGTAAAATAATCTAAGCCAGAAATATAGTCAACCCATAACAAACTGTAACATAATTAATTTTTTTGCATTGATACCATCCCTGAATAACTTATAAAAAATCTAGTAATATCCAAGTGCTGGAACACTGTGAAAAGTACTGCTCTTTGAAACCACCGTTTGGAGCTTGGTGTACAGTAGGCTTTTTGTAATGAGGTAAGGTAAATTATCTCAAGAACTCTTCTTTTCAGGAATGGAAAGTATTATGAAATATTTATCAGTGCAAATAACATGTGTTTCATGATTGAAAAGGGGTATCTGTGATTATAAATAACTATAAATCATAAAATATGTTTATTTTTACATATATAATAAGTAAGAAGAAAATTGTAAATCCTGCTAACAGACTCGCATATGAGTTTGATCTTACCTTTTTAATAATTAAATCTAACAGTATAAATGACAGATATTTTTTACGAGGAATCATGACAATACTAGTGCAGATTTTGCTGGGATACAGGAATCAATGTCCTCCATGCTGCTGGCCTATACTTTGCTGTTCTCGTAAGGTCAACAGTATCACTTTGAATAGATACATTTCATACAGAAACGAGGAAGATAAAACTTTCCTTCCTGATAACAATGAGGATGATCATGAAAGCTAAGTCCATAAGTATGACGAAGCGCAGTCTAAAAGGGAATGTCATGAAGCAGCTCAGATATTTGATTCCTATGGAGAAAAAGATTACACTAAATGACATACAGGAGACTTCAGCAACAGAAAAAATAAAAGCTGATGTAGCAACGTGTAAGGAGAGTATGACTGAACAGAGGACATCGAGATTAAGACTACAATATACGGATACGATCACTGTTTTACAGCAGTTCATAAAGGCAGAATGAACAGAGTATTATTTACTGCACTTGCAATCTCTGTATGACCAGATGCCTTATCTTGCTGCTTCAGAACACACTTTATATCTTAAGTCCATTTAGCCATATTTGCAGATGTTCAGTTTACAGTAAGATCACGCACATGTCTACTCAAGTTTTGCTCAAAGAAGCCTCCAAGGCATCTGTCGTACTGATGCATATTGGGCAGGTCTGTCCTCTGATCTGTGACAGAACAAATTATGATGAGGAGCATGAAAGCAAGTGGGGGGGTTGACACTGGGAGATGTATGAGTCTGCCTGAAGCACAAAGGGCCATGTGGTTACTTGGGATGCCAGCCTGCCCTGCTGTGATCTGTGTAGTACAAAATCTAACACGTGCAGGAGATATCTCTAGTGGGCAGCACAAGCATCTCTCAGGATCATGTGTTCAACGAGACAAGAAAGATGTATGCAAACCTCTAGGTTTCCTGACCAGTCTTGATGTTTCCATCCAGACTGCAACCTGTGCAACATTGCAACTGGAATGGTGGCAGCTAAAACAGCCGATGTAGACACTTCTAAGAAAATAGATGAGGATATTGATCAGCTGAGCTGCAAAAATGATGGAGAGTTCACCTTTAGGTGATGACACTGGCCGTTCATGAAAAGCTAATAAACCAGTTCTTCGCTGAGACATTGTCGTCATTTGCAAAAGTAGAAGCAGCTATGCCAGGTGGTAGCAACATGGAGAATGTCATTGATGGTGGATCACAAAATATGTGTAATCCTTGTCCAAACAATGCTACTTATGACAAGATTGGAGATCTCTGTGTAGAATTAGTGATGAAGAAGTATGGGAAAGCCATTGTTGTTTTTGATGGCTGTGAAGCTGAATTTACTATAAAAGACTGCGAACATCTGAGATACAGCAAAGGTGTCACATTACCAACATTAAAGTTCACAGCAGACATGAAATGCAGTGTGTGAAAAAATGTTTCTTCTGAACACCTCCAACAAGCAGAGATTCATCATACTTCTGTCCGATAAATTAGATGATGGTATCCATACTTCCCAGTCCTAAAATGCTATTACCTCATCTTGCAGAAAGCTATACAGACCTACTGACACTGGGGGCGGTACCTTACTGACAAAGGTCTGATGCCTAAAGATACAGACCTTCCACCAGCACCTTGAACTCCTCTAAATGTGGTCAAATGTAACTTTAAAAGTAAAATACATCCCTGAGATGTTGCTGTCGAAAACATGACCTACAGAGTTCTCTTACATGTGGTGAATGTAAAAGTATTAGTTATAGTAACTGTTCTCAGCCAGAGTTCCCAGACATGTATGATGATGAAGATTAGTACAATGAAAACCTTGTGAAACTTATGAACTCAACGTTTCAGTCCTAGAAATATATACAAGTGCATAAACACAACACTTGACGGAAAGTTATGTTTATGACTGGAATTAACATTGTCTCCGTGACTTGAATATTGTAAACTGTTGTTTTTATTGTTGTAATATCCAATAAACATTTTTCAAAATATACAAATGCTTTCTTTTTATCCTTTGGTAGATTTAACATGACTTAGGTAGAAAAAGACATGCTTTTGGAATTATAGATTATTCATATTACGCTTAACTCACAAATACGTGGCTTCCAACCTTGCTGCAAGATGTAAAGTGTATCATGTTCAACCACATGGATTTTTCAATATATATATATATATATATATATATATATATATATATATATATATATATATATATATATATTGATTCGTAATGGTATCTGATATTTATGTAAAAATCTTTTCTGTTCCATTTTTTTGGGGGGGTTAAACCATACATTGATTGGACAATACTATTTCCAAGACGATAATGTACATTTAAAGTTATTTTGTAATATTGCTGCACTACACAACCTGTTTTGCAACCCTATCCTCCCTGCCGCAGTTCACACGTTAAGATAAATTCCACTTCAACTTCTCGATCAATATAGCTAGTGAACATTGAATTCTTTCCTTTCAGTGGAAGGAATATTAAAGTTCGATACGTACACACGATGTTATTTTTTGTGTGAATCTAACTGTGTAAACATGAAAGTCCGTTCCCTTAGATCTAGCACTCTCCGTACGTGTCACACACCTTAACATACGACTATCACCACCATGGTGCTAATATCCACCGTCTGTATTGGAAGAAAAGCTAAGTTTGGGTTGTTTCATTCAGTACTAGTTTAATTATATGAGTGTGATGTGTTTTTATGACTCTGTTCAGTCTTGCAAAAGAAGAGTCAGTCAGTTTCAGTGAAATATGGATACAAATTGTTCCCTATAAACAGCCTGGGATCAAAACCGCGACCATTCAGACTATACTTCTTTAATTCCTTGACTACCACGTCTGTATTTGCTTCCAGTAATATTCTGTAACCAGGATCTGAGTAAAGAACAAAAATACTTGTGAGGTGGTTGTTTTTACTAATGATCAACGCTTCACTTAATGAGCTTTATCGAGTGACAAAGCTCAACAGAGCGAAGACCTCTACCTTTTTTTTTTTTTTTTTTTTTTTTTTGCCAGTTTTGTGGGCAATATTTCCCATATAATTCTGGCAGACAAGGTCTTCTTGAGTACCATGACAACAAATTTAAAAAGGTAATACAAGTTATGTAGGCTATCATTATTTCATCTGGCATAAAAACTTATTTCCTTGGATAAACTATGTTACCAAGAGCAACATTGTCTTTAGAAATATCACATTGGTGTCACTAAGTGCTTTACTGACGTTTGGACACAGACATGCAGGGTAGATTGTGTGTCTTTCAAAATAAAACGACCCGAGTATATTTTACCAGTATTTACCAGATTATCTCTTCTTATATTTTATTTCTGCTGCGGCTGACATACGATTATATCCAGCTTAAGAGAGAACCCTTGTAGTTAAGGAGTATCTGAAATTTGTAATTTAATTCCTCCTATACAAAGTGGCTCTAAAGCTGAATAAAATTCTTTATCAGTAACAAAATTATAATTGAAAAGCACACACACACACACACACACACACACACACACACACACACACACACACACACACACACACACACTAGCTGTTATCTAGAGCATGCCAAGTAATTACGTCCTTCTCATATGCTGACGTTAACATCGATACTTGTATTGACTTTTGCCTCACGTAAGTGGAGTCGACGGACAAGGCTTGTGGCTTCAGTTGTGTGATGTTCACCGTCCAACGTGGCTCACCAGCTGTTTCTCTTGACCTAAAATTCACAATTGGCCCTCAGAACACCAAACAAAAGATGGGTTTAATATATTATCTTGTGGCTCTACCAGTATATAACTTCAGAAACACTATTTGAGAAGTACAAAAGGATTCTTAACCACCAACTTGTTCACTCCACGCACCATGCACAACTGGGCCTCTTGTCAACGTCTTGTGATTCTGCCACTAAAATGAAAACGACGACGTCGTAGTAAGATGGTTAATTTGCAGTTAAGAAAAGATTGACTAGGATGAATTAATACTGTCTGTTATCCAAGAAGTCGGTATATAGAAAGTTGGGAGAGACCTCCCTCCTACATCTCCGAGGAGAAGTGCCCCTGGAACAAGTATACTGACTTACCTGACAGCTGCAAATTTCCTACACCCAATTCAAAACTCCATTCTCTGTTTACGATTTTCAGCATTCTGAGTTTGCAAGTTTCCTATGAATGATTATTGTTAAGATTTAACCTTAACCAAAAGCTTCCTTTGCTGAAATACTATACTCTGGTGGTAGCTAATCACCAATTGACATATGGTTCTTGTGGATGTATTAGCAGCAGCCTTTAGACAAAGAGGTTTACAATGATGCGTTGCATACATGTACTCATGTTCTTCGTGTGGGCTTTGCATGTTTTGGGATTATTTCCCTACCGTGTCGTCGTGGGCCAGAGTAATGCTGTACTCCACAAACCCCTTCTGCTGTACAGTCTGCTTCTAATAGCGTCAGTATTGGTCATCGAAATCAACTTTTTCTCAAATTATCCCGGGTTTGAAAAAGTATCACCAGACATTTTTATCAATAAGATTGTGCAGGTGATCAACGCGATTGCCTTCTATATTTGTGTAATTATCATCGTGCTGTATTTATTCATCTTTGGAAAGAAGCTCGTTTGCATCCTTACTTCAGTACTGGACGTCGCCTATAAGATGATAGATAGAGGAAACTTTGATTGGAAATCTTTGTATTATCTTGTTTTGTTCCTGGTTTCAGATATTTACCTAATGACGAAGTCCTGGTCGGCTGAATCCATAGTTGTTATAAGGATTCAAGTTTTGATTGTCGCACTATATATTTTTCCCATCATGTTCATCATGCCAGTCTTCTTTCATGGAACACTGCAGCTTCTTGAACAAGCACTAAATTCAAGTTTTGCTCTCTTCTTTGAAAACATTAAGGGTATGTGTTCCGCAAACTTAAATAATGGCAAACCGTACTCAGTATCCCCCAGAGACCAGAAACAAATAACACCTCAGGATCAAGGAACATCCATACCTAAACCCTTCAGCCATCATCAGACTGATAGCACTGGGGGAAACAAGCATAAGATGATCAGCCAAGTGTCTTCGGCTCCGTCTCCACTTCCCACCGTGATGGATACCCTCCAATCTGTCCGTCAGCACCTGTGCATCATCGATCAGTTGACAGAGGACGTCACCAGCCATTTGGGCCCCGTCATCTGTGTCCAGCTTGTCTGTGAGCTGCTGATGATTGTGACTTACTTGGTTAGCATTAACCAGGTTACTGACATGTCTGCAGACATCGCCATCCTCATCGCTTTTACGGCTTGTCTTAAAATCATCCTATTGCTCAATGCTCCTGAGGCTCTACGAATTAGGGTGAGATACTGGTCAGAAAATCAAATATTTTTTAATCATCAGCTCTAGGACTTTTTTTTTTTTTCATTTTGTTTTAGTTAGCGGTAGACCCTTCTCATCAGCTTCGAAGTTCCCCTCCCGCGATAATGAGAGAGAATACACTGTGGAGGGGGTGGGTTAGCCTGGAGACCAAACTTATTTGTTCTTTCCTAGCTAGCACCCCCACCTACCACAAATCATTACTTAAACTAAATAAAAAAAAAAGATGCAGCTATTTTTACATGTTAGTAATTGCTATGACTCATGTTTCTTTTTTTTGTCTTTTATGTCATTCTTCCAATCATTTCATTAAGAAGTTGTACCCATTGTGGATATTATATGGCGAAAATTACAGGTAAATACTTAACCCGCCACATGCCAGTGCCGTTTCAAAACGGTCTGACATAATTTCGCGGCCAGTGCCTTTGCCGTTTTAAAATTGTTTAAAATAAAAAAATTCACTGTGACCACAGTTTTCAAGATTCGCAGGTAAAAATTGGCTGGCATGTATGGTAACTGTTCCTCCACCATACCCCAGGCTGTCAAGGCTATATGCTCACTCGCTCCCCCCCCCCTCATGCTGACTCTGCCTCACTCTGCCTGTGTGCCTCACCCAGTGCTTTACATAGTGAAGGCTTTTTTTTTTAAATACTTTCATGTAAGTGTAAGTTGTAAATATTTTCTTGTAACTGTAAGGACTATATAGTGAAGTCAAGTTGTAAATACCTTCTTGTAAGTGCCAGGACTGTACATAATGAAGTCAGGTTGTACCTATCTTCAATTATATGTAAGATAATGCAGTCACAGTGAGAAAGACATGCAAATTTTGATAGATGCTGAAGTAATAAGTAATCAGAAAAGTGTACTGAGCATTGCTATACCTTCCCAGCATAAATACCTGAGTATACCTTACATAGAAAACGACTTTCTCCCACGTACGTGGTGAGCATGAGAGAGCGGCTATACATGTAAACGAGTATGCAGGAGTAAAAAAAAACTCATTTCCGAGACTCAGTGAGCATTTTAATGGCGAAATTCGTTGTTTCCACATCACAGTATATCGTTTAAGCCCCCCCACAAAAAAAAAAAAGTTGAAAAATGGCCGGCACTGGGGTAACCCATAGGGCTAAAAATAGCCAGCATCCGGCAGGTTAAATGTTGTCAGTGATGTCTCTACATAGTTTTAGTTTACTCGTATGTTATACATACAGTATCTAAGCGAGTGCTTTCATTGTTGAAAGCAATTAATGTGAGAGTTGGGAAAGTTTAGTACACGCTCATGTGGCCAGTGGAAAAGCAAAACTGAGACAGATTGAGTGAAAAACAAAAATGCACATTTGTCTGTCTAAACATGCCACATACCAATGGCCATCCCCACAAGTTCTTAAGGATTCAAACTTAGGCACGAAGCACTGATCAGTACACTGTTCTGATCTCAAGGCCCACTGGTAGACAACCAGGTTAGTATTTGTACAGATTCAAAAGATTAAGGGCTAATCTAGTGAAGCTCATAAAGTCATTGTACAATCTGGTGAAGGAAATAAGACAGACTGTAATGTACAGTATTTACCATAGAAATTGCTGACAGAATGCAGGTATCTTTATGTTCAGTGTCAGAGGCACAGTGAAATTGTTATGTGCCTAACATAATGAAACTAATTTTTAACCTTTCCAATTAGAAAACAAGTCTTTAAGTTGAATGAATTCTGTAAAGTATAGAAAAAAATCCCCAATGTAAAGCATTCATCGAAAATCTCATCCAGATATCAGTAAATACTCCGCTCTTATTATGGATGTTCTGGGAATACTTTCCGTCCAAACTGCCGCCAAAACCATATGTTACCTCAATTTTCATGACTATTTTGCACTTTACCTAGAAAATGTTTGATTATTTCCTTCCCCTTCCCCAACTCCCTAAGATGGAAAGTGTCTCTCTTTCAGAGATGCTTTAAATATTTCTAGATTACAGAGTTGTTCACCTCCATGTAATGTATCTTTTTGCATCTAATGTCAAGAAGCCTACCGTATTATGGAGATTGTTACAACGATTGGGAAAATTTTATAGTTTTTGTTGTCTTATGCAGCATTATATTAATTGGGTACCCAAGGCCTGACCGTCCTCTTAAATAGCACAAATATCTAAAATTCATTAGACCAAAATTATATAAAATCTATAACCAATAACACTTCAGAAATGCTAAATTATGTCCTTATATGTTTATTTCCCCCCCTGGAATGTCCACATTTCTCCCCAAGGAGAATTTTTCTTCCTTTCCAGAACTCTTGGACTAAACAGACTATAATGTAAGAAAATTAAAATATCTGTCTTATCCTACAATTATGAAGTGTGCACTGTATATAATTGTGGCATAATATAAGTATAGGTAATCCTTTAATAATTCCACAGAGAGGGGATATCCTACGACGCCTGCGGTGGTTCAGTTTGAATATGACGTCACCCATAGTCAAGGAGCAGGTTAGTTTCACCACGTCACGGACAAGTATATCTGGATGGGAAACAGAGGCATGTAGGCTATACTAGTATCGGTGTATGCTTTATATGAAATTATGTGATGACACAAATGAGTGGTTTTGTAGAAGTTCTGCTGTATGTCATATGATTAAAGGCCTGCTTTCATGAAGATTTCATATAGTCATACTATGACATAACTCAGCATTACATATTATATTTATATGCAGACTCAGCCGAAGATAAAATGTTTTTATGGGGGTATAATGAGGTATATTATAGATCATCTATTGCCACTGGATATTACTGAGCCTCTCATGCATGATACATTTTATTAAGTGTTTACTGCAATAGAACACGTTGTAGTGACAGAAAACTGACCCTAATGAATTATCCATTCCTAACATCCAGTGGAAAGTTAGAGGGAAATTTCGTCCTGCAATGGACGTACACTTGGCCACACCTGAACCTGGGACAGTGTTTGTGGTAAATGAAGGTCTAGCTACAATATTTCCAACGTCCATGCAACACAGGTACTAGGTCATTACAACTAATATTTGACACATCCGTTCATTGATGTCGGTGCCATCAACAAAAGTGTGATTAGGTTAAGGTTGTCAACTGTACGTAATGTTTGACCTCTGAGACACATTTATTCTGTCCCAGATTCATATGTTGTCAACAGTTCATAGGTTAATAGTAGTAATGAGGGTAGTTACTTGTAAGTAATATTAGTTTATGATCGCAATTTGCACTGCTTTCCAAAATGTATTTCGGCGTGCTTCAATTTTTGTGTGGTGAATATGCATATCAAGTAATCATGGAAAACTCTTCGACCATGATAAAGGTAGCATGCTTTACTTCTCAGTCATCAGAGGGTAATGCACTAGATAGGGTAATCGTGATTGTGCTGCGGTGAACAGAGCCTGAAGATTGAACAACTAAATATCATCATGGGAATAAAAGGGTCATGACTGCAGTTCGGCATGCATAACTTCACCGGTTCAGGTTAAGCTGAATGGACTCATTTGGTTTCTCTCTTCGTTTACCTCATACATGTAGGAATAAAAATCCTGTGATTACCTATTTCTTAAACAAAATCAGACAACAGGGAGCATATTTTGGTTGTGTCACTGATTTTCACATTCTCTGGTATGTAAGAATTATATAATGTGTATGAAGGAATATACTCGTAGATGATAAACGACTTTATCAACAGGTAACATTGCTAGGGAAGTGTTGTTACTTGGAGAGTGAAGAAAGACGCACAAATAAACTGCACTATAGATTCCCTTTTTTCGGTGCAGGTGATGGAGTTGATGGAGGAGTTGAGGGTGGGAGGACCTCAGTTTTCAGTGTTGGGTGCCTTCACACTGGGCCGCCATTGCATCATTTCGGTAAGTTTTAGGACTGTTAAAGGAATTTATTTTTGTACCGGGTGATATTGTTTTATATAATTTCCATTATGACCACTTCACTTTGATGATGTTCTTAACTTGTTTTTTTTCCATTTTGAGAAGGACAGTTCAGCTTCGGCAAGACTTTACAAATTAGATGCTTTAGGTATAACCTTCAGGTACCCAGTCACTGTAGAGATCTACCTCACACTGAATAATATCGTCTGGCGGTAGAATAACAAGCTAACGGTTAACGTCACTGGACTGAAGGGTTAAGGGATTACTGAAGTACTTAAAAAAATACTTCGGTCAATACGCTTGAACAGTATGTAGAAAAAAATGTCACTTCGTGTTCTTGTACATTAATATGAAAATAGCTTGTCATAATTTCATCTGCTACTATAATTATTCTCTCTTTACTTTCAGATGCTTAGTGCCGTCCTTACCTACCTCGTGATCATCATTCAGTTCAGAATGCCGACCACCTCCACCTTATCCACATCTGCCGCCACACCTACCACCGCTGCACCTATCACCACATCTTAATCACATCTATCACTACAAAGGCTGCCACAGCCACCAGAATATCTGTTAGTACACCTGCCGCCATAACTGCCACAAGAACTCTCACTACGCTTAACCACCAAATCTATCGTAGCAGTTGCCAAGCGTTTCCAAAAATGTGTTAGATTGTAGGGATTATTAAGGAGAGAATGTTCAAGTTGTTCTTGTCATGGATGGCATGAGAAAGATAAAGATGAGTCTGGGGTTTATCTGCAGATTTATTCTCCAAAGGAAGTATCTCACAAGGGCAGTACTAAGGCGAGAGCGGTTTTATGCTTGCTAACTCCATGTGCTCTGTTCCTGCCTTTCCCACCGTGCCTTTTCTCTCTCCTAACCCATTCTGCCCTGTCACTCTCATTTCCCCAGAATATGACTGGTTGGGTCATTCGTGAGGGCACGTGTCAAGGGACTTTCCAAAACTGTGTGGGTTTCCCATCAGGCGTCATACTGTGCTGTGTGCGAAATTTCCACAGCTAGAATGTGCATCACTGTTTCGTCTAAATCTCTTGAGCCTAGGGATGACTTTCTTCCAGGTTCTATAATTATTACATATTAACAATATATATATATATATATATATATATATATATATATATATATATATATATATATATATATATATTATATGTGACCGACTCTGAGCATAGGCTTCACAGCCTGCTTTCAAGGCTCAGAAGTCCTCCTACGTACCGCACACCTTTACATGTCACCATTTCGGCGCTAACACCCACCGTCCATACTGAGTTCATGCTAGAGCTGTCTCATGCAGGACTGGTGTACTGGTATTAGCGTTTTTTTTTTTTTTTTTTTTTTTACGACATGTCGGCGGGTCTTCCGGTAGATCAGCAAAGTCTGATATTTATGAAATTCAAATAGTTAAACTGTTCCCTGCCCCAGCGGGATTTGAACCCGGCTCCTGGACTGCAGGCCAACTCTCTACCGATTGAGCCACCGCCAGTATATATATGTTACTAGCTATTATGTAGTGTATTATGATAATACTGTCCTGACATTATTCGGTCACGCCAAGCTGGTGTTCCTATGACAGCATGTAGTAAGCAATTACAATTTTTTTCATAACCTATTAATAAATGGTATTCATTATAATATAGTATAGACAAAATAATGCTGTAGAACCATATCACGTTGTATGGAGTAAGTACATGACAAGCCTACCACTACATCATCACTTGACTTACCACCACATCTACCATCACATCTACCAGTACACATCACTACACATACCACAACACCTGTGATTACACTTACCATTCTCCCAGTCACTACAGTTGCCACCACCTTCACAATGCCACCCAACCAAGCACACCCACAGAATACTTTCCGGAAACGACTGTTATTATTATTAATTTAAGCGCAATTGAAGTATTCTATCTATCAATCTATTGCCAGACGCCTCAATCCCGTTTGGGGTGGCCACAAACAAATCGCCTCCAAGTCGCCCTGTCCCCCGCCATTTCACTGCCCTGCTCCCAACTCACACACCCCTCTCTCATATACCTCTCCACCCCATCCCTCCATCTCATCCTCGGCCTCACATACACTCTCTTCGTCAGTCTTTCACCCTCCATCCTCTCCACATGGCCAAACTACCTCAGTGTGTTCCTCATAACGCTTCCTATCACATCCACATCCACACCACAACGCTCCTTTATATCCTCATTCGTCAGCCTGTCTCTCCACGTGACTCCACAGGCTCCTCTTAAATAACTCATTTCCACTGCTCTCACTCTTGACTTGTGTCCTTCCAACAATGTCCAAGCTTCACTTCCGTACGTTAGAGTTGGTATCACAATACTGTCATGTAGTAACTTTTTCACTTCCATGCTCACTTCCCTGTTTCTTATCACTGCTTTCAAAGAACCAGCAACCTTTCTTCCCTGCTGTACCCTTTCAAGCACTTCACCCTCCAAACCTCCATCCTTACTCATCACACTACCCAAGTACTTAAACGTACTCACATTTTCCGATTCCTCACCATCCAACCTCGCTGTACATTCACTAACTTCACCTATCTCAAAGACCATCACTTTACTCTTCCCTACATTCACCTTTAGGTTCCGTTTCTTACACACTCTCTCAAACTCATCCACCAAGCCTTGCAGCTCCCCTTCGTCTTCACTCAACAACACAGTATCATCTGCAAACAACAGTACAGGGAGTTTCCAAACACTATCCTCTCTCACCAGGGCCACTCCAACATCCACTACCCTACCCTGTACCTCTTTTATTACCCCATCCATGTACAGATTGAACAACCATGGAGACATGACACATCCCTGTTTCAAACCAACTTTCAAAGAGAAAAATTCACTTAGTTCACCATCCACACGCACTGCAGCCTTCACACCATCGTACATACTCTTCACAGCATTCAACAGCTTCCCATCAACTCCATATATTCTTAACACTTTCCACAGTCCTTGTCTATCCACCCTGTCATATGCTTTCTCCAAATCCATGAAAGCCGCATACAACTTCTTTCCCTTCTCTAGAAACTTTTCCACTAAAGATCTAAGAATGAATATCTGATCTACACAACCTCTTTGCTTCCTAAAGCCTCCCTGTTCTTCTCCAACTAATTTCTCTGTTCTTTCTCTAACTCTGTCTATAAGTATCCTACCATACACTTTTCCTATTATACTAAGAAGACAAATGCCCCTATGATTACCACACACTTCTTTTTCCCCTTTTCCTTTGTACAGGGGAATAATTATACCTGACTTCCAATCCTCCAGGACTCTACCTTCCTCCCAGGCCAATCTGCACATCTTCCACATCCATTCTACTACTATCTCTCCCCCATGCTTCAGCATTTCACCACACACTCCATCAATTCCTGGGGCTTTCCCCGATTTAACTTTCTTCATTGCTTCCACAACTTCTATCCTACTGATTTCTTCCTGTCTTCTCACCTTCCTCCTTCTCCCAGCCATTCCCCAGTCACTTATACTCGCACTACTTCCATCCTGTATGTTCAACAATTCCTTAAAGTGTTCTCTCCATCTGCTCACTTTTTCTCCCTTCTCCACTAGTAATCTACCATTTTTATCTTTCACTCCCCTGCTAACTTCACTTCCACCCTGCCTTACTCATTTCACTTCTCTCCAGAACATTTTCTTACAGTCCCTCCACTTTACACTCAAATTCATTCCAAATTCCTCATCCACTCTCTTCTTACTCTCTCTTACTAATCTTTTCACCTCTCTCTTTCTTTCCACATATAACTCTCTCTTCCGCCTCTCAACTTCTTCCACTCCCCTATTTCTCATCCATTCATTGTATGCTTTCTTGTTTTGTGCCACAGCCTGTTTCACCTCTTCAGTCCACCACGCTGTTCCTTGCACCCCCCTCCGTCTTCTCTTCCTTCCACACACCACATCACATGCTGCACATATTTCTTCTGTAAATATCTTACACACACCTTCCACGTCTCCCATCTGCTCCAATTTATATTTGCCCAATCGTTCCTCCACTTCTCTCTTATACTCTGCCTTTTTCTCATCCTCTTGTAACCTTTCCACTCTCCTTGCAACTACTCCTTCCTCTCGTCTTTCCCTTCTTCTATTCCTCCATCTTACTTGCATCCTAATTCTGGCCACCACCAAGTAGTGGTCAGAAAGTCCACTCCCCCAACCTCTATACACTCTTGCATCCTTTACACATCTTCGCATCCTTTCATCCACACGCACATAATCAATCATTGTCTTCCTTTCATTCAGTTCACCACCCACCCTTCTCATCACTCGCCATGTATACCTGTGGATCATTTTATGCCTGAAGAGGGTATTGGCTATCACCAACCCCCTCCCAGCACAAATGTCCACTAACGCACTCCCATTCTCATCTATCTCAGCAGGCACACCCCACTCACCAACTATTCCATCCACCTTCACATTCCCAACTTTACCATTCATATCACCAATCAAAAACACTCTCTCATTCCTTCCAAACTTTTCCATGCACACTTCCACATTTGTCCAGAACTCTTCTCTCACTCTTCTAGCACGATCTTGCGTTGGTGCATACACACACACAATCGCCCACATTTGTATTCCAACTTTCAACTTTACCCACACAATCCTTGACCCAACTGATCCATACTGTCTTATGCTCCTCTTCCATCTTTTACTCACAACTATACATACTCCTTCCCTTCCTTTGCCCTCTCATTCTCACCTACTCCTGCACATATACCCCATTCATACTCCTATTCTCTCACACTTTCTCCTCTCCATTTTGTTTCAGTTATTCCACATACATCCACTTTCGCACCCTCAAGCACCTGGACAATCTCTCTCTCTTTCACCTCATCATTCGCTCCTCTTACATTCCATGTACTCATTACCAAGTCCTTTGTCCGGTCCTGGGTCGTCATCGTTTGGTCAGTCCTTGTCCGAGGCTTCTTGTTTGTTTTTTTAGTTAGTTGTTTTCCGGGGAGGGGCACTAACCCTCCGCCAACCCTTTTAGTCGCCTTTTACGACAAACAGGGATACTGGGGAAGTATTCTTGAAAACCCCCCTACCCCCAGGGGGTATTGCTAAGGAAAATTTAAATCATAACAGAACTAATGCGGAGACAAAAGAGGTGGGAAACCATACTACAACATACCATGCATATATGTTCTGGTTCATGATTAAGTAATCCTGCCTAGATTAGAATCTCTTGAGAAGTAGGAGACAATATTTATAAACTTGTGAATTACTGTCACACGAGATTTACTATTATCGATATTCAAATACACATGCAGCCTTGCACCAACGACTACTTTTTAGATTATTTTTCTTCTCTATATTATTAGAATCACTCCAACATGCTTTTAACACCTACTCAGCAGTGGCAAGTGATATAAATGTTCAAATAAAATAGCCAATATGAGTGTGTGTGTGTGTTTTTTTTTATGATGATTCACCAGTGGGAAGTGTATTATATACATTATTTATTTCTTCCTTCCGGTAACAAAGCCTTGAGTTTTTTTATGATTACTCACCCGTGGCAAGCGTTAATCTATCTATAGCCACACGCCATAATTCTGTAAGGGATGGCCTTTTGTCTTTGAGTTAGTTGATTTACGGGGAGGGGCACTAAACCTCCACCAACCCATTTGTTGACACGTAGGGAAGTGTCGGTTGGTTATATGGTTGCCATCCTGCATTGTCAATGGTTTCTTGGCTTATAGGAAAGCGTTAGGCTTGTCACTCAATGCAAACCCACCTGAAAAAGGAAATAAAAAGTGACAGGAAAATGGATGGAAGGCAGACAATGGAAAAAGAACGAAAATGTTCAAGGAAGATGTAGGCAGCACAACGTCAAGTGACTAGAAGATGGTAGCCACCACTTTCTATCAAGTGTTATGCAGGTATATTTTATATATTATTTAGTATATTTCCTCTTTCCAATACTAGTCAGTCTGAATTGTGTTATGGCTACTCAACAGTGGCAAATATATATATATATATATATATATATATATATATATATATATATATATATATATATATATATATATATATATATATATATATATATATACAGTTTATTTGTTCCATTTAATAATGGTGTCGCTTTGCTTTTTATGACTACACACTAGTACCACGTGTTATATATATTTCTTTCTTTCTACACTGATACAGTAAATCTGATTTTTTTTTTTTTTTTAATGGCAAGTCACCGCTGGCAAGTATTATAACCATCCTGGATTTGTCACTCGCCTCTCTCTCTCTCTCCCTCTCTCTCTCTCTCTCTCTCTCTCTCTCTCTCTCTCTCTCTCTCCTTAAACAGCCAACATCACCTCCTCACGATCACCATTATTTCTGCTCACCCGCTAATCTTCTTTCTGGCTGCCAGGAAATCGTAGCTAAGGCTTCTCATCGTAAGAATAAATGTTGTCCAGCGTTAGGATCGTCGTTCTAAGCATTATTCGTAACAGAGGACCTGAGGAACTGTTTGCGATGACACTGTTTACTGTGCTGTTTAACAAAGCTTACACACACACACACACACACACACACACACACACACACACACACACACAAAAGCACGCACACGCGCGCGCGCAGTTGTTATCCTATGTGCAATCTTACTTATGACTTCGCTCTATTCAGGGGTAGTTTTCATAAGCCCTTGCGATCAGTGGGTGAACGAAAACTGGCTTGCGTGTGCAGTGTGACATTTTAAAAAGCCGTATCATACACTAATTACGTGCAAGTCGTAGCTTACCAGCGGCAGGAAGATGTCCAATGAACACATGACAATGTAGGTATTTACGTTTTTGAGGGTCAGGTGTAAACCTTTATTCACCTGTTGATGGCAAGTAACAATGTTACTCGTTGCCATACAGCTCCCTCAACACCGGTGTTCCACCAACAAATAATCTGGGGCTTTGTGGCAATATGCTGTTACTCTCAACAACTATCCCGAGGGCCCATGTTTGAGACTGGTTAGGTTCACTTTTAGGTCAACTGCCTACCATATGGATCTAAATGTAAATATGTTATGCCTAGCAGTCTCGGCACAGATTGAAAACAGTGGGATATCGTAACCTCACATGCAAGCCTCGCCTTTCTGCACACAGACTGATTTGGTATATTTAGACTTTGGGTTGTAGAATTTTGCATTGTGTGTGTGATGAATGCTACAGCGTCTCGCTTTACACCGACACTCACGTACAGTCATAAGAAAAACTATCGTTACCCTTCAGAGCTATGCACTATGACACACCAACGAAGTGTTGTGAAGTGACGGAACAGGAAAGTTTGTACCTCAAACCCGTCCATGTCGGATATGTGAGACACAGATATTAGAATTTGTGCTAGAGGAAAATAAAAGCTAATTAGATCGTTTGGCCTCTGTGCATAGAGACAATACCTTTTATTATCCGGCACCGAAGTCATTAAATAAAAATATGACCGAATGGTCTGAAGTCGGCAACACACATGCAGACGGGCAATGAGTATGTGCCACCCATGCCAAGCGTATAATAGTACTTCAGCCGATACAAGACAACTAAGTAAATTTCAGTATATTAATGATATGCATTACTTTCTACATATAATAAATGTTGAGTAGTAGGAAAATAATAAAACATGTTCAGTCTCATTGCTTTAATATTTTGTATACCCACCACCTGCTTCGAAAACAGCCTCTAGACGTCTGAAGCATCCATCAGGAGCATTTAACCATCCATCTTAAGCAAACAATTGAACTCAAGCACCCCTGCTAGACTATTATTAAACACAAACACACACACACACACACACACACACACACACACACACACACACAGTCGATGCCTATTGATTTAATACCATTCAAAATAATTTATTTGTTGTATTCTATAGATAATAAGTGTTGAACGGTAGGAAAAGAATAAACCTGCAGAGTTTCATTCCCCGGCGGGGCGCTCAGGGTAACGCAAAAACGTCCTATATATTTCCCCGCCAGGAGGCTCATTCTTGCTAATTTTTCTACCTCTTGTAATGTGATCGTAATATGGCAACACTAGATAGGGGAGGGGCGAACAGCAAGGACCCGCCCACATAGCCCAACTAACGTTCTTTTAGCATCGAGCAGTCCTGGGGGTAACGATACTTTTTCTTATGACTGTACCATTGGAACCTATGTTTATCAAACGAACCCTGAGCTATAATAAGAAATTTGGTTTCCTTCGCTTCATGATACGTGCCCAACAAAACTCAGTGAGCGAATCTGAATTTAATCAGTAGCCAAAAATCATCCAGGAAGAAATCATCCAAGAGTACACCCTGTATCTTACTTTCATCCTGGGTTGATAGCTGACAGTGTGCCGTAGTTCGTTGAAATTACTTGGCCACTGTGGATAGGCTATTCAGCATAGTTCGCACGATGCGATGCTATTATTATGCGGGAACAAAGCTGAGAACAGCACGTGTTTTTTTTTTTTTTTTTTTTTTTTTTTTTTGTGGGAAGTCGATGTACCGTTGAATATTCAAACCTCGTCAATGTTACTATGGAAACGACCTAACCAAAGTTCTTGACTCAACCTCGAGAAATAACAAACTTGACAATCCTCTCTCAGTATACCAAAGGGAAATTGTGATAACATGGCGCTTTCTCACTGCCCTTGATCTTACCTGTTTCTCCGAATTTTACTCTTGCTTCCAACTAACTACTCATCGACGCAACCTTCCTGTACCAAACTCAAGAGGGTTGTTCTGGAGGTTTGATGTCTCCCTCTCTTTGACTAATTTAATTGTGAGAAAGCTGCGTCAAGGGGAAGGAGCAATGCATTAGGCTGGGTGAGAGTTATGGAAGAGAGACCTGGTTACCTCTCTCTCTCTCTCTCTCTCTCTCTCTCTCTCTCTCTCTCTCTCTCTCTCTGGTGTGAGAATTTTACTGCCATGTTGAGGGCCAGGCCAACTTACAATTTCTGTGACTTGTCTTCTAGACTACGTGTAATCTCCCCTAACTATTTGATTCCAAGAGTCCGACCTTTGTAAATGGTATGAAAAGTTAATTTGTACTGTACCTTGCTCTTTCTGTCACTCCTAGCGAGAAGTCAGATTATGCTGCTCAGCTGGGATTTGCAGCACGTGTGAGATCGTTCTGCCTGAGTAGACTTATGGTCAGCGTGACAGGCCGAGGGCAGGATTCTTAATAAAATGAAGACCACTGACAGCCAGGTGAATATGAATGGTGCAGGGAATAAAACGCCACTCCCACCTTATGTTTTTTAATTTTTATGCATTTGCTATTTGGTCACACAAGTTTTTAAAACTTTTGTAAACCTGTACTGTTATCTTGAAAAGTTTGAACTAAATAGTATATGTTAGCAACAGCTAAATTATTGCTGTTCATAATAAAAGGCAACTTGTTCAAGAAGCAAAAACACACTAAAAAGTGGTGCATTAATTTCAGAAAAGGAGCATACGCCAAGAGCCACCACGACAGCATCTGCCTCTTATATATGAATGAGAATAAGCTTACAAGAGAGGCATGAGAGATGCTAAAAATATAATAACGAACTCAAGCAGAAGAAAGTTGCTGAAGGTATGAAGATAGACAAACTTGAGAAAGAAACAAGGAATCTGAGGGCTATAACCAGACCTAGAATAAGGTCAAATCGCCAACCACCAGGAGACGAGGCAGTAACTCCTCAGCAAGGTACAAATATATATATCAGCGAACGTGCGATACTGGTTGCAGCTGAAGACAATGAAGGTTTCGAAGGCAGGGAAGCAGTAGACGGAAGGAGGGGAAACACCCAGTTCAAGACCTCTTATAACAGAAAGGGCATCTCAGGTAGATTCAGTGCCTTGCATCACCATGGAATGAATGCACTCCTCTCGAGACACCACAGGAGATGGAAGAAAACCAGAATGATAGAATGAAAAAAAAAAAAAAAAAAATCCTCAGATGCAACAGACAGTGAAGGCCACGAAAAGTGACAAGTGAAACTTAGGAAGATTCTATGTTGTGGATGTCAAGGAAACCCAAATACTCATGCCTAGCGATGCTCTGGTCCAAAGACAGAAGTCGCACTTTGAAAAGTTCCGCAGTGGTAATAGGAAGGCCATGACCTTTCTTGGTGGCAGAACAGTAATAATTGCCTCAGAAGTAGGAAATATCTGGGTAAAACAAAACAGAACCAAACTAAATGTCCAAGTTAGTGGCAACAAGCCGTACCATAGGGTCGACAAGGTTGATGCTACACAGAATATTATAGGCGATGTCATTGCTCTAGCTGATGAGATGAAGGTCAAGACAGACCGAGGTATGATAAATGGCATTTTGCCATGGGTGTCTGCTGGAAATTATGCCACCAGTAAGGCAACAAGCATAACTTCCAGGTTATTCGATCTGTACACCCAGCTGGGGGTGAAATTCATTGACTCATTTGACAAGTCCTATGGGTGACAAAAGTTATCCCTTCATGACGGTGTACTTTTGAAAGTTGGTAGGGTCTCTGTTTATTTCCTTAATCGGTATCTCCTTAGCTTGTTGATGACAAATCGTGATGTACTGACAAGCTGTTCACCTTAGAGGCAGCAAACTTCCACAGATTATCTTCCCAAGTAAAAAAAAAAAAAAAAAAGACCTAAGAATGATAACAGCATTCCTCAGAAAATACTGGAGGCTCTTCTCCGTTGTCAGATTTCCCTAGAGAGGTGACTCTGTCACTGGAGGAATCTGCTTCAGAGGAGGATGCCGTCTCATGGAAGCTGACAGAACGTGGAGCCCATAAAAGAGTCATACTTCTGTAGATGGATATCGAGAGTTAACGAATTTGTCCTTTATTGGCAATCAAGGTCCTGGCCCAAAGGGCAAGAAGTACCATCATAAACACCAGTGCCCCTAAGAAGCAGGGACAGTTTAAGGGTTTTTGGGAAAGAACCCCCTTCAGACAGTTTTCTTCAGTGCTAGCTCAGTTAGAAATAAATTACCTAAAACTGAAGGCAATCATGGCTTCATTGCTACTGAACAATTTGTCACCGTAGTCATCACAGAATCGTGGATTCGTGGTGATGGGAGAGATTTTTTTTTTTTTTTTTTATGCAAGAAAGAAACCAAAGGTCAGAAGACCACAAGATTGTTTTCTCCTAGTGGGAATTATAAGAATAACACAGAACCAAATTCAATCTCCAACAAATTCGAGATGCCTGGACTCATTTCGCTTAAAGGACTGGACGTCACAGGCCGTAGGAAATACAGACAGAGGAATACAGTTTCAGATTCCCTCTCGTTTACATGAAGGACTGCGGGTAATGGTTTACTCTTGCATTAGAGAGTTGGACAGAAAAGTGATGAGATTTTGATGCTAGACAAGTACTGCATGCCCGCCATCGTGGTGGAGGGATGCAAGCAGACAAGTCAGAAAAGCAGTGACCAATAATGTAGCAACAAAAAAGATAAAAATATAACAGCATGGCGAAGAGACAGAGAATGAAAGCAGCTGGTAAAAGGAAGACAGCTAGAGACAAAAAGCCCATGAATCCACTTTTTTGAGAAGCGCTGTATGTTGGAAACCTCCCCACACTTGAGAGTTGTACTCTTCACAGGGGTGAATAAAACCCCCTGCATAATATCAGCAACAATCCAGGGATAAAGGAGGCACGAAGTCGGCTTAGCACACATAGTCTCTTGAAAGCAGATTTTACTAGAGAGGTATTATGGTCTTTCAGAGATTAATCCAGAAAGAAAGACACCCCGAGTATGTTCAGGGATTATGGAGGTTGGAGTTGGATATTGGTAAAAAATTAAACGATATTTCTGTGTAAGTTTTTGACCGTCGAAAGAGGTAACGGCTGAGTTTTTGATGCATTAAAAACAATTATTTTCTAACCCTGTCAGAGATACAAGGCAATTCCGACATTAGTTGTGCCGTAGCCCCATGCTTTGTTTGATGAAGTAAATGCTGATATGAACACTATGAGAAGCGAATGGAAAGGTAAAGGGTGGAGTCATCAGCATATGAGCGGATTGGATTACAGCAGATGTACAGCTTAGGTCATTAATGAATAGAAGGGAAATAGTTGGTGATAGCACAGAACCCTGAGGAGGACCACTGTTGGCAGCTCTATGAGAAGAACCGTGGCCATCTACAATAAGCTATGGAACGACCAGAAAGGAAACTGGAGATGAAGGTACAGACAGCAAGACAGAAAATGTACATGGTCAGTTTGGAAATTAAAGATTTATGTCAGACTCGATGAAAACCTTAACGAGGTCAAGTGCAATGGCAAAGTTGTCGCCAAACTCCAGAAAGGAGGATGACCAGGAATTTGAAAGGAAGGTGAGAGGATCTCCATTGGAGGGCCCCTGGCTGAACCATACTTGCAATCGGAAAGAAGGTTCAAATAGGAAAGGTGCTTTTATTTATTTCTTTAAAGAATAGATTCAAGAACTTCAGAAGTGCAAGATGTTAAAGCAACTGGGCGATAGTTAGAGGTCTGGGAACAGTTACCTTTGTTTGAGACAGAAGGAATGAGAGCAAACTTCCAGCAAGAACGGAAGTTACATTTCAACAGACAAAGGCGAAATAGTTTGCCTATGCAGGGTGTAACCTCAGAATCACAACACAACAGGAGGGTCCCGATTAGGCTCATACGCCCAGTTAATAATGAGTTCAGAGAGGGCAGAAAGTACATCAGTTGAAGAAATTTTAATGTCAGCCATGAGGAAGTCAGAGGGGGGAAGTGATGGAGGAACAGCAGTAGATCTGTCTCAGGTAGAACTGGAGGAGAAAAATCGGAGCAGAGTGTTCTGTTTCTTCAGTAGACGAAACATCTACATAATCATCACAGCTGAAAAGGGATGGGAATGATAGTGAAGTAAAGTTGTTAAAGTTATTAGGGAGTTTTTTTAATAAGGTATCTGAAGCAGCAGGAAGAATATGAGGCAGAGAGTTCACATCATTTAGTACAAATGAAATTATTCTTAGCAAACGGAGAACAGACTTAGCATGGTTCTGGACAGAGGCACAGAGATGATATTAGGGGTGGGTTGGCTCTGGTACCTTTTGTATGCCTTCTCCTTGTTCTGGACAGCATTGGAGCAAGTGTGATTAAACAAGGGACATTTTGCATAAGTCACAGCATATGTGAAAGGAATTTATTTTTCCATTCCCGAAAGAATAACCTTCATAATGTGAGAGGGACACTCTGATGGCTCTGAGCCATACAAACAACAGGGAAAATCAAAGTAGCACAGCCTGAGGGCCTCCCAATCAGCAGCCCCAAAGAGCCACACCCATCTCTTCTTAAGAGGATCCACAGGTAATTCAGGAGCGATGGGAATGGTTATGGTGATAAGGTTGTTATGAGAGGATCCCAATGGAGAGAAAAGATTAACAAATTGAACAAAATAATAACTTGTCACGAAGAGGTAAAGTATGTTTGAATTTTCATCAAGGTGGTCAGGGATACGGGTGGGGTGCTGTACCAGCTGCTGTAGGTCATTAAGATTTATGCCTGCTAATGAGGTTGATCAGTGACTGGAGAGGAGAGCCAGAGGTGGTGATGAACTGTGAAAATACATAGGATGGAGATTTTAGACACAGGAGAAATTCTGATATGATGAGTTCCTTCTTGGAAATTAGATAGTCAGTGAAGTTTCAATGTTCAGTAGCATTAGAGGATAAGTACACAGCACAGATATATATTGTCAGAGAATGACAAGACAGCCAAAATCAATGCGTAGAGAATTCAGAGGATTCATGTTCAGGAACACAAGGACAAGGTATGGTGTTGGATACCTACACACAACCACTTTTGGCTTTGAAGTGAATATCGAGAGAGTAGGAGAAAAAAGAGAAGGGCTTGTTATCAGTTGCCTCAGACAGCTAAGTCCCATCGAGGAAGAGAAGGTGAGAAATAGAGGGAGAGTGGTGATGTTCAACAGAGAGAAAGTTAGAAGAATGATCAAGAATGTTTCAGAAAAGAATAAAAAGTCAGGCAGTGATTCCATGCATCTCTCTTTACCGTCAACAGGGGAGAGGAGGATGGTGGGGATTTTATACCTCCTCCCCCGCCACACACACACAGCGACTCCGAGGATGAGTATTTAAACACCATTTATTCTGAATGTTGAATACGAAGCGTAGTGTGTAATATGCATGTACTTTGGTGTTGAGAATTAGAGGAAATTGTATTGTAGGGTATGCTGGTCCACTCTGCCTGTTAGTGAAACACTGAAAATATTTAGCAATGCAGCATGGTTAGAAGCTAGTCCCGAGAGCTGGTGAAACAGAAGCTCCAGCTTTCCCTGTCACCAGCTTTCCATCCACCTGGAGAGTTTCGCCCTGTTCGGCTGGTGCCTAGTAACAAAATGTTTCATATAGACCGCACTATGTGAGATGAGGGCAGGTTTATAATGCATGTCAGTGACAAATCCAGCTGAATGTAAAACTGGGTCAGATCACAATGTGTTTGGTGTGGACCTTCATCTAACCAGCACTACATACAAGTTACGTCTTGCATAAAGGCCTCCACATCAGGTCTATGACGTGGATGAAGATCTGTACAAAAGACTGATCACTGTGAGCAACGTAATTACTGGTAAAACATCTGCAATTTTTGGTTACTTCAACTGTCATATGAAAACTGAGAGTACAGAACAGCTTAGGCTAAAGATAGGCTTCTTGTAGATTTTTTTTGTCTTTTTTTATGGATAAACGAACCAGCTTTAGGTAATAGCATTCTAGATGTTGTGTTCACTATGGAAGACAGAAGATGGAAGAGGTAGTGAGCATAATCTGAAACGGCCCTATCTTCGTCTGTATCTCAGAAAAGAATACTAGACTTTTTTCATGCCAATTTGCAGGTTTTATTTTATTTTATTTTTTTTTATACACACAGAAGTATTGTAAATGCACTGTTCCGCTCAATTAAAGAATAGTTTACATAAGAGCAGGCTGCACTCATGTCCACAATGACAAACTAATTTCAGCTAAAATGGTTTAGTAATAAAATAGCCTCAACAATAATTGACAAAAGCTGCATAGAAGAGGGCCAAATGGTGCCAAAACTAGAATGATTTGGACTTCATCAAGGTATGAGAGTGAAACCACTAATAAAGTTGGCTATAAGCAATAAGGAAAGCAGGGTGCCATTCTGATGCAAAGAAAGCCTATATAGTTCTTCAACCATGTAAGCAGTAGGGAACCCCTCATACGTAGCATTCTGCCAGTTAAGAATCAATAATGTGTAATGCACGTCTCAGATTTGGATATGGCCAACACTCTTAACTATTTTCCGTCGGTCTTTATATTAAAAAATAATCATGGCATGGCAAGACTTGTACTGGCCCTCAAGAGTGAAGATTCTGGCATCTTTACATATACACATGAGGAGGTGGCAACAAGATGCAAAAAGCTCAACATTTACAAGTCATCTTACCAAGAAAAACAAAATCCTTCCTTGGTTCTTAAATAACTACGTAACCAGGTAGCCCGTTTACTTCCAGAAATCTTCAGTAATTTTCTGGAGTCAACTGAAGTTCCAGAAGACTGAAAGCTGGCAGATGTGGTCCCAGTCTTTAAGCGAGAGGATCAGCCATGTTCTGACAATTACCATCCCATTAGCCTGACCTCTATTATAGTAAAGCTGCTAGAAGAAATACTTGTAGAAAGGATAGTCGAACACCTGGAAAATCACAACCTGACTATGGCACCCAGCATGGGTTCAGACGTCACAGATCATGCCTAACTTACTAGAGTTTTTCCACAAATTGTTGTTTTTTTCACATAGTGTTGAATAAGTACGAGAGTTTATGCTAGTAGACATCCTTTAAATAGACTTTCAAAACACATTCGACAAAGTGGTGCACTTCAGACCATTCTCAACAGCGCATGGACGCGGCATCAACAAGGATGTTACAGTCTGGATTGAAAACTGGCTAAAAGATATGAAACGAGTAGTGGACAACAAAAGTTCTTATTGGGCTTCAGTCACGTGGAGTTCCACACGAATTGGTCCTTTGTCCTCTCTCTTTCATTATTTGCATCTATGATATAAATGTTGGTTTCTAAAGAAATATCTCAAATTCTGCAGATGAAATCAAACTAGGAGTAAATGTGACCAGTCTTGAAGGGAGAATAACAGATTTAGAAAAGAACTTATGTGTACTGATCAGTAGTGATTAAAAATTTTCCAAACAATGCATCGATGAAAAGTCTTGAAACTACTAGATCACACCCAAAGGGAGTTTCGTTATAGGAATAAAGAGACTGTTCTTACAGTCTACAGTTCCTAAATATAGTTCCTTCTTTAATTTGTTGGCAGCTCTGGTCATTTATGTTCAAGGCACACTTATATAGAGATGACAGAGGCGGTGGCTCAATCGGTAGAGAGATGGGCTGCAGTCCTAACGGACCCAGGATCGAATCCCGGCTGGGGCAGGGAACAGTTTAAGGATTTGAATTTCATTAAATCAGGCTTTACTGATCTACCGGAAGACCCGCCGACATGTCGTAAAAATACCCCCGCTAATACCAATACACCAGTCCTGTATGAGACAGCCCTAGCATGTATTCAGTATGGACGGTGGGTGTTAGCGCCGAAGTGGTGACATGTAGAGGTGTATGGTATGTAGGAGGACTGCTGGGCCTTGATAGCAGGCTGTGAAGCCTATGCCCAGAGTCGGACACACACACACACACACACACAAAAAAAAGCTCCTTTTGAGTTGTCTTAATCGCCCAAGGGCTCTGGGGCTAAAAGACTACACGTTTAGCTCAGTGGTCTTTAAAACACTAAATGGATCCGAAAGAAGTAACCAAAGAAAGAGATCCTTAGTCCGAACATGAATTCATCATCCAACCATAGGTGGTGCCTGCATACATGAATCGGTAGAGAGGCGGCCTGCAGTCCTGACGGACGCAGGTTCAAATCCTGATTCGGGCAGGGAACAGTTTAAGGATTTGAATTTCACAAAAAAGCAGACCTTTTTGATTTACCAGATGACCCGCCGACATGTCACAAAAGTACCCCCGCTAATACCAGTTAACCGGTCCTGTATGAGAAAGCACTACTAAGGATTTCAGGGGCAGTGTCCAACTGTTTTTTTTTAAATAACGTCTCAACAAAGCGTCGGACAAGGATTTAACTTTGGCAGTGCATGTTTGAGACCCCGACCTAATTTGTAAAATTATGCTTTTGTACCAAATGTGTATGATTAAGGCATTTATAAGAGTAAATGTAGGGTAAACTTAGCTAAAATCGTCAGAGGCATGTAGCGAGGCTAGCTTCGGTCACGATACAAGCCCCGCCCACAATTCGGAACGTGACGTCGGTGTGACGTAGTAGTAATCACCGACGCAAGTGGCAGTTCTGTCTTTATGTAAGCTGCTTCAGATTCAATGCCTCAGGGTTACTCATATTTCTGAGCTGCGGCTGATTTTTAGAGTGACTGTACATCCCTCCAGACTCCCTATTAGTACATAGTATATGCATCGCCCTCTTACACATATTGTGACGTCAATATGACTTATTCACTTCTGAAGAGTAGTAATCACTGCCTGAGCCGGCACCGCTGGGCGAGGTGATGTGGCGGCCGCCGACAGGCGAGACGTTAACAAACCGAAACTTCAGCGATGGCGAGCATAGATAGATTTCGCAAACATTCTTCTCATATAAGGACCATACTGAATGTATAGTAGGGGTGAAATATTACTTCGGTGTGTGTGTGTGTGTGTGTGTGTGTGTGTGTGTGAGAGAGAGAGAGAGAGAGAGAGAGAGAGAGAGAGAGAGAGAGAAAGTACAGTATGTGGGGGGGGGTTAGAAAGATAGAAATGCCACTTGCGTCGGTGATTACTACTACGTCACACCGACGTCACGTTCCGAATTGTGGGCGGGGCTTGTATCGTGACCGAAGCTAGCCTCGCTACATGCCTCTGACGATTTTAGCTAAGTTTACCCTACATTTACTCTTATAAATGCCTTAATCATACACATTTGGTACAAAAGCATAATTTTACAAATTAGGTCGGGGTCTCAAACATGCACTGCCAAAGTTAAATCCTTGTCCGACGCTTTGTTGAGACGTTATTTAAAAAAAAACAGTTGGACACTGCCCCTGAAATCCTTAGTAGCATGTATTCAGTATGGATGGTGGGTGTTAGCACCGAAGTGGTGACATGTGGAGATGTAGGAGGACTACTGGCCCACAAGGGGGACTATTGGGACTTGGGGATAGGCCCTGAAGCCTTTGCGCAGAGTCGTACAAATAAAAAAATAAATAAATAAATACATGATGACCAAATTCCCAGTGCTTTTTCACCCAGAAAGTACCGGTATTATCTTACAAACACCATGGCTTATTTATTTTTTCCTTTATTACACACAGGAGAGAAGGGTATTTAGATAACAACGCCCCCCAAAAAAATGTGTTTTTACCAATTACATTTCGCATTGCGTGAGGAAACAAAATTTTATTGTAAAAATTAGGCTTAGCTGTAAGAATGTAAAACTCACACCCTATCGTTTAGTTAAAATGCGGCGACACTCTCTTACTATTTCTTTTACATCCCTAACCAAAAATACTGCTGTTGAAATGCTGCATACAATGTACAACTACAATTAATATTATATATATATATATTAGCGAGGAAAAAGAAGCTAAAGGCCACCAGCACGTAAGACTGTTCCTCCAAGAAAAAACAAAAACAAGGTAACAGAGACCAAGATTCAAGATTTGTTGATTTCAGTATGCCTGGAAACACTGTGTTTTAAACACTGAAAGTCATAGGCCAGTGGCCTTCAACCTGTGGGCCACGGACATATACTAAGAAGGTAAAATTAAAAAGAAAATATATAAAAAAATAAAGGAAAAAATATTAATATACTGTATACATTTTATATTTATTTTTTACTAGTAAATGTCCATGGCCCACCATATCTATCTATCTATCTATCTATATATATATGAAGTGCTTGTTGCAGATATGTAAGAAGGCATGGATGAGTGAAACTGTGCCTGCAGAGTGGAAAAAGGCTGTGACTGTACTCCTGAACAAAAATAAAGATGAGCGAAGTGAGTGCAAGAATTATCGTGGCAAGTTTATTGAGTGTGGTAGGGTAGGTATATCGAAGAATTATTGTAGACAGAGCAAGAGAGATATCAGAAGTTCCAGTGAGTGATGAACAGGGTGGCTTTAGGAGTGGCAGAGGACGTGTGGATCAAATATCTGCAGTGAGACATAGCCGAGAAGGCTTGTGAGAAGGACCGTAAGGTGTTTATGGCATTCATCGATCTGGAAAAAGCATATGGCAAAGTGGACAGAGAAGGATTGGGGAAAGTTTTGCGCATGTACGGTGTAGATGATAAACTGCTAGGTGCCGTGAAGAGTTTTTATGATGGTAGTGATGCATGTGTGAGGGTTAATGGACATCTAAGTGAATGGTTCACGATCTGTGTGGGCGTGCGACAAGGTTGTGTGATGTCCCCATGGCTGTTCAATATATATATGGATGGGGTGATGAGAGAAGTAAAAACACGAGTACTAGAGAGAGGAATGGCATTGGAAATGAATGGTGATGGATGGAATATCTCAAATTTGTTGTATGCTGATGATGCAGTAGCCTACTACTTGCAAGTACTGGACAAGAACTTGATAGGCTAGTGCTGAGTTTTGCTGAGGTCTGTGAGAATCGTGCCTTGAGAGTAAATGTAGAAAAGAGTAATGTGATGGTTACTGAGAGAGAAGGTGACTACCAGTGCGATGTTACAGTGAATGGAGACAGTCTGGAATTGGTGAGAAAGTTCAGATACCTGGGTACAGTGATAGAAAAGACAGAAAAAAAAAAATGTGCAAAATAAGTTGAAAGCAGAGTGACACAAGGAAGCAGACCATCTGGTGCAATGAAGGCCTTGATAAGAAACAGAGGCTTGAGTGTTGCAGCTGCACGAGGCTTATATGGAGTGGTAGTGCCAACTTTAACATATGGATGTGAGAGTATGGTATGGCATGAAAATGAAATTTCAAGAGTAAGAGCAGTTGAGATGGGACTGTTGAGGAGTGTATATAGAGTACAGAGGGTGGATAGGATATGAAATAATGTGATTCGTGAAAGATGTGGAGTGAGAAAGCCTGTGGACACCAGAATCAAAGAGAGTGTACTGAGATGGTATGGTCATGTGTAGAGAATGGATAACAATAGAGTGTTGAAAAAGGAATAGCAGAGCGAATTTGAAAGAGGGAGGAGGCGTGGTAGGCCAAGGAGAAGATGGAGAGATATGGTGGATGAGTGTGCGAGGAAGAGAGGTTTGGAAGTCAGTAAGGCTAGGGAACTGACAAGAGGTCGAGCTGGCTAGTTGAATGTTGTGAGGAGATGTGCATGATCAGGAATTTGGCACCCCTTTTTAATGTGGTAGCGTCCAGACTGACTCAGTCGGATACGTTTATGTGAAGCTACAGAACATGGTAAATGTTTTTGACGTATCTGATAGAGCCAGGATTCTGGGGGCTTGAATGGTGAGTGAATGGATGCGTGGCCTATTGGATTGGGCAAATCTGGGTTGTCTGGACACTGCTACTCCTCACTTTGCCCTAGGGTGGGAAAGGAGGTCCGGATACTGATGATGATGATGATGATGATATATATAGGCAGTAGGAAATACCGATAGAGGAAGACAGTTCCAGAGCTGACCTGTCGTATACATGAAGGACTGGGACTAATGGTTAACTCTTGTATTAGAGAGGTGGACAGAAAAGAGATGAGAGTTTTTTGCCAGACGGGTGCTACACGCCCGTCGTATAGGTGGAGGGATGCAAGCGTACAGTTCCGAGGAGCAGTGACTAATGAAGTGGCGATAGGAGAGTGATAAAGATCCAACAGTGAGGCGAAGAACAAGAGGTTGAAGAGTGTCGTCTGATCACGAAAATTAACATCTACAAGAATTTTCTTATTCACATTAAAATCTATAAGGGATGGCCTTCAGGTGGGAAAATAAAGCCGTGAGCACTGCGAGCAAGATGGATTGTCGATACAAAACTACAGCCTATTAGTGCGAGCAGATTATTATCCCATTATTTAGCAAATATCCCAGCAAAACAGATATTAATAGAAGAAAAGGTGTCACATGTTAATTTCTAGTAAGTGAATAGACTCACAACGGGTAATTAGCCTAGAAATGCTGCTGAGCAACCTGTTATTCTTATATGTTTTTTTGTTCTACTTGTAAATACTACAGATTATAAATTAGGTGTAATAACGTAAATACGCCTCCCCCATACCCCTCCCCCCCCAAAATCAAAGGGGTATGGAGCTTGTGATTCTTAATGAATAATCGCTGAAAGAATTAATACAAAGTTGCAAACAGAGAAGAAATTGAAAGCAACAAAGAAGAGTACCCCCTGAAGTTTGTGGAAACTACAATTTGGGGGGAACGACTCAGTCGAAACAATGAAACAGTCTCACGAAAGAACTAGAGACGGAAAGGGCGATACCTAAAAGCAACAGTAACGATGGGAACCAAAAAAGAAATTGATGGTAGTAAAAAAAATAAAAATAAAAATAAAAATAAAAGCTATTTAGTAGGCACACTATAGCTTGACAACGACTAAAGCAAGTTTGCAACGCGAGGGTGCCTGGCGACAGTGGCGTGATAACGGATGGAAACGTGCCAGATATCGCTTACTGTTCAATTATTCCTACTGATTTAAAAAAGAATATACATGCCAAACTTTACTTATATTTCAGCAAGATTACCAATCTCTTCTTTCTGTAGTACCGTAAATTATGTTTGCAGGGCAAGCAAGTAATCCAAGCCCTATTTCTTAAAAATGGGAAAATGAATCTTGCGGTCTCGGACTCCCAATCAAGTGAAAGATTGCCAGATCGATATTTTCCCAAAAACTTAAATCCAGTCGCACTTCTTTCGATGATCGGGAGTTCGATCAGGGCAGCCATGAAAGACGGACGTGCTGACATTGCCTGCGACCCATTGAGGGGGGCAACCAACCAGCCACAGTCGCCTGTAACCCAGAAGAGCTGGGGGACTGTGGTTTGGTTTAACGTACGGGCGGGGTACGGATTCATCAAATGCCAGGATACTGGCATGCTCTCCAGTACAAGTTTCTCTAACTATCAATACCAAACTACATGCACATTACACACCACACTTCCTTTAAATTTTATTTAAAAAGAAAAAATGTCATCAAATAACATAGCCTCGGAGTCCCCAGGGGGGGGGGACCATAAATGCCCCCACCTTCTGCCCCTCTCCCAGTGACGACTCAAGATGCCTGGAACCACTGTCTGACTCTCTTCTTCTTCATTTCTGCAACATTCGTGGCCTTTCCTCTAACTTTCGCTCTGTTGAGCACCACCTCTCCTTCTCTAAACTTCACCTTCTTTTTCTAACTGAGACTCAGCTGTCTGAGGCAACTGACAGCAGATCCTTTTCTGTATCCTCCTACTTTCTCTATACTCATTTCAAAGCCAAAGGTGGCTGTTGTGTATATATACGCAACAACTTACCTTGCTCTCGTGTTCCTGAACTTGATTCTTCCGAATTCTCTACACTCTGGCTTCGGCTTTCCTGTCATTCTCTGACTAAATTTATCTGTGCTGTTTACTTATCTCCTAATTCTACTGACTATCAAAAATCTTTGACTATCTTACTTCTACGATGGAACACATTCTATCCATTTCTCCTTTCTGTGAAATCTCCATTCTAGGAGATTTCAGTGTTCACAACCACCTTTGGCTCTCCTCTCCTTTCACTGATCCACCTGGTGAACATGCCTACACCTTTTCTATCCTTAATGACCTAGAGCAGCTTGTACAGCACCCTACCCGTATCCCTGATCACCTTGGAGAGAGTTCCAACATACTTGACCTCTTCCTTACAACTAATCCTTCTGCTTACACTGTTCATCTTTTCTCTCTGTTGGGCCCCTCCGATCACAACCTTATCACCTTAACCTGTCCTATCGCTCCAGTACGGCCTGCGGACCCTCCAAAGAAACGTCGTCTGTGGCACTTTGGAGCTGCGGACTGGGAGGCCCTCAGGCAGTACTTCTTTGATTTTCCCTGGAATGATTATTGCTTCCGTGGCCGGGAGCCATCTGGGTGTGCCTTGCGCATTACATAGGTTATTCTTTCAGGCATGGAAGCATACATTCCTTTCTCATATCCATTGACTAATGCACGAAAGCCTTGGTTTAATCACGCTTGTTCTAATGCTGTCCGCAACAAGGTGAGGGCCTATAAAAGGTACCGGAGCCAACCCATCCCTGAATCACATCTTTTATACGTTTCTCCCCGGAATCATGCTAAGTCTGTTCTTTGCACTGCTAAAAATAATTTCATCCGTACTAAGTGCTCTCAACTCTCTAACTCGAATTCTTCCCGCTCCTTCTGGCACCTTGCCAAAAACCTTTCTAACAACTTTACCTCATCATCCTTCCCTCCTCTTTTCTACTCTGATGGCTCTGTAGCTATTTCTTCTACTGATAAAGCAGATCTCTTCGCTCAGACTTTCTCCTCCAATTCCCCCTTAGACAATTCCGGTGCTGTTCCTCCATCACTTCCCCCCTCTGACTTCTTCATGGCTGACATTAAAATTTCTTCAGCTGATGTATTTTCTGCTGTCACAGGCCTCAATACTAATAAGGTATATGGGCCTGATGGGGTCCCTCCTGTTGTTCTCAAGAACTGTGCCTCTGTACTTACACCCTGCCTAGGCAAACTCTTTCGCCTTTGTCTGTCAAATTGTACCTTTCCTTCTTGCTGGAAGTTTGCTCTCATTCAGCCAGTCCAAAAGAAGGGTGACCATTCCCAACTCTCTAACTATCGTCCAATTGCTTTAACATCCTGTATCTCAAAAGTTTTCGAGTCTGTTCTTAATAGAAAAATGTTAAAGCATCTTTCCTATCACAACCTTCTTTCTGATCGTCAGTATGGGTTCAGTCAGGGACGCTCCACTGGCGATCTTCTCACCTACCTTTCAGACTCCTGGTCATCCTCCTTTCGGGACTTTGGCGAGAGCCTTGCCATTGCACTTGACATCTCTAAGGCTTTCAATTGAGTCTGGCATATATCTTGTTGCTAGACGGGTGCTTCACCTTGAAAGACGACAGTAAACCGAATGCTGTTGCCTACGGGCAGTGAAGGGCTGCCACTGTCAGCGTGGTGACAGCTGTTAATATATACGCTATGAAATGATTGGCAGGGAATCTAGGCAATACATCATAAATTAGGTAGTTCCAGGTGAATGTAAATATCACTTAGTCTTCTCCCTTCCTTTCTTATATATATTTCTATTATGAGAACAGGTCATACAGCATATTTCAAAGGGAAATAAACAGGGAAAATTAGCGAACTAGTGCACGTGAGGTGTTGCCAGGTGATAATTAGCCCATTCCAGATGTATGGGAGTATGAATTGCCTTTTCTCTTTATTTTGTATATTATTTTTTATTAGAGTAGGGCAAAGGGCACATTTCAATGGATAAAATGAGTGGAAAAATCCGTCCAGCATTTGTGTAGCGCAGCGCAGCTGGTCAGGTGGGAGGAGAGGGTAATGGAGGGGAGGTAAGGAGGGGGGGAGTCAAGGACAGGATAAAAATGGCTAAATTGTCAACAGTGGATGGGAGTACAGGTGACATTAACAGAACTGAGTATAGCTGGACACTGGTAGTACTGATAGATGATACAAGCCACCACTTGAAAGCCTGGGCGAATTCAAAATAATACAGAATCACAAATGTGATGCCCCGCAGTATGATCCCTTGGTCCCTAGCGTCACAAAAGTGATGCCCGGCGGTTAAGGGGTTAATGTATCTAAGACTCAGTTCTTACACCTATCAACCCAACAAAATCTTCCACAGGTACACTCACTAATGTTTAATAATATTCAACTTAATCATGCATAATCCTTGAACATACTTGGGGTTTCATTTACTCAGGACTTATCTTGGAAAGATCATATTACATCTCTTGTAAAATCTGCTTCCAAGAGATTGGTTGTTCTAAACCGACTCCATTCTTTCTTTACCCCTGCACAGTTGTTGACTCTATACAGGGGTTTTATCTCCCCCTGTGTGGAGTACAACTCTCATAAGTGGGGAGGCTCCCCACATACAGCTCTTCTCAATAGGGTGGAGTTAAAGGCTTTTCATCTCATTAACTCTCCTTCTCTTACTGACTCCCGTCAACCTCTGTCTCTTCGCTGCACTGTTGCATCTTTATCTCTTTTCTATCGCTACTTTAACCCTTACACCACAGGGATGTTGGAGCCACTCCTTGTGTGTCCTGAAGGGATAATCGCGCTCCAACTGACTTTTTAAAATATTTGCCAAAAATCATTTATTAGTCCTAGAATATTATAATTAAATATGCCTATGACAAATACCTTCAGCTTTCTCCTGGAATGATTGTTGAGCCTTCGTCGACAACCGTAGGACTTGTGGAGACTTCTGAAGCTGGGTAATGAAGTCTCCACTTTACACTTCCCAACCCCCCCTAATATGATTACCACAGCCTGGTATTATCACTAGAAACACTATTCAATGATTTTCATGTAGTTTGGAATCCATACTCAAAAAAAAAAAAAAAACACTGTGAAAGCAATGTAAATTACGAGTGCATATGAGGTTCTCACTCATGAACGTTCCCCACTGGTATTCTGTCATTCGTTAATCATCAACACACTCACACTTTATATTCCTCTTACTTTATTATATATATATTTATATATATATCTACAGTATTTTTCCATAAGTTTCCTTCAGTAATAGTAGTTTACTTTTACTCCAGGCATTCATTTTCTCGTTCAGTAAACTACATAATGTATTTTCAATATTTACATTTCTATTTTATTTACACTATGTTATGCACTGTCACTTGCAGTAACTTATAAAACTATTTTCCACTGTTCAATCATATTTACGTCCAATGTTTTTACTTGCTGTTTACACATTATTTACACATTATTTACATTTCCACTTCCACTGTTTTAGAGTCACCAGAAAGAGCTTAGTCATAGTCCATCATTATCATTGATAATAGCCAGTTCACTTTCCACAGCAGAGTCATTTAGCCCTTTACCCCTTCCAACACGAGGTTTCGTAGGGGTAGAGGTCACAGGGCCCTTTGCGTGGGGCTAAAAAGTGGTGGAATTGAACAGGCGCGAATCCAACGTGATTTCACCTTGAAAGACGACAGTAAACTGAATGCTATGGCCTAGGAGTGGTGAAGAGTTGCCAGTGTCAGCGTGGTGACTGCTGTTAATATATACGCTATGAAATGATTGGCAGGAAATCTAGGCAATACATAATAAATTAGGTAGTTCCAGGTGAATGTAAATATCACTTAGTCTTCTCCCTTCCTTTCTTATATATATTTTTATTATGAGAACAGGTCATACGGCATATATCAAGGGTAAATAAACATGGAAAATTATTGAACGAGTGCACATAGGGTGTTGCCAGGTGATAATTAGCCCATTCCAGGTGTTTGGCAGTATCAATTACCTTTTGTCATTCTTTTATATATTATTATGTATAAAAATAGGGCATAGGGCACATGTCAATGGATAGAATGAGTGGAAAAATTCGTCCAGAATTTGTGTAGCGCAGCGCAGCTGGGCAGGCTGGACGAGAGGGTAATGGAGGGGAGGTAAGGAGGGGAGTCAAGGACAGGGGAAAAATGGCTAAATTGTCAACAGTGGATGGGAGTACAGATGACTTTAGCAGAACTGAGTATAGCTGGACACTGGTAGTACTGATAGATGATACAAGCCACCACTTGAAAGCCTGGCGAATTCAAAACAACACAGAATCACAAAAGTGACGCCCCGTGGTATGATCTCTTGCTCCCGAGTGTCATTTCGCCCCGCGGTTAAGGGGTTAATGGTCACTGCTCCTCTGAACTGTCTGCATGCATTCCTCCACCTCTACGACGGGCGCGTAGCACCCATCTAGCAGCAAACTCTTATCCTTTTTCTGTCCAACTCTCTAATGCAAGAGTTGACCGTTACTCCCAGTCCTACATTTATGCAACAGGTCAACTCTGGAACTGTCTCCCTCTGTCTGTATTTCCTGCTTCCTATGATCTCCAGTCTTTCAAACGCAGTGTGTCCAGGCATCTCGAAATGATCATATCTTGAATTTGGTCCTCTGGTATTTTGTTTTTCTCTTGGAGGGTACTGTTATTGCAGGCTCATGGCCTTTGGTTCCTTCTTCCTCGCATAAAATATATATATATATATATATATATATATATATATATATATATATATATATATGAATGTGTGTATGTATTTCTGTGTGTGTGTGTGTGTGTGTGTGTGTGTTATTTTTATATAAAAATATATATATATATAAATATATATATATATATATATATATATATATATATATATATATATATATATATATATATATATATATATACCTAGGCTGCTTCCCCCAAGGAAAGGGAGGTAGCCGAGACAGGACAACACACTCCCCATTTACTCATCCATTCAAACACATTCATTCACATCTTAGCCCCAAAGGGGAGAACGGACAGATCCTCACCGCACCACACCGCACAAGGGTCAACTGCGCAATGCAATCGGTGACATCCGCAGCAGGGCCCGACAGCTGAACTGGTTTACCCCTGCCACATCATAATGGACCCATCCCCTCACCCGCACCTGACCTGACTAGCTGATCAGACCAAATGCGGGAGAATATCCCCTCAGGGCTGCGTCATCACTTATTCATTCACAATTTCTCTCCATTTATTTCTGCCACGCATAGCCACTCTTCCTTGCTCAACAGACATTCCTCTCGCATCCAGCGCTCTCTTCACACTGTTCATCCATCCTATTCGTGGTCTTCCTCTCAGCCTTACACCTCTCACATCAGATCTAGTTATCTTTTTCACCATTCGCTCATTATCCATTCTCTCCATATGCCCAAACCATCGCAACACCCTCTGCTCAACTCTACCAGCCATCTCCCGAACAACTCCAGTTCTCCTTCACACTTCATCATTTCGCACTCGATCCATACGCATCACTCCACACATACTCCTCAGACACCTCATCTCCATTACATTCAAACTTTTCCTCTCTGCTACACCCATATTCCATGTTTCAGCCCCATATAATGCAGTTGGTACCAGAACACCCTCATACAGCCTTCTCTTTACATCCATTCTAAGCGAACGACATCTAAACACTTTTTTCATTCCCCCCAGCACCTTTCCTACTTCATTTATTCTAAACTTCACTTCTGCATCTATTCTTCCATCCACAGCAACATATGACCCTTGATATTTAAAACACTCTACCTCCTCAAGCAACTCGCCATTCAAAACTGTATTCATCCCTACCATGTACCAACTTCGTACACTTCATCACTTTACTCTTATTCTCATTTACTTTCAATTTCCTCCCTTCACACACCCTTCCAAACTCCTCTACCAACTGTCTCAATCTCTCCTCTGAATCAGTCACCAGTGCAGTATCATCTGCAAACAACAGCTGCTTCAGATTCCACTCTCCACCTTCAACATTCACCAGACTCAGACCTCCACCTAAAACTCTTGCATTCACCTCCCTTACAACACCATCCATGTAAATATTAAACAACCAAGGCGACATCACACATCCCTGTCGCAGCCCCACTCTCACACGAAACCAATCACTCACAGCATTTCCCACTCTTACACACGCTCCACTATTTACATAAAAACTTTTCACCCCTTTTAGTAAGCTACCATCAAGTCCATACAATCTTAAAACAGTCCACAAAGCCTCTCTATCAATTCTATCATACGCTTTCTCTAAATCCATAAATGCCCAAAACACATCCTTGCCTCTCGCTAAATACTTTTCACACACTTGTCTCACAGCAATCACCTGATCCACGCATCCCCTCCCTCTCCTAAAGCCACATTGCTCATCACCAATCACTCCCTCTGTACCCTCTCTAACTCTCATAATTAACACAGTACCATACACCTTACTTACAACACTCAACAGACTTATACCCCTAAAGCTAGTACATTCACACTTATCACCCTTGCCTTTATACAACGGGACCACACAAGCACTTGCCCAGTCAATTAGCACCATACCTTTCACAAAGCACACCTTCAACAATCTTACTAACCAGTCAACAATAGTCACTCCACCACCCTTCAGGCATTCCACAGCACACCCATCCATACCTGCAGCTTTCCCTGTTTTCATCTCCTTTACTGCCTTCTCCATTTCCTCCTTCGTGATCAAAGAATCATTCAACTCTCCCAACACATTTATTTATTGCACCCTTCCATCCACCACAATCTCAGCCACCCTTTCCTCCTCTACATTTAACCATCTTTCAAAATACTCTGCCCATCTCTTCCTTACTGCATCCATCTCAATTAACATCCTTCCATCCTCTGCTTTTACTCGTTCTTCCTTCCCAGACTCTCCCTTTCGCACCCTTTTCACCTCCTTCCAAAACATTTTCTTATTCTGTTGAAAATTCTCTGTCAGCCGCCTACCCCACCTCTCATCTGCTGCCACTTTAGCATCACGCACAGCCCTTCTCGCCCTATTCCTCTTTTCCTTATACCTTTCATATGACATCTCAACCTTCCTCTGCAGCCACACTTCATATGCACGTCTCTTCTCAGCCACAGCCATACTTACTTCCTCGCACCATCATTCACTTCCTTTTCTTACACCACCACCCACACGTCTCACACCACACGCCTCTTCTACACGCCCTACCACAGCACTCTTAAACAACTGCCATTCCTCCTCCACACTGCCATTTTCCCGATCTTTCACTGCGTTCCACTCATCTTTCAATTTCTCCTGATACTCTATCTTTTTCTCAATTTTATCCAACTCACTCACTTTCAAAACCTCCCTGCCACACCTAACCCTCCTAGCTCTCACCCATCTCTTACCTACTCTTAACTTTCCCTCCACCAGGTAGTGGTCAGACATACCTTCACCCTCCCCTCTCAGAACTCTCACATCCAACAATCTTCCTATTACATTCCTAGACACAACCACATAGTCCATCAAAGCTCTATCAACAACCCTTCCACCCTCCTGTCTCACCCATGTATACTTATAAATATCTTTCTTCTCAAACAGCTTATTTCCAATCACCATCTCTCTCTCAACACACATCGCTGTCATTCGTTCCTCATTTTCATTTTTTCCAGGCACACCATGCATACCAACTACACCTTCAACTGCTACATTTCCCACTCTAGCATTCAGATCTCCCATCATTACCACATTCACATTCGCTCCAAAACTCTGCAGACACTCATCAACATCATTCCAGAAAGACTCCCTCTCTTCTTCATCCCTTTCACTACCAGGCCCATATGCACTCACAAACACCCACAACTCACGTTCAAATTTCGCTTTCACCCACATCAGTCTCGATGACACCTCCTTCCATTCAATCACACACTGCTGTACTTCTGGACTCACTAACAAGGCCACACCTTCTCTTGCCCTTCCTCTATCAACACCTGACAATCTTCCATTCACACTTACAAACATAGACTCACCCTTCCCTTTCATCTTCGTTTCACTCACAGCTAACACATCCAACTTTCTTTTCACAAACATTCTCCCAATCTCCTCCCTTTTAGCCTCAGTCGTACTACATCCACACACATTCATAGATCCAATCTTCAGGGTACGGGGATAACTCTATCCCCCATCCCTTTCTCTGGTCTGTCTCTTTTTAGGAACTAAAACACAGAGGAGGGGGTCCCAAGTCCCCTCACCCCCCCCGTTTTAGTCGCCTTTTACGACACACAGGGAATACGGTGGCAGTATTCTTCCTAACACAACCTGGCCGCAGAGTAGTAGTACCACCCCATGATGATGTTGAGGGTCTTACAGGGGATTATGAATATGGCAGTTATGCCTACAAAGAGCTGGTGCTAGCGAGCATGATTTTAACCGCTGTGAAAGAGCACTGCCAGACCATCAGAGAGCACAGTAGTGCTCACGAGCACCAGGTTGGGAACCCCTGACATAGAGGATTAATGCTATGTGTGTCCCACACGGGTGTGACTGTATTACCAGGAGAAGACAAGGATATAATCAGTTGTTAGTCTGAGGGATACTGCTTTAAAATTAATTCAATTAATTTATCAACTTAAAATGACTATAGCTCATGTTTACATTCTTTTCGTATGTGCCAGAAATTAGGCAAGATTCTATTACATTTATTTCATTAAAGCTTTTCGATCATTCTAGAATCTTAGAGCCTGCCCAGTCGGTATGGTGACCACTGGATGCTTTGTGCTGAAATAAACCACTACTCCGTAGGGCTGTCATTACACTGTATTTATGTTGTCAGGTCCTAGATTCCAAATCCTTTCCAGGTTCCTTTCCAGGTTCTCCAATGTAAAATTTGCTGTAATTTTTTCCCGAGATTTTTTTTTAAACAACACATGCATTACTAAATGGGCTGTTCTTGATAAGATTTTTCTTTACGGTGTTCTCATATCTGAATACTACTTGTACACTAAGTTTCTTCACTATGTGAACATTAAGAAAATTTTCATGGAGGGGGAGGACAAGGGTTCTTTGATTATTCTGACTAAATGGAATCGTTTCTTGGCTGTGTTGTGGCACTGAGTTAGTATACTTGGTTGATATTTAATCTTCTTTCCAGTGCTTAGAATAATTTTTAGTTCATTTAGAAATTCTAGGTCTGAAATTCTATATGCTCTCAAGTTCATGGAATTGAACACACACACACACACACACACACACACACACACACACACACACAGCTCTCTCTCTCTCTCTCTCTCTCTCCCTACCTACCTATATACAGTATTATATATATATATATATATATATATATATATATATATATATATTATATATATATATATATATATATATATATACACTCCTCGAAATCCTTGACTGAGCCAATCTCTGCCACGCTTTGCCTACAAACTTTTCTATATCATCTCATCTCCTTTCTGGCATTTTTCTGCTATGCTTATAATCTCTCAGAGTCCTGTCAGCCAGTCATATGCTCCATCTGTTAGTCCTTATTCTTGCCGCATGATATGCCCACCTCCATTTCTGTTCTCTTATAGTTTCTACAATGTCTTTGTCTTTAGTCCGCCCTCCCATTGAAGTTGATCTTTTCCTGTCTCTTAGAGATTTCCCCAACACCTACCTTTCCATTGCTCTTTGAGAAAGGATTAGTTGATTTTTTCATCAGTTTTGTCAGTTTCCAGGTCTCACAACCATATGTCATAGTTGGGGTTATTCATTCATTTTATACTTTTCGTTTAATACATATTGCCAAGCTCCTTTCCATGATATCTCTATGTTTACCGAAAGCTTTCCATCTAATTGTAAAGTGTCTTTTCATTTCATTATTATGGTCTTTCGTTAGTTTTAGTATTTGCCCTAAGTAATTGTACTCCTTGACTTCTTCAGGAATTTCTTCACTAATTTTGATGGCGCTCTTTGGTATATGTGAATTAAACATTAGTTTTACTCCAGTTTATCTTTAGCCCTACTTTCAGACTTTCTCTGTTCAGGTCACTTAACATCATTTGCAATGTCTCCGCTGTTTCTGAGATTAGGACAATGTCATCTGCAAATCTTGAAAGGTTAAGTTTTTTTTTTTTTTTCCCATGTATGTTTATTCTTTTATTTTCCCAGCCTAGCTTTCTGATACAGGTAATACTTTCTAGACATGCTGTAGATAATTTTTGTTAAACTGTATCTCGCTGACCCACGCCCTTCTCAATCTTAAATTTTTCCAAGTCTGTATGTAATTTAACTGTAGCAATTCCATCTTTATATACGTTTTCGGACACATTTACAATGTTCTAATTTACAAATGTTCTCGCAGTGGATTTATAATTGCTATGTGCTCCACTGAGTCAAAAGGCCTTTTCGTAATCAGCAAAACCTAAGCACTGCGGTTTATAATTTTCTGTAGTCTTCTCAGTTAGCTGATCCAATGTGTGTAGACGATCAGTAGTCGACTACCCGCTTCGGAATCCTACCTGTTCACGAGATGGGTTTTCATCTAAATTTGTTGTTATTCTGTCCGTAAGGACTTTAGTGATGAGTTTGTAAATGCTAACAAGCTAATGGATCGATAGTTGTTAAGATCTTTTGAGTCGCCTTTTTTGTAAAGTAAAATAACCATTGCAATACACTGTGTTTTGGGAATATTCTCCTTCTTTATACTTTGAGAAAGTAAGTCGGCAAGCCTTTTTTGTACTTCTACTCCTCCATCCGACAGTAAATTTTCTACTATTCCATCCCCTCCAGAGGCCTTCCCTCTTTTCATAATATTAAGGGAAATGTTTACTTCGTCTTGTGTTACAGCAGGTATTTCACTTGTGTCCACTGAAAAGTTAGCTATTGGTACTATTGCCTTTGATACAGTTCTTTGTAGAATTATTAAACTCTCTTCACCATGTTATCTCTGCATTTAATGACTTCACCGTTTTTGTTTTTCAGTGTTATGGTCTGTTGCTTTCCTAGTGCCATTTTACTTCGGACGTATTTCAGACTTTTTCCTTTTTTTTTAAGGTTTCTTTGATTTGATCTGTGTTTCTCTCTCTTATTTCTTCTCTTTGTCTCTGTTCATAAGCTTATTTAATTCTGCTTGTTCTGTTTCATCTTTCCTTGTTTTTACTTTCATTTCATTTCCTCTTTTCCTGAGCTCGATTGTCTTTTCTTAATACTTCTTTGCTTCGGTTGTATTAGGTTTCCCGACTAACTCCGCTGATTCTCATAGCATTTTTCTTATTCTATCATTCAACTCATCAATGTCACACTCTGCATAACACTAAGCCTGAAGTCTGTTCGGTATTTCTAACTGAAAGGCTGCTTTGTTTTCGCTTACCTTTATTGGGCATTTATTTTTATTTTTAATCATAATCTTTCTTTCACTTTTGAAATTGATTCTGGCTGCACAACCCACCATTCTGTTGTCACCTTTATTTATCTTGTTGGTAACCCTGACATTTATGATCATGATATTCTTATCTGCTACAGTGAAGTCAGTTTCATTTTTTGTTTGTTCATTTGGACTTCCCCTGGTCCATTTTCTCCCTATTCGTTTGTGAAAGAATGTGTTTATTACCTCCGCCAAGGAGGTTATGATTAACCCCGCGTTGGTTTGTTTTTGGTTTGTCTGTTTGTCTGGTAGCAGAATTACTAAAAAAATTTTAAACGGATTTTGATGAAATTTTGTGGAAGGGTGGCCTATGAGCCAAGGAAGAAATTTTTGAATTTTGGGCCGGATCTGGATCCGGATCCGGAGTATCCCCTAAGATTATCTCCAAAAGTTCTCAACAAATTTCAATGAAAATTTGTGGAAAGGTAGGCCACGGACCAAGTAAGAATTGATAACATTTTGGGGCGGATCCGCATCCGGATCCGGGATTACACAAAAAGTTCTGAACAGATTTTGAAGAAGTTCTGTGGAAGAGTGGGCCATGGACCGCGGAAGAAATGATAAAATTTCGGGGTGGATCCGGATCCGGATCCTGAGTATCCCGCACAATATCTGTATACGTTCTCAATTGATTTCAATGAAATTTTGTGCAAAGGTAGGCAGGAAAGAATTGTTCAAATTTTGGGACTGATCCGTATCCGGATCCTATATCCACGGAACAAACTCGTTTTTAAAAGAAATGACACTAGCGGAGGTGTGCTGTATCTGAGCGCTTTCTAGTTATTCTCATGTTATACATTTCAGCAAAATTTACCACCATTTCTCTTTTCCTTTCCTTTCTCCCACTTCAAATTTTCTCATAAATGCTTCTTGATTTTTCGATTTCCCAACCTTTGCATTAAAGTCTTCCATAAGTGTAGTATATGTGGTCTTTTCTTCTTCCATAATCTGGGATATGTCGTCATTGAATGTTTCTATTTCTTCATCTGAGCTTTGAGAAGTCAGTACATACCTATATTACTTTCAGAGTGTAATTTTTGCATAGTCTAATTACAATCCATGCCACTCTGTCAGATACACTGCTGAATTTAACAATATTCGATGAAAGATTTCTGTTAATTAGAAATCTTACACCATTAACTCTTCCTTTGTGCCTTCCTCTGTAGTAAAATAGGTGGTTGCTGTCTTGGAGCTGAATTAACTTTTCTTCTTTTCTGTGGATCTCACTCAAACCTACAATACACAACTAATGTTTTCTAAATCAGTCATTATCCAGTTTGTATTCATTTGCGAGGCTTCTTACGTTGAACGTGTAGATCTTCAGGGATTTCAGTGTGTTTAATGTCCCGGTCTCTAATTTGGCACAGTTTCGGTGGCACACTGCCTGTAAGCACAGGAAGTAGTGCGGTTGAACCTTTAGTACACGGTGATCCAACAGCAACGACATTCAGATCATTTGCAATAGAATTCATATTTGTTTGGGAAGACTGTGACAAATAATCTTACCTCCCTGCCACATTATCTCCTCAGATGTAATTTCTGTGCCACCTTATTCAGTCTATTCAGTAGAGCCTTGTATATCTATAGGGGATCCTATGGTCAGCGCCGTCTAAGGCGGTACCTGATATCCCTGCAAGGCCTTCCCCTATCCACCACTTGGGGATATATATATATATATATATATATATATATATATATATATATATATATATATATATATATATATATATATATATATATATCATTAGGCATTTGAGCATCCAGTGCAGGACTAGCCTATCCCGACCGAAGTGGGGATGATACAGCCAATGTATCTGTACCAAGTGGCTTATGTTGTCTAGTAGAGATTGTATGTGGGGTGAGAAGTGCTTGTGGGTGTGATTGTAGTGTTGGAGTGGCTTTGGATGTGTGTGTAGTCTGTGAACTAAGTGTAATCGGCCCCCGCAAGCCGACTGGGTGCAAGCATACTTTATAGTATGCGACACTGGTTCAACCACAGCACCCCCTATATCAGTCAAAGCAGTACGTGACTGGAAGAAGGCTCTCAATTTTATTACCATGGCGAGGCACGAACCCTCGTTCTCCCATGTACGAGAACTCACACTCAACCACTATACCACAGAGGCTCCATATTACATATATATGCAGTGTAGATATGTATGTATGTATGTATATATGTATGTATATGTCTATCTATCTATCTATCTATCTATCTATCTATCTATCTATCTATCTATCTATCTATATATATATATATATATATATATATATATATATATATATATATATATATATATATATATATATATATATATATATATATATATATATATATATATATATTTCATTCATTCATTCATCATCCAATCCTACGTTGATCTATGAGGAGCGTAGGATCATGGGGCTAGGGAAGTTGATCCTGACATTAAAGATGAGAGTGGCCAGCCTCATTCATCCCTGAGTGGCATTACGTAAACAATAAAACCCAACCACCCCTTGGATATAAACTTTCACTGGCTCAATCCAATTGGAGCTCCGTAATTACCCACTAAACCACCAGGCGCCAAAATTTGGTTATACATTATGGTTACCACCCAGCGTAATAAATGGTTTCCTGGTGTATTGGAAACCATTATGCTTGTCACTCAGTGTAGTCACCCACAGGCAGAAGGAAGAGGAAAGAATGAAGGAAAGAAAGACAGAAGAGGGAGTGTAACGTCACCCGTAGGCAGAAGAACGATGAAAGAAAGAAGGAAAGAAAGACAGAAGAGGATGGAAGGAAAGAAGGATGGAGGAGAGGAAAGGGCACACACTAGAGCAGCACTACATGGAGTGAGTGGATGGTGAGCGCCCCCACCTACTACCACTATATATATATATATATATATATATATATATATATATATATATTATGCGAGGAAGAAGGAACCAAAGGCCATGGGCCCGCAGTAACAGTTCCCTCCAAGAGAAAAACAAAATACAATAGAGAGCCAAATTCAAGTTCCGATCATTTTGAGATGCCTGGACACACTGCGTTTGAAAGACTGGAGATCATAGGCAGCAGGAAATACAGACAGAGGGAGACAGTTTCAGAGTTGACCTGTTGCATAAATGAAAGACTGGGAGTAACGGTTAATTCTTGCATTAGAGAGTTGGACAGAAAAAGGGTGAGAGTTTGCTGCCAGACGGGTGCTACGCGCCCGTCGTAGAGGTGGAGGAATGCAAGCAGACAGTTCAGAGGAGCAGTGACCATTAAAGCAGCGATAGAAAAGAGATAAAGATGCAACAGTGCGGCGAAGAGACAGAGGTTGAAGGGAGTCAGTAAGAGGAGGAGAGTTAATGAGACGAAAAGCCTTTGACTTCACCCTATTGAGAGGAGCTGTATGTGAGTAGCCTCCACACACATGAGAGTTGTACTCCACACAGGGGCGGATAAAACCCCTGTATAGAGTCAACAATTGTGCAGGAGTAAAGAAAGAGCGGAGTCGGCTTAGCACACCCAATCTCTTGGAAGCAGATTTTACAAGAGATGTAATATGATCTTTCCAAGATAAGTTCCGACTAAATGAAACCCCAAGCATGTTCAAGGATGATTCAGGATTAAGCTGAATATTATTAAACATTAGTGGGTATACCTGTGGAAGATTTTGTCGGGTTGATAGGTGTAAGAACTGAGTCTTAGATGCATTAAAAACAACCATATTTTTTTTACCCCAGTCAGAGATACGAGCCAAATCAGACATTAGGTGTGCCATAGCCTCATCCCTTGTTTCTTGAAGGAACTGTTGAGATGGACGTTGCGGGAACCGAATGGAAAGGTGAAGGGTGGAGTCATCAATGAGTGGATAGGTTTAGATGTACAGCTTAGAAGATCATTGATGAATAAAAGGAAGAGAGTTGGTGATAGGACAGAGCCCTGAGGAACACCACTGTTGATAGATCCAGGAGAAGAACAATGGCCGTCTACAACAGCGGCTATAGAACGACCAGAAGGGAAGCTAGTGATGAAGGCACAGATAGAAGGATAGAAACCAAGTGAGGGCAGTTTGGAAATTAAAGATTTATGCCAGACTCGATCGAAAGCCTTTGAGATGTCAAGTGCAATGGCAAAGCTTTCGCCAAAGTCCCGAAAGGAGGATGACCAGGGGTCTGAAAGGTAGGTGAGAAGATCGCCAGTAGAGTGTCCCTGACGGAACCCTTACTGACGATCGGAAAGGTTGTGATAGGAAAGATGCCTTAAAATTTTTCTATTGAGAATTGACTCAAAAACTTTTGAAATACAGGACGTTAATGCAATTGGACGATAGTTGGAGGGTTGGGAGTGGTCACCCTTCTTTGGGACTGGCTGAATGAGAGCAAACTTCCAGCAAGAAGGAAAGGTACAAGTTGACAGACTAAGGTGAAAGAGTTTGCCTAGGCAGGGTGTAAGCACAGAAGCACAGTTCTTGAGAACAACAGGAGGGACCCCATCAGGCCCATATGCCTTGTTAGTACTGAGGCCAGTGATGGCAGAAAATACATCAGCTGAAGAAATTTTAATGTCAGCCATGAGGAAGTCAGAGAGGGGAAGTGATGGAGGAACGGCACTGGAATCATCTAAGGTGGAATTGGAGGAGAAAGTCTGTGCGAAGGGATCTGCTTTATCAGTAGAAGAAATAGCTACAGAACCATCAGAGTACAAAAGAGGAGGGAGGATGATGAGGTAAAGTTGTTAGAAAGGTTTTTGGCAAGGTGCCAGAAGGAGCGGGAAGAATTCGAGTTGGAGAGTTGAGAGCATTTAGTATGGATGAAATTATTTTTAGCAGAGCGAAGAACAGACTTAGCACGATTCCGGGCAGAAACGTAAAGATGATGTGATTCAGGGGTGGGTTGGCTCCAGTACCTTTTGTAGGCCCTCTTCATGTTGTGGACAGCATTAGAAAAAGCGTGATTAAACCAAGGCTTTCTTGCGTTAGTCAAAGGATATGAGAAAGGAATGTATGCTTCCATGCCCGAGAGAATGACCTCCGTAATGTGCAAGGAACACTCAGATGGCTCACGGCCATGAAAGCAATAATCATTCCAGGGAAAATCAAAGAACTACTGCCTGAGGGCCTCCAAGTCCGCGGCTCCAAAATGAAACAGACGACGTTTCCCTGGAGGGTCCACAGGCCGTACCAGAGTGATAGGACAGGTTAAAAGGTGATAAGGTTGTGATTGGAGGAGCCCAACGAAGAGAAAAGATTAACAGAGTAAGCAGAAGGATTAGTTGTGAGGAAGAGGTCAAGTATGTTGGAGCTCTCTCCAAGGCGGTCAGGGATATGGGTAGGGCGCTGTACAAGCTGCTCTAGGTCATTAAGGATAGAAAAGATGTAGGCTTGTTCAGGTGGATCAGTGAAAGGAGAGGAGAGTCAAAGGTGGTGGTGAACATTGAAATCTCCTAGAATGGAGATTTCAGAGAAAGGAGAAATGGATAGAATGTGTTCCATCGTAGAAGTAAGATAGTCAAAGAATTTTTGATAGTAGAATTAGGGGATAAGTAAACAGCACAGATATATTTAGTCAGAGAATGACAGGAAAGCCGAAGGCAGAGTGTAGAGAATTCAGAAGAATCGAGTTCAGGAACACGAGAGCAAGATAAGTCATTGCGTATGTATACACAACAGCCACCTCTGGCTTTGAAATGAGTATAAAGTAGGAGGATACAGAAAAGGGTTTGCTGTCAGTTGCCTTAGACAGCTGAGTCTCAGTTAGAAAAAGGTGAGGTTTAGAGGAGAAGAGATGGTGCTCAATGGAGCGAAAGTTAGAGGAAAGGCCGCGAATGTTGCAGAAATGAAGAAGAGAGTCAGACAGTGGTTCCAGGCACCTCGAGTCGTCACCGGGAGAGGGGCGGATGGTGGGGGCATTTATGGTCCCCACCCCTGGGGACTCCGAGGCTTGGTGATATATATATATATATATATATATATATATATATATATATATATATATATATATATATATATATATATATATATTATATTCAGAGAGAGAGAGAGAGAGAGAGAGAGAGAGAGAGATGGTAGGCGGTAGAGGAAAGGCAAGGTAGGTGAAGGGTGGTAGTTGTGAGAAGGGAAGATGTGAAGGTAGAAATGAGAAAGGGAGAATGGTAAACACTAGGCATGGGTGGAAGGGAAAGGGGAGGGGGGGGTATACGTGATGATGGACGAGGAGGGATGGCCGGAGTAAGGCAGGGGAGAGTGAGACAAAAAAAAAGGAGGTATAGGGAGGCAGGCAGGCAGGTTGGGCAGGAAAAATAAAAACTTTTATCAACACAAAAGTTAAAAGAAAAATAGGAGGAAATTATGTTGGGTTAAATTTCAAATAAACTGGGAAAATTTTCGGCTGAAAGTACATTGAAGCTAAAAAATATTTCAAACGGGCTTAAAGTAATTCCAAAACGTTTAAGATTCAGCTCTCTCCCAAACCCAACACCAAAACAGAGTGCATCGAATTAAATGGGCACTTACGCTCAGGTATTTTGCAATACGAAGTGGATAAATTTCATGAGGCCAGAGCACGGATTTTAGCTTTTAGAAAAACAAGGAAGTAAGCCATTGCGGGTAATGCCGGTGTGAGAGATGTTACTGCAGTATTGAGGGTGGGGCTTTATGTTTTGGCTGCCTGTGAGATAGAGAGAGAGAGAGAGAGAGAGAGAGAGAGAGAGAGAGAGAGAGAGAGAGAGTATGTTTGTGTTTGTTTGTTGGTTTGTGTGTGTACGTGGACTAGTGTGTTGGCGTGTGCATGTATATGCATGCATATGCGTGAGCGCACGGGACCTGGCAACTTACATCAACTAAGTCTTAGAGGAATTCCCCAAATGGTAATGTTGCTAGAAGTAGGGCTGCCCTGTCCTGCCCGACGACGGTTAATATGGCAGTTAATCTGTTATTATTTTGTAAATGTGATTGGCTTCGATGTCAGCATTAATAAAAAGAATTCTTTTTATTAATTCTATTAGTATATTATTCTTACATATAGATAGCGTTCATTCTTGAGATACTACAAAAGTTTTGAGTATATATGCACACAGTATATTGTACATAGACTGATGTACTGAGCTACAAAGTACCGGTATTATTTATGTGCATGTTGTGCATTTGTTACCATACCTATCACTTTCTCTCTTCTATTTACACATCAGACGATGGACAAGTTTGAAATATTGTCCCTTATATTCAATTTTTGCCGCACCCACAAGGAAGGACAAATATAGCGCTTTCCCTTAAATGAGTCACTCACACCATCCCTCACTGATCCACTCCCTGTCTTACTGCACTTTCTTGAAGCTTGGGGTCTAGGCTTTGTGGAAGGAGTCCTGCGAAAACGATATTTTGCAGAGTAGTAGTCTTCCCGCCGGACCAGGTTTCAGGCAAGGTGGATCCCCAAGGGAGGCCAGAACTCCTTCTCAAAACCATTTGGCGCGATTTTTTTTTTTTTATACCTAGGAAAATTAATTTCTGCACAACGGTAGAACTTAAGCCGCACCAGGTTATAAGAGTGATAGGGCCACGGAAGTCCGACCCTACGGGAGGGATGGTTCCAATTGGTCTCAGTCAAACTCGATATGCACAACCATAGTTTTTAACGGAAGTATAATAATGCTGCACGGATACTTGTTCACGCAGGCCACGTTTTGGGAAGGACAGAACCACTGACAGCCGCCTCTCACGTGGGAGGGGGCGGTCACGGTGGTCACAGCAGAGCCATTGTGCACGGCCATAGTTTTTAACCTACAAACACGACATTTTGTAGTCTGATTGGCGTTTAACCTGGCCACATTTCGGCAGGGTGAAATCCTCGAAGTCCACTTCTCGTGATGGGGGGTCACCCATGGGGTTGTGACAATGCCCTAATTTTTTACCTACAGTATGAATAGGAAATTTTGCATAATGGTAGATCTCTACTAGGGTCACGGTTTAACCAGGGACGGACTACTAACTGTCACACTCTATCAAGTGGGGTGGCCCTCAGGGGCTCTGGCCGAAGCCTTTGTAGATGATAATGGTTTCTAACCATGGAACAAGAAATTTTGCATACTGTCACATGTCTTGTACAGCACCGGTCACGTTAAAGGCAGGGTGGAACCCTTAATGGCCACCCGACATGGGGGAGACTGTCCAAAGAGAAGACAACACCATAGTCTTTACATAGGCACAAGAAATTAGGCACAGTAGTAGACCTTCACCCTTACCATATTTTATTGAGTATTCCCCCGTCAATCTCACCGTAATATATATATTTTTTCTCCATGGAATATTATAGAGTAGGTGCAGCTATCAAAGGTATTCTTTGATATGTTTTAATAATCCTATGTTAACAGCTCGTCGAGGCAAGTAAGAAGTTTCTCTTGGGCAAAAAACCCATTCTGCAAGCTATATGCTGTGCAAAGTGATTCAGCTTTTAATGTCATCTATTTCTCCTCCCACCCGCGTTTTACACACACACGCACACACACACACACACACACACACACACACACACACACACACACACACACACACACACACACACACACACACACACACACACACACACACACACACACACACACACACACACACTTACGATCCTGTTAATAATATCAAAGACAATCATTCATCAGGAAAATAACAACATTTGACATTTGCATAAGAAGTCGAGGTCAAATTGATAAGATTTCATATCTGAATATTTTGTTTATATTTTCTACCACCACCATCATAATCCCTGAAGCAGTTCTACCATTAGGATAAATCAGCTAGATAAGGGTTACATGGGATATACAATGCAAGATACTGAGACGATAAGAATTATTTTTTTATTTCATTTTGATTATGTTGGGAACTGATTGTATTCTGGCTAACTGTTCTCTTAATTCATTTATTTTGTGTCTGAAATATCCACTTATTTTGTAAAATATTCTTCCTACATTAGAATACTTGGTATTAATGAAAACTGTCCAAGATGTATTTATGAAAAGTACTTTAATAGGCATGGTAATGAAAGTATATACAAAGAGAGATACACATTTAGAGTGGTACATGAGGACGTAGAGAGAGAAAAAAAAAAACAGTTATGATAATAACAACAGTAGTAGTAGTAGACGTCGTTATAATAATAATAATAATAATAATAATAATGTCTTTGTTCCGTTAGAACAATGAATATAACCGCCCATATTAACAAATTATTGAGGTTGTTAAAATTACCATTAGACTCGGTATGCAGTAGTCGCTCTCTCTCTCTCTCTCTCTCTCTCTCTCTCTCTCTCTCTCTCTCTCTCTCTCAACCTTCCATTTACTATATCTCCTTCTTCCTGCTTTTCTTTTAGTCTCTGTCAGTTCATATTTTGCACTGCTTTTCCCTTACTTTTTCCGTCTCAACTTCTGTCTCTCACCGTTACTTACCCGGCCCGTCTGGTTTTCTTTCTGTGTCTCTTCATCCATCTCTTTCTCTTCGTTCTCCTGCGAATTTTTCTATTTTTTCTTTATCTGTTCATCCATCATTTTATTTTCTGTTTCTCATCCTTGTCTTTGCTTACCCTGCCTCGCTCTTCTTCATCCTTCATGTGTGTTTTTTTCTTGCCATTTCTAACTCTTCCCTGCCATGTGCATCCATATGTCTTTCTGCCTTTTTTTTTGTCTATATCTCTTTATATTTATCTTTCACTCTCTTTTAGTTCCCCCCCTTCTCTCCCTCTCTCTCTCTCTCTCTCTCTCTCTCTCTCTCACACACACACACACACACACACACACACACACACTGTTTGTCCTATTTCAGTGTAAATGGGAGAGCATTTTCCAAGCACTTCATAGTTCATCACAAATCAGTAAAGGTGCTCATCTGTGTGTGTGTGTGTGTGTGTGTGTGTGTGTGTGTGTCTCTCTCTCTCTCTCTCGAATTCTTGAACTAAAGTTTCTCGTATTTTTTTTTTTTCTCTCAGATCAAGTTCCAGTTTTTGATCTTCGCAGCTTTCTTTAGGTATTGTCACAGTTAAGTTTCTAATAATTTTTAATCTTTTTTTCCAGTTTCCTTTTCTTTGTATTCTTTCCTCTCATCAGTTTCTTGTGCTTTTTCCTCCTTTCTCCATCTCCTTTTCTCGGTACTCTTTGATTCCCCATTTCTGACTCTTGTCTTTTCTTTTTATTTTCCATTCTATCTCGTCTATTTGATTTTTTTTTTTACCTGTGCCCCCCCCACCACCTCTCATTCATTTCGTTTTCCTTTTCTTTCTGTTCCATCCTCCCTTAGTCTCTCTTGTCTCTCTTTTATTTTTTTTTTTTTGTATTTATTCTTTCGTTTTTACCATTTTAATTATTCTTTCTTGCAGCTGCTCTACCCCATCGGTCTCTAAACACTCCTTACATTTTTCTCAGTACTCTATTGTGTATCTTTCCTCCTTTTGAATTGTCGGGATTAAGTACCTTTGCTTCGGTGCCCTGTACTTCTGATAAGGCTTTAAAGGAATGGATTGTAGACGGACGGCTGGACAAATTTCGTCTTCTTCAGTTCCTTCTTATTACAGTACTTCCATCCCATAAATAAATTATGATGAAATAAAGACGGATAAAGCAAGTGGGAAAATGACAGAAAAAAAAATTGTCTGTATGAATAAAAAGATATGACGAAATAATGATGAACAGACCAAGTGGAAAAAGGATAGGGAAACAACATTTATATATGAATAAAAGATGTTAACATATTGGTAATGAGAGAGAGAGAGAGAGAGAGAGAGAGAGAGAGAGAGAGAGAGAGAGAGAGAGAGAGAGAGAGAGAGAGAGAGAGCAGTATATGTTAAAAAAATCTGAAATAATGAGGAGAGAGAGAGAGAGAGAGAGAGAGAGAGAGAGAGAGAGAGAGAGAGAGAGAGAGAGCAGTATGTGATAAAATTAAAAATCTGAATTAATGAGGAGGAAAACAAGTGAAAAAAAAAAAGATGTAGAGAAAAGTGGAGATGAAAAGTAACAAAATATTTGCCCCGATTCACATTAACAGACACATACCAAAGAAAAGTAAAGCAAAATGAATGAATAAAAGATTAAAAACACTGATTATGTTCGAACAATACCATAAGAAGGAGATAGTAAGTCGGAGAGACGAAAAGTGGCATGGAAATAGATGAGCAAATTTATACACGAAGGCACATGAACATCTACAAGAAAAGAAATTAAGCTTTATGCAGCGAGGAAGAAGAAATGGTGTTTTATGCAAAGAAGAAATGACAGTAACATTATGCGGCAGTAAATGACATTCATGTGTGACTGAGTCAGAAAGGAGAATTGGACGACAAGGAGACTTGTGTTGTCTTGTTCCTCTAATATTCTCTTGCTCTACTTTACTCATATTTACCAGCGCAGATACTCTCTCTCTCTCTCTCTCTCTCTCTCTCTCTCTCTCTCTCTGTCTCTCTCTCTCTCTCTTTTTGTCTGCTTTCTCGTCATTCAAGTGCTTACCTTTCGTCCAGGCTAACTTTTGCCCCGTTTTTTCTTCTCATAGTTCTTTTCTTTCTTTCTCTTTAATGCAATTTGCTGCGTTCTTCTGTTCTTTCCTAGCACCATTATTCACCGCGTTTTCTTTATTTCCCCTTTCTTCAATTTTTTAAATACTTTCATTATCCCCTTTCTGATTTTGTGAATGTGCTCACTTCCTTCCTTCACCTCCTTGTCATCGGTTTTCATATTCTTAACTTTTGTTATGTACCATTCCCACATTTCTGTTTTCTTTTATTTCAAAGCGCTGGCGTTTTCCTTATACTCTTATATCTCTCTTCTTCTTCCCTATTTCATTTCGTCAGTGCTTGCTCCATTTTTGTCGCGTATTTTTTCCCTCTTCTCAATTCTCTACCCATGATTACATTTTAGATATACTTTCTTTAGTTGTCAGTTATTTTCTAGTTCATTGAGAGGCCGAAGAGAAAGTTATATGTAGAAAGAAAGAGAGAGGTGAAAAGATTAGTAAGAGAGAGTAAGAAGAGAGCGGATGAGGAATTTGGAAGGAATTTGAGCATAAAGTGGAGGGACTGTAAGAAAATGTTCTGGAAAGAGGTGAAAAGAGTAAGACAGGGTGGAAGTGAGGTTAGCAGGGGAGTGAAAGATAAAAAAGGTAGATTACTAGTGGAGAAGGGAGAAAAAGTGAGCAGATGGAGAGAACACTTTAAGGAATTGTTGAACATAGAGAATGGAAGTAATGCGAGTATAAGTGGCTGGGGAAATGGCTGGGAGAAAGAGGGAGGTGAGAAGACAGGAAGAAATCAGTAGGATAGAAATTGTGGAAGCAATGAAGAAAGTTAAATTGGGGAAAGCCCCAGGAATTGATGGAGTGTGTGGTGAAATGCTGAAGCATGGGGGAGAGATAGTAGTAGAATGGATGTGGAAAATGTGCAGATTGGTCTGGGAGGAAGGTAGAGTCCCGGAGGACTGGAAGTCAGGTATAATTATTCCCTTGTACAAAGGAAAAGGAGAAAATGAAGTGTGTGATAATCATAGGGGCATCTGTCTTCTTAGTATAATAGGAAAAGTGTATGGTAGGATACTTACTGACAGAGTTAGAGAAAGAACAGAGGAATTAATTGGAGAAGAACAGGGAGGCTTTAGGAAGGGAAGAGGTTGTGTAGATCAGATATTCATTTTTAGATCTTTAGTGGAAAAGTTTCTAGAGAAGGGAAAGAAGTTGTATGCAGCTTTCATGGATTTGGAGAAAGCATATGACAGGGTGGATAGACAAGGATTGTGGAAAGTATTAAGAATATATGGAGTAGATGGGAAGTTGTTGAATGCTGTGAAGAGTATGTATGATGGTGCTAAGGCTGCAGTGCGTGTGGATGGTGAACTGAGTGAATTTTTTTCTTTGAAGGTTGGGTTGAAACAGGGATGTCATGTCGCCATGATTGTTCAATCTGTACATGGATGGGGTAATAAAAGAGGTACAAGGTAGGGTAGTGGATGTTGGAGTGGCCCTGGTGAGAGAGGGTAGTGTTTGGAAACTCCCTGTACTGTTGTTTGCAGATGATACTGTGTTGTTGAGTGAAGATGAAGGAGAGCTGCAAGGCTTGGTGGATGAGTTTGGGAGAGTGTGTAAGAAACGGAATCTAAAGGTGAATACAGGGAAGAGTAAAGTGCTGGTCTTTGAGAGAGGTGAAGTCAGTGAATGTACAGCGAGACTGGATGGTGAGGAATTGGAAAATGTGAGTACGTTTAAGTACTTGGGTAGTGTGATGAGTAAGGATGGAGGTTTGGAGGGTGAAGTGCTTGAAAGGGTACAGCAGGGAAGAAAGGTTGCTGGTTCCTTGAAAGCAGTGATAAGAAGCAGGGAAGTGAGCATGGAAGTGAAAAAGTTACTACATGACAGTATTGTGATACCAACTCTAAAGTATGGAAGAGAAGCTTGGACGTTGCTGGAAGGACACAAGTCAAGAGTGAGAGCAGTGGAAATGAGTTATTTAAGAGGAGCCTGTGGAGTCTTAGGGAGAGACGGGCTGACAAATGAGAGTATAAAGGAGCATTGTGGTGTGGATGTGGATGTGATAGGAAGCGTTATGAGGAACACACTGAGGTGGTTTGGCCATGTGGAGAGGATGGTGGGTGAAAGACTGACGAAGAGAGTGTATGTGAGTGAGGTGGAGGAGGGAAGAGGAAGGGGGAGGCCGAGGATGAGATGGAGGGATGGGGTGGAGAGGTATTTGAGAGAGTACAAAGGAGCACAAAGGAGTACGAAGGAAAGCAAACAGCAACAGACCTTATGGTCCTTTTGAGGCTGTTTGGTACAGAGTAGACTATGACTACAAGATCTAACTCTACATGCTGAAGGATAAGGATAGTAAAGCAAGAAGGCTCCCCCCGCCTCCAAACCCTCCAGCCAAACCTGGCAAGAAAAAGTGAGAAAAACCACCACGCAGCATGGAAAAACTGACATGGAAATTTCATAGGAAAGACTGAAAAAGAAAAGCTAATTCTATAATACATTATCTATAAGCTACCAGTATGAATAACCTGAAAGAGAAAGTAGTAAAGTAAAATGAATAATCGAATAAATAAATGACTAATGCATGTTGTTGTATGGGTACATTGAGTTGTCGGAGCGTCTGCAGACACAGTGTGGAAATTGCACAGTGCACAGTGTGGATATTCAGGGGTGGTGTGGCAGCCTTGCCTGACTCTATTAAAGTAGGCAGCAGTTAATCAGGCCCTCAGCTCCTTTCATTCCACTGGGACTAGGAACTTTCCCATGCGGGACAAGCAAACAAGTCACCTCCTGAAGCAGTGACCCCTGGTACATTTAAAAAATCCCGACAGTGGCCACATAACTAACAGGGATCCTCAGTGATCCACAGCCCATCACAGGTCGAAAGTATGAGTAGTGACCGTTAACTCAGGGCTATCTGTGGATATCCTAGTCTGTGCATATACTATATTTGCATTTAACAAATTGATCCAGGCTCTAAAAAAATAAAATAAAATGAAACAAAATTATACATACACAAGTGTTTTATTCAGGAGTAAACATATTAAGCTGGGGGTTGGATGCCAAATACTTATCCAGGCGACCTTTAAAGGTTTGTACTGTATTACAATCTGTTACATTGGAGGGCAATTTATTCCATATATTTACAACTCTATTGAAAAAGAAATGCTTAGCTTCATGTGACTGGAATCGTTTGCCAATTATTTTATGCCCATTGCCCCTAGTGTAGTTCGAGTGATCAACTGTGAAGTATTTATCGACAGCCATGTTATCATGTCCTTTGAATATCTTGAATACTTGAATTAAATCTCCTCATATCCTCCGTTTTGTTAGGGTAAAGAGATTCAGGGCTTCTAAACGTTCCTTGTACAGTTTATTTCTCAATCTAGGTATCATCTTTGTCATCCTTCGCTGCACTCTTTCAAGCTTTTCCATATCCTTTATATAATACGGTGACCAAAACTGAACGCAATACTCCAAGTGAGGGCGTACTAAGGACTTATACAAAGTGAGGACGATATATCAGATTTATATTCAACTGCTCTGCCTATGAACCCAATCAATTTGTTGGCTTTTTTCACAGTTTCTGTACATTGTTTGCTTGGTTTCAAATCATTTGTTATTATAACTCCTAAGTCTTTTTCATGGTTTACCCTATCAAGCTGGACATTATTTATGCTATAACTTGCTCTTACATTTTTACTGCCAATGTTTAACACTTTGCATTTATTAATATTGAAATCCATTTGCCAGACTTGGGCACAGTTAAACAGTTGATCAAGATCTCTCTGAATTGCCTGTCTTTGCAGTGCTGTATCTGCTCTGTTACCTATTTTAGTATCATCAGCAAATTTTGAAATCTTAACAACACAATCCTTCGTCAATATCATTCACATATATTAAGAAAATAATAGGATCTAATGCTGAACCCTGCGGGGGGTGTGAGTTGGGAGCGGGGCAGTGAAATGGCGGGAGACAGAGCGACGTGGAGGCGATTTGTTTATGGCCACCCCGAACGAGATTGAGGCGTCTGGCAATAGATAGATGGATAGATAGCATTGTCCTTCCTTACTTCACACTCCCATGTTGTGTGTTCATATCTTATTTCTTTACTGTTTTTTCTTTCTTTTCATTCTGCCTCTCCATCCGGGCTTACTCCTTTCCTGTATATTTGATATTTCCTCAGCATTCATGGCCCAACTCAGACGCAAATAAAATCGCTGCTTGGTTGCTCTTTTTTCTTTTCCCCTCTCTCTCTTTCTCTTTCTGGCCAGCTCCATGCTACCCTTATTGTTAGTCGCGTTTTCTTTCTGTTATTCTTGTATTCTTTGCTTAATTGTAGCAGGCACTCCTACCCTCCAGAATTATCTGATTCCGACCAAACTTGGACACAATGACCAGCCTATGACCTAGTTGTGGCCGCAAGGCTTTGGTTCCTAGGCCACTACTTTGCATATCAATGACCCAGAACCCGATTTCATCGTACTTCTCACGTTTTTGGCTGTAGAAACCGTACTAATAGGCGCAGAAAGCTCTGACTTCTTTAGACATAATCTTGAGGCCATTCCCTAAAGGAGGTGTTTCACTCATCTTCCCCCTTTCTCCTCTAGTTTTCCAGTGGCAACCCTGTGAAGATTGGCCTCAGTGTCCCTAGCAACCAGTACCGGATTTCAAAAATGTTTCCTTAGTTTCCCAGTGGCTTCATTGAATTGAATGAAAGTCAGCATGCTTATAGACATTATGGTCAGACTCAAATATGAAGTCTGTTTGGGTGGGGCCCGAGAGGGGATTTCCCTCTCTACAGCTCTGCCGCATCAACCCCAGTACCTATCTCTCTCTCTCTCTCTCATACGTCAGCTATTTACTATTTGAAATTGTATATTAAATATTCTGTACTTAATAAATATATTAAATAAGGCTATATAGTGCTATGAATGTGTCGCTTTTTAGGATAATAACAATGATTTGTATAAATTCCACACCACGTGACAACGTCGCTTTCCGACGTTGCCAGAGGTCAAGGACACCCACCTCAGACCACAGGTGATCGGTCATTTCCTCCCTGATCCCCACCCACGATGGCAGCTACTCCGACTTGCTCTCGTGTGCTCCACAGTCGGGAGAAAGAACTTATTTACAATGTGAACAAGTATTTTTTAGAAGAAAAGGCTATTGGAGACTTTATAATTCCACCTTCAGGAGCAGTTGCTCGCACTGCCAAAGCTACCAACGTTAGCGAAAAAACAGTCCAAAGAATCTGCTCAAAATTTAATAAAGCTTGTGTGACACAAATGTCACCAGAACAGCCTGTATTCTCGTCACCAAAAAAGAAGCGCAGTGCAACTGTAACAAATCTTGACGATTTTGACAAGCGTGTGGTCAGAAGAACTGTCCTGGGATTCTATGAAAGGCATGAAATTCCTACATTGCACAAGATTTACGAAGAACTCAAGGAAAACATATCTTTCAACGGAAACAACGAGTCTCTTCGCAGGATTCTCTTGCAGATGGGCTTCAAATATGCAAAAGTTGATGGCCGAAAGTTCCTTATGGAAAGGAGCGATGTAGCAGCAGCTCGGACCAGATTTTTGAGAGAAATTCGGCAGGTCAAAGTGCCTTCCCAAAACATTGTATATCTTGACGAAACTTGGGTAAATCAAAATTATACAGTTGGAAAATGCTGGACTGACACTGCATCCCCACAAGCCACTGGAATACAGCAACCGACTGGAAAAGGACGTCGTTTAATTATTGTGCATGCTGGAACGAGAAATGGCTTTGTTAACAATGCTGAGTTGATATTTCAAGCAAAAAACGGTGGGGACTACCATAATCAGATGAATTCAACACTTTTTGAAGACTGGTTCAGGAATCAACTAATACCAAACATTTCACCAAACTCTGTAATTGTTATGGATAACGCTTCCTATCATTCAGTCCAACTTGAAAAAAAAAAAAAACTCGTCCTGGAGAAAATCGGATATAAGGGACTGGCTTATAAAGAAGGGAGTACGGCTCAGCGACGATCTCTTAAAACACGAGCTGTATGAACTTGCAAAGAAGTTTGATACTGGCACAAAGTATGTAATTGACACAATTGCTGAAGAAGCAGGGCATCGGGTCATAAGATTACCACCGTACCATTGTCAGTACAACCCTATTGAGCTCATTTGGGCTCAGGTGAAGACCTATATAGCCAAGGCAAACACCTTCAAAATGGTTGATCTTAAACGTCTTGCCAAAGAAGCTTTGAATCATGTAACACCGAATAACTGGATGAAAGCAGTGCAGCATGCTGAACAACAGCAAGAAGAAGATTCACAGCAAGACGTAGCAGTCGACCATTTCGTGGATTCGTTCTTAATCAACATATCAGAAAGCTCGGAGGATGAATTATCTGATTAAAGATCAGAGAGGACTTATGCCTACTGGGGAAACCTCTATAAAAAAAAAACGCGCCAAGACTTTTACATCAGTGGTGGTGTGGAAAAAAGGTCGAAACAATATAGAAGAAAACAAAACTTATAAATATATAAAAACTTTCTCAGTCAACTGAGAGAGAGAGAGAGAGAGAGAGAGAGAGAGGAGGTTTGGCAGAGCTGTAGAGAGGGAAATCCCCACGCGGGCCTCACCCAAACCGACTTCATATTTGAGTCTGACCATAGGGCTACAAATTTCTAATGGACTCCTATGTGGTATATTGGCCAAGTCAGAGGTTGAAGGTCATCAAATGCAAAAACGGTGAAAATAGCTTAAATCATGACTTTGCTTACCTGATATGCTGAGGCTCCAAAGATCATCACGCCACGGCCATGTTTCTTGGAAGGAATGTTGCACTGGAGCACCTTCATGCCAAACTGACATTTAGTGTCGAAACTCACTTCCAGTCGCTGGCAGGGCCACCTAAATTTTGTACCTCTGGTGGGCTGTTTCGCGAATTTCTAGTTCCCTAGATCCACAGTGGGTGGATGGAATCAAATGAATCTTTGGATGATTATAGATGTTAATGAATACTACAAGTGTGCGTCGTATATCCACCAGGTCAGGGGTCAACGGTCATCAAGTGCAGAATATATGAAACGCATTAAAATTACGACCTTGCTCGCACAGAATGCTAGGGCTCCAAAGATTGTTAAGCCAGGGCCATGATTCTTGGGTAGAATGTTGTACTGAAGCACTTCTATACAAAAATGACTTTTAGTGTCGAAACTCACTTTCGGTCGCTGACAAAGCTTGGTCGTCTTAGAGCTGGCCATTGTCGCCAACCGGTTTGTATTTTTGCACATATGCAGTCACCCAAAAAAGTATCGGCTCCTTTACCGTACGTATCATTCTGAAACATGGACAAGACATTGTGGTATTGGGGCAACCTGCTATTGAACGTGCAGTTAATGTTCTTGGTAATTATAAGGACTCGAAATCTCATAAAAATTCACATACTGGGTGTTATATTTTTTGAGGAATGAGGTTAATAGAAGCATATGTGTCTGCAGAACTCGCTCATTGTCAGATACATCGAACCTAGGGGGGCCGATACTCTTTGGAGTGACTGCACACACACACACACACACACACTATATATATATATATATATATATATATATATATATATATATATATATATATATATATATATATATATATATATATATATATATATATATATATATTTATATATATATATATATATATTTATATTTGGTCTGATCAGCTATTTCAGGTCAGGTGCGGGTAAGGGGATGAGTCTGTTATGATGTGGCAGGGGTAAACCAGCTCTGCTGTCGGGCCCTGCTGCGGATGTCACTGATTGCATTGCGCAGTTGACCCTTGTGCAGTGTGGTGCGGTGAGGATCTGTCCGTTCTCCCCTTTGGGGCTAAGATGTGAATGAATGTGTTTGAATGGATGAGTAAATGGGGAGTGTGTCGTCCTGTCTCGGCTACCTCCCTTTCCTTGGGGGAAGCAGCCTAGGTATATAGAATAGATAGAATAGATATATATATATATATGCTTGCAGACAGAGACAGAGAGAAGACAAGGAATATCAACAGGTTTCTGAAGAGACAATGAAACGCATACACAAAGCTCTCTCGATCACAGCAAAATTAAGCCAAATCACTGTTATTTATGGTTGACGGGATGACTTAATTTAATCGGGGAAATTACACTTGGTGATATGTGTTATTGTACCGAGTCTGATTTATTGTTGCAATGGACGGGGAGATTGTGATGGAGGAAGATGACTGGATAAAGAAAATAGATAAAAGGAAAAAAAAAAGGGGAGATAAAGAAATGACAGGATAAAGATGGAAATGAAGTCGAGTAGATAACTTGAATGAATGGTAAGGCAGACAGGGAGTTAGACAGAGGAGAAGACAGATGGATAGCCAGGTTAGGAAGGGTTAGTGACAAGCAGAGAGACAGACAGACAGACAGACAGACAGACAGAGACAGAGACAGAGACTACTGCATTCCAGATCTAATGGGAGTTTTAACAACCGTATTAATTTGTATTAATGAGGGTGATTATATTCATTGTTGTAACTGAAAAAGTCATTATTAATGTAATAATAATAATAATAATAATAATAATAATAATAATTCTTATTCATATCATACATTTTCTCCATATTTAGAAATACTGAATTCCATCATAATTCATAGTTTTCAAATATTATTACCCTCTTTATCAAGCCTTCCCCCCCCCCCCAGGCAGCCCATTGTGCCCCCCTAGGGGGGTGCGTCCCACAGGTTGGAAACCACTGAATTAAGAGAACAGTTGGCCAGAATACTCTTGGTTCCCAACATATTCGAACTGAAATAGAAAAAAAAAAATTCTGAGTATCCTGCACTGTATGTTTCATGTAACCCTTACTTAGCTGATTTATCCTAATGGTAGGACTGCTTTAGAGGTTATGATGATGGTGGTAGAAATTATAAACAAAACATATAAATGCAAAATCTTAGCAATTTGACCACGACTTCTTATGCAAATGTCAAAAGGCGATTTTTTCCTAATGAAAGTTGGTCTTTGTTATTTATAATAGGATCATAAATGTGTGTGTGTGTGTGTGTGTGTGTGTGTGTGTGTGTGTGTGTGTGTGTTCAAATTAGTTTTTCACTGTTTCATCTCACACACACACACACACACACACACACACACACACACACACACACACACACACACACACACACATGTCAGGATGCCATATTGTAATAATACAACTCATAGATAGATAGATAGATACTCGTAGACAGAAGCACCAGCCAGGGTGTAGGAAGTGTGTCAGCGAGAATCGACCAAAGGAAATGAGTTCAGCAAGGCTTAATCAACAGTATGCCAGTGGGCACCGGAAGGACTACATACACTCAGACATACAGGGTTCTAGAATCTTCCAACGACAGTGTAGCCCACGTGACATGAGAGCCCTGCTAAACAAGAATGCAGGGATTAGAGATCAGAAAGGTGCTAGCCGTAGAAGTGAAAGAACGTGGAAAGGGGAAATAAGAAGAGGGGGTCCGACGAGACTTAGTAAATTACGTTCCCGTGGAATATATACACTGCTCAACTTAGACCTTCCTTGAAGATAATACATCAAGATCAACTCCCTGTATTCATCTTTAACTTCTCCTGCCTTTGACTAGCACAATAACCAAATCTCAAGATTTACATATCACAAGACCAAAGAGTCACACGTATAGTTGGTGGCAGTAACGAACGGCCTACGCCTAAAAACCATCATTTCTACAATCGGACTATAAAACTGACGAGTTACGAGTGAGGGAAAACAAGCTCTACGAATTTACGAGTCTACGAGTCTACAGTTGGGTCTACATTATCAAGATATAAGTCAAACGACACTACTTTACAATTATAGTCCCATGATGCCTCATAACTTTAATTTCCACGACGAACCAACGACCTACATCTATCAGCGATTGCTATACAACAAGCAAACGAAAAGCAAGCACACAGCAATACCCACCACACCCCACCCTCTCCAACCACCCTCTGCCTGCAGCGAACTGATGACAGGATTGCACATGGTCAAAGACGACGGCAGCATAATTCAGAGTCAATATTTACAACTCGTCTTACTCATCTTTCCTCACTCAGGTTACTCATCGCTACTCATTTACTCACCACAGCTCCCAGAATGTGGGAAGTCGACGTCAACATGCGTGTTTGCTGAGACGCCGCTGCATCAATCAGCGTGGGACTGACACCAGGCACCTCTCACCCACTGTTCGTTACTCATCGTTATTCACATAACTCCTACTCCTACTCATTTATTTCCAACAGTTATTGAGTGGGAGTTGGACATTGCATGGTGAGGTTTTCTATCACTGAGATTAACTCACACTGCAATCAACACTGAGATCAAGCCATGGAATTTCCGGAGTAATATCGTCCATCAACACAGCCCTAGAGTGACATCATCTGTATTAAGTGGGTGTAATTATACTTACCAAGTTACTCATTTCTTCTCAGTGTTTTAAATTAGGTACAATCACCTCCTTTACTTATTTTTTTTTATACATTTATACACTTATTATCTTTCATTTATTACAACTCATTCACTCATCTATTCCATTAGGACATAAATAAAAGACGTATTTCAGAACACTATACCCTAGCAACATGAGTTCATTTTAGCTGAGTGATATGACTGGGATATTTTCGCCTCCACCCGTGTCAGTAACAGATGATACATAATTAGCGGCCACTGCAGATCCACATTTAGGAGAACAACAGGACAACACACACACACACAAAATAAAAACAAAGAGACACATACATCATTTCTAGATGATAATGATGATTCTTGGGAAACTCCCTCTGATGTTGCAAGTGAGTACCTTGTCTCTGACTTGCATGTCAATGAAAATTTACTTAACAGAGTTCATCACTTAGCGAAAACCTATTCCACTGTTCACTCACACAACGATAAACAAGTCCAAGTTACATTAACAAAGCAACCAGTGAAAATGAATAATGCAAGCAATGCCACAGATCAAACATCCCCACCTCATGTTTACGTTTATCATGAGAATAAAACCACACCAAAATTCTCAGGCACAAAAAAAGATCGCATTGATGTATTATCATTGATCATCCAATGTGAACAACTCTTCGTAAAGAGACATGTAACTGATGAACAAGAGAAAATTGCAATATTTTCCTCGTGGATCAATCAGGATAAGCTTCTCCGAGCTAATACGTATGATGAGTTTAAAACTGAATTTTTGAAGAAATTTTCTGGAGGTATGAACTTTTTGCCAGGTATAATCCCAGAAATACATAAGATTGTAAATCTTGTAAGGGAGCACACTACAAATCATGTGCTCAGCGAAATAACTGCTGATGTCGTCAGTATTAAAAGAACATTATTAGCTACTTTGCAAAACTCAAACTGGTTATCACAAGGCGGAAAAATGTTGCCAGAGCTTGTCGTAGACATCATTGGTTATGTAGCTGCCCTGTGTAAATTACCTGATCGGACCCTCAAAATTGCCAAGATGATCCCATACACCCCAGGTATGTGCTTACTAGACTTAATGAACGAGGTAGAGATGCAGTGTAGCAAAGCGGAGGTGACCGAAACACAATCATATTCTAGCAGAATAAGAGTGCCTGAGACAGTATCAGCTGTGAAAACAGCTACAACTACCCAAAACAGAGAGCAAAATCGATCGCCACCTGAAAACAGACAGAACAAACAACCAAACGCATCGAGGCAGTGATCTCAAACACCTGGCCACAGGCAGTAACATAAGTTTCCGCGAAGTCCTAGCAGATCTCGCGCTACTGACACCACTAAATATGGGAAGTCATCTCGCAGATCACACTCGGGAGATAGGTCCATTCTATGTTATTACTGTGCAAAACCAGGACACACAAAGAATAAATGCTTTATCAAAACAAAAGAAGATAAACAAAAGACACATGGATTTGATCCATACTGTAGGCATCATCGGTGCCAAGGGCATTGGACCAGTAATTGCAAGACAGTAGAGAAATTAGTATCCATTTCTAATCGGGGGAAGACCAAGTCACGACAAAAAACGAACAAACGTAAAGAAAAGCAAGTCTAAAATTCACACAGGAGGCATGTTGGGAAGTGAATGTATCTTGATACCAGCTGTATGTATGGATCAAAACGTTTCTTTATTTTTAGACACAGGCTCTCCAGTGAACTTTATAACACAAGAAGAAATAGATAGATTTTTCAGAAATAAGAAGAAAATAACTTTTCTGGAAGAAGCTGATTTAGACTTATATACAGTAGATGGTAAACAAATTGCAGTAAAAGGTATGGTATGATACAGTTAAACATCAGTTTTACAGAGACTACAAGTCCAATTTCTGCATTATTTTATATTGCTGAAAACTTAGCGATAAAAGCTGATATGTTGCTTGGCTTAAGATGCACGAGAACAGAGAAAAATAACTTTACTCCCACAAATGAATGGAACAGACTTTGATAATGAATTCATAGAAGAAATACCATCAGAGTCCTCACCGATTAGTAAAACAGAACCAAAAGAATTGGTAATATTAAAAGCTTAAACAAACATACACAAACAGATGAGTGTATAGATCCACTTCCCCCCCCCCCTCCCGCCTCCAGGACTAGAAACCCAGGTAATGGTACTGTCAAATCAGTTTTTCCCGCCAGTCTCACCAATGATTTAGTTATACCACCTAACTCCTACATGAAAGTTACCAAAAATAGCAAATTGAGAGATAGTACTGTTCTTATCTTCAAAGAATTATGTAAAGTAAAAGGATTGTCAGTAGAAAACGCATTATGTCAGTTGAACGACGAAGGGCAAACTCAGATATTCCTAATTAATCACATGAATGGGGAAGTACAGTTGAAAAAGGGGACTTGTATAGTTAATATTGAAAAAGTCCCGCCCCCATGATGGAAATAGTTTTAGCCGGAGTGACAAGTGAGATAAAAATCTACGGATAGAGAAAGCATAAAAGAGAATTTAATTCACTCAGATGAATTTGATGAAGAAACTGATTTGTTAAACCTGTTGGAAAAACATAGGGACACCATAGCATTACCAGGAGAACAATTAGGGTGTACTAACCTGATTAATCACAAGATTAATGTGCACCCAGACTAACCACCGATTTCCGTACCTGCCTATCGGGTCCCACAATCTCAACGTACACTCGCAAATCAGTATGTTGATGAAATGTTAAAACTTGGAATTATTGAGCCATCAGTCTTCCCGTGGAATGCCCCATTATTCTTCGTGCCCAAACGAAATAGAGAAATGTGTGTGGTAGTAGATTACCGTAACCTACACAATCACACAATCCCAGACCGGTTTCCCATGTCATTGCTAAATGACATCCTACAGAATATTGGACCAGAAATAATGTATTTTCCATGATAGATTTGCTCAATGGATACTATCAAATTCCATTAGATCAGAAGTCACGTAAACACACTGCCTTTTCCACAAATACAAGACATCGGTACAGGAGAATGCCAATGGGATTGTAAACAGCACCAGGCACTTTCCAGCGTCTTATGAATTATGTATTGTCCGGAATTTTAGGACAAGGAATATTTGTTTATCTTGATGACATAATTGTCGCAACAAAAGATATCACAAAACATTTCCAGAAATTAGACCTACTCTTACAAAAGCTTGGTGATGCTGGTTTAAAAATTAAGCTTTCTAAATGCAAATTTTGCTTTAAGGAAATAAAGTTCTTAGGCCACAAATTAAATGCTGAAGGTATTCACACCTCCGATGACAAAATACAGGCAGTGAGAGCCTTCCCAGAACCCTCTACGACAGACGAAGTTAGACAATTTTTAGGTCTAGCAGGGTATTATAGGTCATTCATACAACCATTCTCTCATATAGCTTTTTCTCTATTCCAACTACTAAAAAAAAATGCTATATTCCAACGGGGAGAAGTACAAAAACAATCATTTAACAACTTAAAAAATAAACTTACAAATGCACCATGTTTGGCATATCCGGATTTCACAAAACCATTTATTATTTGTACAGACGCATCAGTTAAATGATTAGGGGCTGTACTGATGCAAGAAGATAAAAGAGGACAGAATCAACCAATTGCATTTGCCAGCAGACAATTAAAAGGTGTAGAAAAAAGATTATTGCACTACAGACTTAAAGACACTTGCAGTGGTTTTTGCATTACAGAAGTTTCGAGATTTGGTATATGATTACGAAATACACTTATTCACCGACCATAAACCGCGAGTGGGTATGTTTAAAGAAAAACTCCTCTCTGGGAGGACAGCAAGATGGAAAGGTGCAGTCGAAAACTACAATGTACTGTACAGATTCATTACGTACAAGGCAAAATGAATCTAGTAGCTGATGCATTATCTAGGAACCCAAAGACAATTCTTGTCGCGGCATTAGATCTCAAAGGAAACATCCCAAACCACGATGAAATCTCGAAAGCACAAAGACTTGATCCAACATGGTCTAAAGTTATATACAAATTAGAAAGTGGAGATGACATACAATTACCCAAACTACATGTACCACTAGAACAGTTCACAATAATCAATAAAGCCTTATACAGGATCAACCCAGGACAACCAAAACGCCAAAGAAATAATAAACAATTAGTGGTACCTAATGACATGATACCCCAAGTTTTACGAACGATACACGATAGCCCACATGCAGGACATCCTGGAAAGAATAGGACATTCAAACAAACCCAGTTGTTATATTACTGGCCATCATTACGAAAAGATATAAACAATCATATAGACAGATGCGAATCATGCGCAAAACACAAAGGATACCCAATCACACCTGCACCGATGGGTAATTACCCTGTACCACATCAACTACGGGACGTTGTCGCTGTTGATTTATTCAAGATGCCATTATCATACAATAATAACCAATACCTATTCGTAGCAACGGATCATTTTTCCCGTTATGTAATTTTACCCCCAGCAAAGGCAATAACAGATAATGTAATATGTCGCTTTACTACCCCAAAGGTACTAGTAAGCGATAATGGAGGTGAATTTAAGTCTGATATCTTACAAGAAATATGTAAACAATACAATATCAAAAAGGTTAACGTTTTAGCCTATCACCCAGCATCCAATGGGTTTGTAGAGAGACAAAACAAAAAGGTATTAGATGTGCTACGACACATTCTCAGCGAAACTTATGCAAGTTGGGATGATTGGATTCCCAGAGTAGAAGCCTCAATTAATGGATCTATAAATTAGTCTGTAGGAGACACACCACATTTCATTATATATGGGACAGATAAAAAACTACCATGTGAAATCCTAGAAGATGAAACTCTGTCCATATACAACTACGATGATTACTCTAAACTCCGTTTATGTGAATTCCAGGACATACATAAAAGAGTAAAAAAAATTAACGATGTCCAAGGAAGAAATGACGGAGGCAATTAATAAAAAGGCAAGAGACTCGCCTATCAGCTTAGGAGACATTGTCTGTGGTATCATTCATACGAGAGACAATAAATCATCCCCGAAATTTGAGGGCCCATACAGAGTAATTAACATAAAAACAAAGCTTTAATTAGGTCACTGTCAAGTGGCGAAGAGAAACAAGTTCATACTGACCATTTAAAGCGAGTTTCAAGGGAGCTCTCCAATAATTATACAGCCTCGGATACCACCGAACAACCGAACATAACTCATGAAACCAATCAAGAAAACAACAATAATTACAAAAATAAATAAAGGTCATATACCAAATAATCAAACATACTGTAGGTGCAACTGTTCCAAAAAAATCTACAGTACATCATTTACATGATTTAAATATCGATTTAAACTCCTTTTATAAATGAAATAACAAGCAAGTTATTGTTCTCCGTTAGTCAACCGTAACGCACATCGACCACAGCAAGTACGTTATGTCCAACATGCTCAAAGCCCATCACGTTGAGCCGACAGACAAAGGGTTCAGTTCAATGCAATTCCTGCAAGAACTGGACCCATTAAACCTGCACAACACTTGCATCCAGAAAACATTACACAAACACCTGGACCTGCTCCTTATGCTCCTTCCCCCCACCCATCAACCGCCCTTCCAATCCTACACCTACTTCCTTCACACCTCCACAGCCAAACCCACCGACCCTTCCCACATCATCCAGTCCCCCAGCTCCTCCCATTCCAACCCATCCTAATCCACCTCAACCCTTGCCTCCATCACAGCCTCCTCCTGCCCCTTCCCCTCCACCCACACCACCTCCCCCCCATGCTGCAGCAGCCAACACACATCGCACTCACAACATAAACATCCTTCAGTTAAACATAGATGGCATAAACACCAAAATCCATGAACTCACACAAGTCATCAAACAACAGAACATACACATTGCCATCTTACAAGAAACAAAACTACAAAGAGCACAGAAAACACCGACATTTCATAACTTCACCACCATTCGACAAGACCGGGCCGACGGCGGTGGCTGTGGACTCATCACCCGGTACACAAATCCATCAACTTTGCAGATACCAGTGCACACACAAAGTCACTTCTCCCCCCACATGACACCACAACAGAAATAAAATGAATTAAAATACGCGCTGGCAACAAATCACACATAACAATCGCTAACACATACATTCCCCCCCAATCATCCCCCACAGTACCACACAATTACTCTCCACAGATACACCACATCACTAACATACCCAACATCATCCTGGGTGGTGATTTCAATGACAAGTCGTCGGCCTGGCATGTCAACAACCCTGACACAGACAGAGGGCTGGTACTACAATCCCAAACAGATCATCTCTTCATACTAAACAGTCTAGACCAACATACCCATATCCCACACCAATCCCTCTTCCTCCCATCTCCAGACATCACCTTCTGTTCCCCAAACCTCGCCCCCACTACATCATGGAGAGTGGTCAGAACCCTAGGTTCTGATCACCTCCCAATCATCATCACTACCAAAACCAGAAGCACCCCAGCTGGCCACAAACACACATACACTAATTATAAGAGAACCAGCTGGGAGGCCTTTGTAACTGAAACAGAACAACATTTCGAAACACTAAGCAGTACACCCATCACAAACATCAACACCGCTGTGAAAACTTTCAATACAATCATACAAAACGCAGACAAAAGACACATCCCTTGAGGCAACAGAAAGAAATACAACCCCAACTTCTCACCAGAAATTCGAGGCCTCATCAGACAATGGGACACACTGCGACACTCCCCAACACCCCATACACAAGACACTATACAACAGATACAAGAACTCAACACTCAAATAAACAATAAAATATCAGAACAGCAAACACTAAACTGGAAAAATTACCTCCAAACACTTGACCACAAAAAAAACATCAGTAAACTCTACAAAACACTAAACAGCATTACACTTTCCAACAGCAACACCACACAATCACACGCTGCGATCACAACAACAGACACCATACCCTCAAACAAACAACAAGCAAACACTCTCATCAATCACTCTTCACAAGTCAGCCATCTAAATCCCCATCCCGAAGACCGACGTATCATCCGACGTAAGAGACAGTTCCCCACAGACCCAGACTACGCACCTTTCACTTACAACCAGACGAAGCACATCATCAACAACCTCAAGCACTCATCTGCCTGTGGACCAGACAACATAAGCAACATTCACCTTAAACACCTAGGACCACAAGGCATACAAGCACTCACCAACATATCAAACTACAGCTACTCACACAGCATAATATCCAACATCTGGAAGCATGGCAATATCATCACTATCTCTAAACCCAACAAAGACCCCACGTTACCCTACTCACATCGCCCCATCACACTCCTCTGCACCCCCTCTAAAGTCACTGAACGACTGGTACTACAACTAGTCACACCTCACATTCCCCTAGCCCAGTCACAACATGGCTTTAGGCCACTACACTTCACAAACACCCTTCTTACAAACCTTACACAGAGAGTTTTTGATGGCATAAATTCAGCTAGGCCACCACACAGAACACTCCTAGTCACACTAGACAGTAGCAAAGCTTTTGATGCCATCCCCCGCCACAACCTCACAAACAAAATACTCAACACAAACATGTACAATAACACAAAAAGATGGCTGGCAAACTACTTAGCAGGCAGATGTGCATATGTAACATTTGCTGGTCAGTCTTCTAACATCAGAAACGTCACAAACGGCGTCCCCCAAGGATCTGTTTTGTCCCCTACACTCTTTAACCTATACATGCACGACGTACCCACACCCCACACACCACAGATACACATAGCTTCCTATGCAGATGATATAATACTTACATGTACGCACCAAAACGCAAACACAGTTGCACACATCATGCAACCTTACCTCAACACACTACACGAATGGTTCACCACAAACAGGCTCAAAATAGCCCCAGCCAAATCTACAGTGACTTCTCACAAACTGGACAGCAGAACAGTCACATCACACACCTCACCATAAACAACACCCCCCTACCACACACACACACACACACACACACACACACACACACACACACACACGCACAAAATCCTTGGTGTAACATACAATACATCAATGTCATTTAAACAACACATCACAAACATTAAAAATAAAATAACACCAAGACTCAATGTTTTGAGGTCACTTGCCCATACAACATTCGGACACAACAAAGAAACCACCACCACAGTATACAAACAATACATACGTTCAGTGATGAATTATGCATGCCCTGCCTGGGCTTCTAACCTCATCAAAACACACTACAACACTCTACAGACCATACAGAACAAGGCCCTAAAAATAATCACAGGCTGCACAGATACTACACCCTCAGACCACCTACATCAAGAAACCAAAGTCCTCAAAGTCAAGGATCACCTAGACATGAGAGGCACTCAGTTTCTTGCTGCAGCCTCCACAAACCCACAACATCCACTACAGTACATGGCAGCACATCCACCCACACCAAGGAACATCAAAACAACACCCAGCACACGATACCATACACAAATACTGTCATCTCTCCCCCCTCGCCCACCTCAGACCAGCTTCCAGAAGCATATCCACACTCAGATCACTCGCCGCTCCATTCAGTCACTTAAAGACAACACACAGCTGCATGCACGGCCTCCTGACATCCACCTTTCTGAATCCTATCTTCCTCGTGAGGACAGGGTCCACCTGGCCAGGCTGAGATGTGGGCACCATCCAGCCCTGTTAAGCTACCAGAAGAGGCTGGATGATTCTTTTGCTGATGCCTGTCCAGGATGCAACACAGCACCCCATACTATTAAGCACATTATGGAAGACTGCATTGCACACAGTCACCTACGCCAACAACACAACATACACTCTTTGAGAGCTCTGTGGGAAAGCCCGGTCTCGGCCGTGACCTTCGTAAGGGACTCGGGGCTGTTCGGTCAGACTGCCTAGGGAACAGTTACTACTACTATTACCACAGCATGACCATATTAGATTTTTTTCTTTCTTTTTTTTTTTTGCCGGTAGGTAACGATGAAGGGACTTATAATATGGATTCTCCCCTACATAGCAAGAGGATATGCTTGGTATGTTAGTAGCTCAACACATAGTACGGCAAGGATGCCTCATAGCTCCAACGGCCACGACGTCAATCGTAAAAGATGTCATGAGTACTGAAATCAGTTTGGATTACTTATACGAATTACCTTCTTGAGAACATCGCCAAACCCATGAGGACCCTGGACTTCATGATAGGAGGCTATGTTTCACAGGCACATAACACACAGGAAGTGGATGAAATAGTGAAGTAAGCGAAATGGAAGATAGAACAGGCGAAGTCAACTATGCTCATCATGATCCAAGATCTCCCATCTCATGGAATGGAGGTAATGAGCAACACGAACAACATTACACGTACTCGCCAAAAGAGCGGTTTGTTTGACCTGGGTGGTGCAGTTCTTGGGAACATCTTTAGATTGGCTACAGAGGAAGACCTTCATTAAATAAACAAGAAATTTAATAAAATAGCTCAGGTACTACCATACCAAGATAAATTCATCGCAGGACATAACTCAGCAATAAAGACAATCGTGAAAAATCTAAAAAAGACGGAAAACATAGCTCTCCAAAATGTCGATAAAATAAATGCCATGGAAGGGAACATACACTTTTCCAACACTTCTCCATCATCACCGAACACATTGACACAGTTCTACTCATAGTAGACAACACTAGAGTTCGTTACACGGCACATATGCAAGGAATTTCGAATGCTGGTAATGGCAAGATCACAATGGACCACCTCCCAGTTCATGAGCTACGTCAGATAATTAGTCAAGGCATACATACACATAAATTGAAGCCTTTGTTCCGAAGTAGGGATTTCATGCAATATTATCCATATTTAGAAGCAACAGTAACTCCAACATCAGTAGTAGTTCATAGACCATTTATAACTGACGACCTGTTCACAGTATAGCAAATACACCTCTTCCCTTCTGAGAATAATAACACTTTGGTCATCATCAACATCAACACAGACACCGAACTCATCTTGGTCTCCAAGAGACGGAACCCTGTCACTTTCGCAAGTGAATCAACGATTGAACGAAACTATTGTACATCCTTACATGCTGTTCACCTTTGTCCTGAGTACATCTTCACGTTTCAGCCTACTGATACAGTCCCTTGTGAAATGGCTATCATCAGAAATGACAACATTCATCATCACTGCAACTTCACTTTTGCTCTAGATAAGTTTGTACACCATCAACGCATCGGACACTCAAGGTTTTTTAATTTCATTCATAACACATCAGTTTACATAGTCTGTCCAGATATACCACCATCTCATACTTCAGCCTCAGGATTATACATAGCACCAGACTACTGTGCGGTATTAACACCATCCATGTCCGCTTTATCCACCATCAATCACTACGCCATCCTCAATCATACACAAACATTTCCACCCACTGGCTGATATGGACTTAAACATGAGCACAAGTATTAAGTTGACCTCACCTGAGTTTGAAACTTTGCAACTGATCAATGAAACAATGAAGCCCTGGGAAGATTTGAGTTTGAGTATGTTTAACCCATGTTACGTGTACTGTATAGCCCAGCCCCTGCTGTCTTTATAATCTTCTGTATTGTATTTGCAGTAGTGCTGTTCACAATGCACAGAATGCATGCAAGAATTGCAAACTTGGAGTCAGTATTTAGTGTGGGTAAGGTGTGAATTCAAGTAAACCCCCCTGAATGAAGTGTACATATTTTGTATATACTATAGTATTAATTAAAAAAAAATAATGACATGATATAGAAGTATACCAGTATCATTATCTCTATATAAAAATAATAGGTCCTACTATAATCTTAACTTTGAACTTTTTTTTTTTGCATAAATGCATATCACTGTTATACATACACATCTTACAATATGTCATACAATATTCTATAACCAATTTAACTACATTGCATTTATTCAGTTATATATACAACTTGTTTAAAATTTAATATTTATGGATCATTGCAATATAAACATGAATATTATATCTATGCAATATTATAATCAACGTTATGTATTAATAAATTAGCATATGTCAATGATGATTGCTGTCGGAGGACCGCCAGCTGGTGTAACCGAGCAATATCCGGACGCCATATTATAATAATACAACTAATAGATAGATAGATAGAGAGAGAGACAGAAGCACCAGCCAGGGTGTAGGAAGTGTGTCAGCGAGAATCGACCAAATGAAATGAGTTCAGCAAGGCCAGTGGGCACCGGAAGGACTACATACACTCAGACATACAGGGTTCTAGAATCTTCCAACGACAGTGTAGCCCACGTGACACGAGCCCTGCTAAACAAGAATGCAGGGATTAGAGATCAGAAAGGTGCTAGCCGTAGAAGTGAAAGAACGTGGAAAGGGGAAATAAGAAGAGGGGTCCGACGAGACTTAGTAAATTACGTTCCCGTGGAATATATACACTGCTCAACTTAGACCTTCCTTGAAGATAATACATCAAGATCAACTCCCTGTATTCATCTTTAACTTCTGCCTTTGACTAGCACAATAACATTAACCGAATCTCAAGATTTACATAAGACCAAAGAGTCACACACACACACACACACACACACACACACACACACACACACACACACACACACACACACACACAGACGCTCTCTCTCTCTCTCTCTCTCTCTCTCTCTGGTCTTACCCCTCTAAAATTCCCTCTTTTTCTCCATCCTTCCTTCAGTTTCTCACCCTCCACTCACTCCCCCTCCACCCTCTTAACTCTTTCAGTCACTCTCACTCTTTCACACTCTTACTTCTTCACTCTTTCCAGCCTTTGTTCACTCATTTGGCACGCATTTCCTTGCAGGTAACTAAAGCTCCACTGTCTACTGAGACTTCCACTCTCTCTCTCTCTCTCTCTCTCTCTCTCTCTCTCTCTCTCTCACGCTGTATTATATTTATATTCTTTTACTCCATTTTCCTATAATCATAACGTACACTAACACATGAATATACAAGGACAAACGAGAACAATGCAAACGCACGCACACACACACACATACACATACACACACACACACACACACACACACACACACACACACACACACACACACACACACACACACACACACACACACACACATACACACACAGTCTCCTTGGTTTCTAACATATTTGATCTGTTTACTACTGGCCACCAGTTGAGCTGAACGTGTTGGGGATCTTTTTCAAAAGAAAACTGGCAGACCACAGTAGCTGTATGATTATAGTAAAAAAAACTTCATGGATCTAAAGGGATTAGAACCAAAATTTATTAACACACACACACACACACACACACACACACACACACACACACACACACACACACACACACACACACACAAACACACACACACACACACACACACACATAAACACACACACACACACACTCATTCTCTCTCTCTCTCTCTCTCTCTCTCTCTCTCTCTCTCGCCTTCTTCTTCTTCTTCTTCTTTCTTCTTTTCCTTCTTCTTCTTCTTCTTCTTTTTCTTTCTTCTTCTTCTTCTTCTTTCTTCTTCTACTTCTTCTTCTTTCTTCTTCTTCTTTATTTCTTATCTTTTTTTCTTCTTCTTTCTACTTCTCTTCTTCTTCTTCCTCCTCCTCCTCCTCTTCTTCTTCTTCTTCCTTCTCTCACATCAGCCAGTATACTCTTCGGCACTGTTCTCCTACACCCAGCCTTTCTCTCCCACCTACGTTTTCTTTATTCTCATCCCTCCCTCCCTCCTCCACGTTTTTCACCTCCCATTCCCTACTCCCCAACTTTCAAAAGCCACCTCTCTCTCTCTCTCTCTCTCTCTCTCTAAAGCTGTTTCATTTCCTTCATTTCTTGTCACATTTTCTTTCCTTGTCTTTCTCCTTCTCTTGTCATTATTTTCCTTTTTTTCTTTTTATCTTCATTCTCTGTACCTTATGATCCTGTCTGTGTGTCTGTCTGTTTCTGTCTCTGTCTCTGTCTCTGTCTGTCTCTGTCTGTCTGTCTGTCTGTCTGTCTGTCTGTCTCTCTCTCTCTCTCTCTCTCTCTCTCTCTCTCTCTCTCTCTCATACGTAGTGTTTCCAGGCATGTTGAACTGAGCAATTTGGGTGGGACTTTCTTCTGCTTGGCATTCTTTCATTCAGATGTCATAAGCTTTCAATCTCTGTGTCCCGTCTCCTTTATTAACCCTTGCAGTTGGATGAACAAATTTTAGTTAACAAGATGTTGCGAGCGACCATCATCCACTCACTTAATGCAGTCCTGCTTACTTCCTTCGCATTTATCATTCTTTTTGATCACCTTTCCTCTCTTCTTGTCTCCCATCCCTCATATCACTTTTATTGTTCGTCTTTCCACTTCAAGTGGTGTATACTGAATGACAGCTCTCGTGATTTCTGTAACCCAGGAATCCATTTTCAACGCTGGGTGGTAACTATACCGGTATAACTACAAAGCGTGGTGACGTGTTGTCAACTATACCCCTCTTTAAGTGGGTGCAGAGATGCTAAACGGCGTCCATCCAGGAACCGAACCTCCACATTCTTCCCCGCGCTTGCCTGCGGTGAGGCTTTGTCCACCGCAACAGAACTTCGCTGCAGGATGATCCAGCAGGTGGGGTTGCTTGCCTGCCGTTGATGGAGTTACTCGCTGCAGCAACAACAACAACAACAACAACAATAACTGAATCGGTAGAGAAGCGGTGTGCAGTCCTAATGGGCCCAGGATCGATTCCAGGATGGGACAGGGAACAGTTTAAGGATCTAAATTTCATACCAAGCAGACTTTACTGATCTGCCAGAAGATCCGCTAACTCGTAAAAATAACCCACCGCTTTTATACCAGTACACCAGTCCTGTATGAGACAGCCCCAGCGTGTATTCAATATGGAGGGTGGGTTTTAGCGCCGAAGTGATGACATGTGCAGGCGTGTAAGGGGACTACTGGACCTTGGAATAGACCCTGAAACCTTTGTCCAGAGTTCGACACGTAAATATATATATATATATATATATATATATATATAATAAATCACTTTCCAATACAAAGAGCCTCTCTTAAGCTGAATGAAATTGTCTTCAGTCTGCAACAAGGAAATTTAGTAGACGCCGTCATAATGAAGGAGTGAAAGAGCTCTGTTTATTTGGCTTCGTATTTTATGCTATAAAGTGTACATTCTTGCAGGCCTTTCTACATACTTGCCTGCCTCTCTTTCTGAATGCCTGCCAGCTTTCCTGCCTCCATGCTTTCCTGCCTGCTTGCCTGCTTTCCTGTTTGCTTGTTTGCCTGTCTGGTTTGCGTGCCCAACTGCCCGCTTTTATTATCTGTCGGCGTGTCTGCTTGTCTGCCTGCTTGCCTTCTTTGTCCGGCCTCCCACTTGACTGCCTATCTTCTTGTCTGTCTGTCTGCATATTTATTTGCATTTCTTCTTGGCTACCTTTCTGTCCGCCAGCATTTCTACTTGCCTTTCTTCTTTTCTGCTTTTCTGCCTGCCTGCCTTCATGTCTGTCTGTCTGTAAGCCTGCCTCACAAGCCACATAATGCAGTTTCCGTTACCCTCCTGGTCCCCCTCTTGTCCTGAAATATGCTTCATTACCGAGAGAGAGAGAGAGAGAGAGAGAGAGAGAGAGAGAGAGAGAGAGAGAGAGAGAGAGAGAGAGAGCGAGCGAGAGAGCCACACAAATACGCAGACCACACAGACCTAACGGTTCCAATAGGCTGTGTGACGTTAACACAAGTAATGAAAATTCTGTTCGTCACAAAGCTACAAAATGAAGGTAATGTAGGAGGCATTGTACCTCATACCCTGTGTCAGTACGCAGTGCACCAAAAACTGTGAAATGCAGCACAATACTTGATCAACAAGTTATGTGACAAAACGTAAGTAGGAATTATTCAAAGGGAAATTTTCTTTTTAACTATTCACTGAAATAAATGCCTTTCTTAAGATAAATGGAATCGTTTAGTACTGGTAATGATGATGATGTTGATGATGATAGTAGTAGTAGTAGTAGTAGTAGTAGTAGTAGTAATAATAATAATAATAGTATTTAATAATAATAGTAATAATCATAATGATGAGCTCTTTAATTGTCTTATGGACAGTCACTAGCCTCTGCCTACTGATTCTTAGTGACTATGACCCCATCAGGGAGATTTGGATTTTTATTTCTATAAGCATTGGTCCATACCAGGACAAATAACCTGGACCTTCAGATTCCTTGCTCAGCCTCCGGTTCTCCTGGAATCGCCAGGAGAATCTGAAGCCGGAATAATAATACAAAGTCAGGTATATTTATTGTGTAGCCACAGCAAGGCAGCTTTGCCATGTGGTAAGGTATGTGTCATATAAACAACATCTGAACACCCTAAGTCTAGGTGACTTGTTGTGGAACATCAACAAGGGATCTGATGAAAGTGTCGGAGAACGCATGTTGCTGCTACTGTTTGTTACAATGACGACCCTACTGGGGAGATTTGGATATTTTTTTCCCACAAGCAATAGCCAATGCCAGGACACATAACCTGGGCCCTTCAGATTCAATGTGCAGTCTCCGGTTCTGGAATCGTTGCGAGACACTGGGGAGAGAATACTCGTAATAATACCAGTGAAAATTGTTTCCACATAAGTAGTAGGTGGAGACTAATAATGAAAATAATAATAATAATAATAATAATAATAATAATAATAATAATAATAATAATCTATCTATTGCCAGACGCCTCAATCCCTTAATGGGTGGCCACAAACAAATCGCCTCCACGTCGCCCTGTCCACCAGCATTTCACTGCCCTGCTCTCAGCTCACACCCCCCTCTCTCATATACCTCTCCACTCCATCCCTCCATCTCATCCTCGGCCTCCTCCTCCCTCTCACCCCCTCCACCTCACTAACATACACTCTCCTCGTCAGTCTCTCACCCTCCATCCTCTCCAAATGGCCAAACCACCTCAGTGTGTTCCTTCTAGCGCATCCTATCACATCCACATCCACACCACAACGCTCTTTTATATCCTCATTTGTCAGCCTGTCTCTCCCTGTGACTTCACAGGCTCCTCTTAAATAACTAATTTCCACTGCTCTCACTCTTGACTTGTGTCCTTCCAACAACATCCAAGCTTCACTTCTATATGTTAGAGTTGGTATCACAATAGTGTCATGTAGTAACTTTCACTTCCATGCTGACTTCCCTGTTTCTTATCACTGCTTTCACGAAACCAGCAAATAATAATAATAATAATAATAATAATAGTGATAATAAAACAAACATAAGAACCGAAATAATGTGAGAATAAAAGTAGGTTATGAGACTGTAAGTGAGTGTAATGGAGGTGGCAATAAACAAAGATTAAAGATGGGGGCAGTAGAAAAAAAAAACGAGAGAGAGAGAGAGAGAGAGAGAGAGAGAGAGAGAGAGAGAGAGAGAGAGAGAGAGAGAGAGATGATCAGTGAATCAAGATTGAAGGAAAATATGGTAAACTGACATGAAAGATGAGAAGAAAAGTGAATAATGACAAAGGCTGATCAGAGGAAGGAAAATATACTAAAATTATTAGAAGAAAGCTACAAGAAAAATAGAGAGTTAGGGGAAAGATGAAAGCAAATGAAAGAGTTAATTTAATAACGAGAAAAAAGGGTGAGGATAAAGGAAGATGTTCACACAAATTTATAAACATCATCCGAACTCTTTATTCCCACATAAAAAATGGGATGAGGTAGGATCCAGAATAAAGGAGAGAATGTACAAAAATAGGAGAACAATCAACAGAATAACTAGTCAAATGGCCACACAGTAGTCCACACATTATTTTAGTCCCGGAATCTTCGCTCCAGCTCACACGCATAATCGTCTGCACATCTAGCTGTTATCGTCAATAATCACACACACTGTCAAGCTTATAAAGGGATACCAAAGCCGTGTCATATGCTTATCTGTACATACTTCAAGCAGCTACTTCGATCCCCTGTCGACTCCTCGCTCTGTCACACACTGATTATTCTAATCTTCAAGCTTCTTCTTGACCTATCACGCTTTCTCCCGCCTTTAAACCAAATCGCATTTTTACATTTCATCACCATTACTTCGTCTGTCCATTTCACATAATCATGGCTATGCACACTTCTCCACTCTGTCATGAACATACTTCCTCACTCCACGTCTCTCGCGAATCAATTTTTATTATCTTATCCACTCTATGTACTCTACACATGCGTCTCAACAGTCCCATTCCAACGGCGCTTACTCGACTTTCCTTACTCTTGCCATACCTAACACCTGTATGTTAATTTGAGCACCAACCCTTCCTTCTTGCAGCCTTCATACTATCACTTCTGTTTTGTATGAAAGCCTTCATAGCATCATCTGTTTTTCTTTTTCCTGAACCTTTCTGGTCGACATTCCTTGTATATCTATTTCACTTTTATGACTACATAGTCATCCTTTTCCCACTCCACTCATTGAAGTTTTGTGACAAACGCAAAAAGAATACTACTCGTTCTACTCCTTCCGTTACATTTAGTTATCTTTTCATATATATCTTTAAAATATGTTACCTTCCCATTTCTCATTTTCTTCACAGCATTCTTCGTTTCTGTCAGTGTCACATTCTCAGGCACCACATACCTATTCTCTGCACAACGAAAACGAGTCTGACAAACAAATTAAACAAATGCATCAAAAGTAAAAACAAATATACATATGCTACATACATACATACATAGAAAAATACTTGAAAACATAAGTATATGCAAAAATAAAATCAATGAATCAAAGAAAAAAAAACAATGGTGGTGGTTGGAACATAGTGTCAAAAATGATGGAGGGAGGGATGGAATGAGGGAGGGAAGGAGGGAGGGAGAAATGAAAGGATCGACGAAAGTTATTGTCAAAGGGAGACATAAGAGAAGGAGGAGGAAAGGGAAGACAGGAGGGAAAAGAAGTGAGGAGGAGGAAGCGGAGAAAAGGTAGGAAGGGTGGAAAGGAAGAAATGAACGAAAGAATGAAGGAAGAAAGGGAAGAGAAAATCTGGGGAGGAAGGGGAAGAATAACAGCAGGACAGTACAAAGTGGGTGGAGAAGCAGGCAGGCACGAAAGAAAGGAGTAGATAGGAGGAAAAAATGGTACAGAAACAGAAGAAGAATCGAACGGCGAAGGCAGAAGGAAAAGAATAATAAGGTAAAGAAGAGGAAAACAAGATAACTTGTAGGAAAAAAAAACATGGTTCACAGGAAAGAAAATGAAAGGAAGAGGTGAAAAGAGGGAGAAAAGGAGTGCAAATATCAGAGTTACAGAGAAGAAAGTACAGAAGGAGAGAAAAGGAGGTGAGAAGAGGGAGAAACCAAAAAAATGAAAAAGAAATAGCTGAGAGTAGGACGTGGGAGGATATAGTATAAAATAATGGGAAATGATAGATAAACAGATAAGTAAATAGGTGGATGGATGGGAAGGAAAGGAAACGGAATAGGAGGGAGGGGAGGGGAGGGGAGAAGAAAAGGATTAAGATGAGATGGAAGAGGTGAGGGGAATGGGAGGAAAGTAAAGGGGAAGGGAATGGAAGGGAGTTGAAGGGAGGGAAGGAAAAGTTGTCTGGGAGGAAAGGAAAGGGGAAGGGAATGGAAGGGAGTTGAAGGGAGGGAAGGAAAAGTTGGCTGAGGCGAAAGGAATGTGAGGAACGGGTGTAGAGGCGGTGGGAGGGGAAAGAAAGTTAGATGAAGGAAGGGAAATGGGAGGGAAGGAAAGGGGAGGGGAGTGGACGAGAGATAAAGGAAAGGAGAAACAAAGAGAATAGGAGGATAAGGGAAGGGGAAGGGAAGGGATGGAAAGTGAGAGAGAGGGTTTGGGAGAGAAATCCGAGAAAGAAGGGGGAAGCTGACTTGAAAATGGGAGGAAGGAAAGGAAAGGCTATTGGAATGTCGAATGAAAGAAGGCAGCAAGGAAGGAGTGAATGAGTGAATGAATGATGAGAGGGAAACATAAATGGCTATAGGAGTAAGGAAGGAAAGAAAGAAAACTGATTGCATAATTGAACGAATGAATGAACGAGCAAAGGCAAGAAAAGAAGAAGAAAAAGAAAACAAACACGAGTTAATGGAAACAGAAAAGAAGAGAAACGATGTACGCAGTAAGAAATGAGTGAATAAAGAATAGAATAAAGATTAACGAATGAAATGAAGAAATCAGTGAATGAAAATCAAGATCAAAGTAAAATTGAAGCAGAAGAATGTTTCAATCGAAGAGACTAAGAGGGGTAGATATGAACGAGAGGAAAGTGAAATATAGATAGTGGTATGAAGAAGAGAAGGACAGTGGAAGGTGAAGATGGGAAGGAAGAAGTGAGAAGGAAAAAAGATGGATGAAAAGAGAAAACATGATGGGAAGAAAAGATCAACAAACAGAGTGAATTGAAGGGAGGAGGGAGGAAAAAGAAGGGAAGATAGGAAAGGAGAAGTAAAATGAATGTAAGAAAACAAAGAGAAGAAACGAGCCAGAAGGAAGAGAGACAGAAGGAAAGAGAGTCAAGAAGTGAAGTGTGTAGGAGGAAAAGGGTAGGAAGAGAGTGCTATGTTGAAATGAAAGAAGACGAAACGAAGAAGGGAAAAGAGAAGGTGGCCAGGAAGGAAGGAGGAAAAGAAGAAAGGAACGAAGGAAAGAAGATGCAAGAAATTATAGTATAAAAGAAGACGAGGAACAAATGTAAGAGGGAAGAACGGAAGTTTTTTTTTTTTTTTAGAGAGAGAAAAGAAGGAAAGCAGGAAAGGAAGAAGTAAGGAAAGGAAAGGAAGTAAGGAAAGGAAAGGAAGTAAGCAAAGGAAGAGATGGAAAATGAGGGCATAGAAGAGGGGAGGACGGAAGAGAAAATCAAAGGCAAAAACAAAAGTGGAAGGAGAGAAGGTGGGATGTAAGGAAGAGAGAAGGAAGGAGAAAAGGACTGAAGGAGAGTATGGGGCTTCTCGAGCAAACTACTCGTAAAGGCATGCTTCCTAGAACATCAACTCTCTCTCTCTCTCTCTCTCTCTCTCTCTCTCTCATCTTCTTTTATAAGTCTCTATTTTCATCTTTATTGTACTTCATCTCCTCTCCTACCTGTTCCTTCCTACACCTCCTCATCCTCCTCATCCTTGCCAATGCCTTTTTCTTACACACACACACACACACATCCAGAAACAATATACAGGTTTACATAAGTTGACACACACACACACACACACACACACACACACACACACACACACACACACAAAACTACAACTTTTGACACACACATATATTACTGAAATTATCGACGGTGTCATGTTCCCTCTTAATGGTTGACCGTATTAGCGGGGTGTTTGCTCCATGAATTTTACGAATGTTATTTTTAATACGGCTTGTGAGGGTCAACACGATGAATTTTAGTGATAACTATAGGTAATCATTCGTAGTGGGATATATATATATATATATATATATATATATATATATATATATATATATATATATATATATATATATATATATATATATAGATATACATACATATATATATATATATACATACATACATATATATATATATATATATATATATATATATATATATACATACATATATATATATATATATATATATATATATATATATAAATATATATATATATATATATATATATATATATATATATATATATATATATATATATATATATATATATATATATATATATATATATATATAAAGTGTCAAAGGTAGCCTTTAGTTCTTGTTACACTTTTGGTAAAAATCGGGATGATATGATCAGTCCTTATAAAATGGGAACAGATTTTAACTTCCATAAACTTTCGTTGTTGTAACATTTTTAATTTCCTACTGTAATATTTTTTTTCTGATAATCTAAGCTAACACCACGTGCACGTGTGGATGGTTTTCTCATGATACTGAACTCATGAATGAAACAAATCAAACCAAATAACAGATACGTTAAACTGAATGAGGAGTGGAAAGGATATTTTGACGTCAGGTTATGGAACGAGGCAGGTGCCGCTTTCCGCTTTGGCTGACATTATATGCATGGACCTATTCTGAAACAACGCCATCTCTATATAGCAACTGCCACCGCAGTTTCTGATACGCAGCCACTACATGTGTCACTATCGCGCGAACTGGCCTTAAGAAAAACGCCAGTGGACCGTAAAAGACGGTCAATGTCCTGGATTAACAGCCTATCTCACTCCCCAAGGAGCTTTTCCCAAACCCATCCCCCCTGAAGCAATCCTATGGATATACTCTTTCTCCAAAATCCCCACCTCCGCCTCTGCTACGAGTGGCAAGAAAGAGAAGGTGGCGTGTGAAAGTTCATAAGCGATTAACGTTGGTTGCAGCTGCTAACAGGGGAGTAAGTTGTGTTAACGATGTGTTGCCTACCACACACACACACACACACACACACACACACACATATACATGCGCACACATATACACATGCGCGCGCATGCACACACTCACACTTCCACCCTCCTCGCCCACGCACAAAAATACATAACCTACCCCCCCCCCACGCACGCAAATGCCCACATTCACCAGCACACTTCCAATTCCACACACCCAGCCTCCCGACCGCGCCCTCTCTTCCACCTTCACACACACACACACACACACACACACACACAAAACTCGCGGATCCCTCAACCCATACACTGAGCATTAGAAAACCATCCTATTCCACCCACAGCACACCGCCTTATCATTTCCTGTTTGCTCTGCCATCTCACGCTCCCCTTACACACACACACACACACACACACACACACACACACCAAAAAAAAAAAAAAAAAAACTTTAATGCGTACTTTTTTCTCGACCCCTGCATCCACCTAATTCGTGATAGAGAGGGAGAGGTTGAAATGATAACAATGATGATGATATATAGTTACATTGATAAAGATATTGATGATAAGAGACTTAGTGATGATATGGTGATAGATCTGTGTTGATATGGTAATAGATCTGTGTAATGTTATATATGCTGCTATCATTTGTTTCACTACCATAACGTAATTTTATTTAGCCCAGGTCTAGCTAACTGCATACAGTTATATGCACTTCAGAAGGTAACTTTCTTTCGAGACTGGTGAGAAAATAATTTATTCGCTACTACAGTGTTGTAATCCGAATAAGGCTGTCTGAAATATGTAAGAATAATAACTGTTAGGATAATTATAATAATGATGATAACGATGATGATCTTCCCTGTTTTCTTGAATGAGAAGAGAACGAAGCATAGAGAGAGGGAAGGAGAGATGGAATAAAGAGACTTTGGCCTCAGGAGGAAGGAAAGAGAAAAGCAATTTTGAATTTAGTGGGAAGGAAGGGGAGAGGATGACAAATTGTCCGAGAGAAAGAATCATAGTATCAGGAGAGAGAGAGAGAGAGAGAGAGAGAGAGAGAGAGAGAGAGATTCATGACTGTACCTACTGTAGTTACATAAACACACAGACCACATAGACTTTACTGTCGTTTTTAGGTAATTTGATCTCAGTATAACAGATTTACCTATTCGCTAATTAATAATCGCAGAACATTTAGAACAAGTACCAAAGCTACAGCCTTTTCCTCATCATCCAGAACTTTCACAATCAGCCATACAGGTAAATAAGGAACAGTTTGCAGGACTGAAGTACGAAACTGAATATTGACTGAAATTGTAGAAAGTAGTTCTAAAAATGAAGTTATTAATCCCGATGGTCGTAACTTAAAATTGTGGAGATTGTGAATAGCACTGCACGCTACTTTATACCCTAGAACAAGCAGTGGAATCCACATTTATGGGACGTCACATTATGTCTGATTACTTAGAAGTATCGCAGAAAGTTCTTTATAGTCTTTCTCGAATACTTATAATGTAATCATATAAAACAGCTTCTCTTTTTCCATCACGCTTACCAGTCTCACTTCATGACAGAATTGTGACAAAGCATAATAATAAACTGTGGAATGAACTTTTTGGAGTGTGCCTAATATACAAGTGTGGAAAGTCACAATTTTGTTTTAGCAGTAGATTTAATATATACATTATATACTGTTAATTATCCTTTTATTCTTTCCACTATGAACTTTTTTCATAATTATTCATCCATATATGCACACATATAATCCATCCATCCATTCATCCATTATCCAGTTCATTATTGCTCCATCAGGAGTGTCGAAGACCAGAACATACTCAAGTCCTGACATTAAAGGCAAGAATGTCTGGTCGACCAACCCTCGGTGTAACAATGTTTACAGTAAACCCGTACCATGTAAACAGTTATGAAACATATCCAGTTTGAGCGCCTTAACCTTAACTCATTAGACCACCGGGAGCTATTATTCACATAAATAAAATACAAATTGACACGGTGTCCCGGCAGGAAAGGACACAACTTTGGGAAACAAAACGCAATGGAAATCTAAGTAAATGATAATCTGAAAACATGGGTTCAAAGCTTATTCCTTACAGGGCCACCATTGCTTATCATGTAATAGGTGAAAAAAAAATCTGCTTCATAATTCATCCATAAGGTGATCAATAACTGTAACCCAGTAACAGCTGAGACATAATCCTATGTTGCTGTGTCTTTTTTTTTGGGGGGGAGGGGGCTCAAAATTCCCTCATCTACCACTGTCCAAATAATGTTCTTTCCTCCTGGGATATCCTGTACATACTTAAAAAAAGCTGGGGGTCACCTAGCAACAAATTTAACCCTGAGTTAGCAGGGGAGAGAGGTGCATTGCGGGGGCGCTTACTTGCCTACGGATGATGGGTCTGCTCGGTCAGGCAGAGAGGGATTACTTAGTTACACTACTACACTATTATTACTACTACTACTACTACTGCTGCTGCGGCTGCTGCTGCTACAACAACAACAACAACAACAATAGCAACAAATACATCAGCTACTACTACTACTACTACTACTACTACTGTTACTACCGTACTACTATACTACTACTACTGCTACTACTACTACTACTACTACTACTACTCCTCCTCCTCCTTCACTACTAAAGGTGTACCAAAAGTAGAATGAAATCGCCTCGTGGTGGTCTGAATAGACTATAATGAGTCATAGGACATCGGAATGAAAAGAATAAAATGATGGTGTGGTAGGTAGGGACACGTTGAGTACACCCTGTGAAGATGGGTGTTGTATGAAGGGCTACGATGGTAAAGGAGGGTGACATTTTTTTTCTTTCTCTTTTATAATCAACTTGAATGTGTGGAGATGGGAAATGAATGGGTTGTGAGTAAGGGAGTTGGTGGAACGGGATGGGATGGTGGAGGGTGGCGGTGCAGGACGGATTACACAACATGTGAAGTTGTATGTTACAGGGATTTTTAAATGGGTGTGGTTATGGTTAACTTCAAATTTTTTTCCAAATCAAACTTGAATAAAAGTATACTCGTAACAACATTTCCAGCAGCAGCTATGTTCACAGTACAGAGGTTATTCTCCGCTCTCATGTACTGGGCGGGTCGGGACGAAGGAACATGACCTCCCCCCCCCCACTTCCATTTAAAAAAAAAAATGCTCTTCGTGACTTGAAGAGCCCTCCTCCCCTCTCTTTCTCTCGCTCTCTTCCTCAATGACCTTTGCCATTAACCCATGACCTTCATTTTCGAATTTGCTCTAGACAGACATGGTTAGCAGCTACAAAACAATACAATATGAGGCTTCTAGGTGTGTCATAAAAGACTTTGTAGTTACTTGTGGTGGAGTTTTATATATATTAGACTTGTGGGCGAGCGGTTGTTATATTTGAGTAGCTTGTAAGTAGATAATCTTCTTTCCCATTTGTCATGTAGTGACAGGAGAGGTAAAGAATAGTATGGGACTATTTTTATTTGTCTTGGAAATATTAACAAGTCTCTCACACAGAGCGGAGTATAAAGTAGAGTCCTGCTAGCTATCTCTCTGTCTCGCTCTCTCTCTGTCTCTCTCTCAAGTTGCTAAGCCCTTCTCCCTGCGACCTGTCTGTTGTATGGCTAGCTTCTTTCTGCCCTCTCTTTCCTAAATTCTGGTGAAACAGGAGACGTATCACTTGTGTTCCTTATGGGTGGAAAGTTGTAGAAGCCTGTGTGTGAGTATGTGTGTATGTGTGTGTATGGTCACTAAGGCTTTGTTCACCGGTGGATTGCTGACAACTAACTGCATCATCTCCTTACTGGCCACTTCGTAATCTGTCGTCAGCTTTCCTCAGTGTAATTTGCAAGCTCATTTCCCATTCCTAGGCTCGCATAGAGCTGTCTATCTATCTATTAATCTATCTATCTATTATGATTTGTAACTACAATATGGAATCCCAATACATTGCTCGGTCAAGCGAAAATGGCGTACCATCGACAGTTAATAGTCCTAAAATATTGAAACACACTATATACACATTATAATGAACTTATAAGCTAATTAAGTGAAATACATAATATTGTAAAAGTAACATAATTGTATGAATATTGTATACATATAATATTCATAGTAAATAGTGATTATTCAGTAATATTACATTTTAAACAAGTTGTATACATATTTGAATAAATGCATTAAAGTAAATTATTTAATTGTAATACAGTATGTACTTGGGTTATTGTAGTGAAATGCATACATGCAAGAAAAAAAAAATAGTTTAAAATTAAGATTATGGTAAGAGTTATTAATATTTCATTTAAAGATAATGGTACTGGTCTGCCATACATGGGTCATTCTTCTTTGTATTTTTTTTTTTATATATATATATATATATATATATATATATATATATATATATATATATATATATTTATATATATATATATATATATAATTAATACTATATACAAAATATATACATTCATTCAGGGGGTTAACTTGGATGTTAACTCTCCCCACTAAATAATGACTCCAAATTAGCAATTCTTGCATGCATTCTGTGCATTACGAACAGCAGTACTGCAACTACTGTACAATGCAGACGATTATAAAGACAGTAGGTGCTGGGCTATACACATAATATGGGTTGAACATACTCAAACTCAAATCTTCCCAGGGCTTCATTGTTTCATTGATCAGCTGCATAGTTTCAAACTTAGGTGAAGTCAGCTTAATACTTGTGCTCATGTTTAAGTTCATATCAGGCAGTGGGTGGAAATGTTTGTGTGTATGATTGAGAATGGCGAAGTGATTGATGGTGGATAAAGTAGACATGGCTGGTGTAAATACCGCACAGTAGTCTGGTGCTATGTATAATCCTGATGCTGATGTATGAGATGGTGGTATATCTGGACAGACTATGTAAACTGATGTGTTATGAGGGAAATAAAAACTGTGAGTGTCCAATGCGTTGATGGTGTACAAGTTTATCTGGAGCAAAAGTGAAGTTGCAGTGATGATGAATATTGTCATTTCTGATGATAGCCATTTCACAAGGGACTGTATCAGTAGGCTGAAACGTGAAAATGTACACAGGACAAAGATGAACAGCATGTAAGGATGTGCGGCACTTTCGTTCAATCGTTGATTCACTTGCGAAAGTGACAGTGTCCCGTCTCTTGGAGACCATGATGAGTTCGGTGTCTGTGTTGATGTTGATGATGACCAAAGTGTTGTTATTTTTATAGGGGAAGGGGTGTATTTGGTATACTGTGAACAGGTCTTCAGTGATGAATGGTACATGAACTACCACTGATGTTGGTGTTAGTGTTGCTTCTAAACACGGGTAATATTGCATAAATTCCCTACTGCGGAACAACAGCTTCAATTTATGTTTATGTATGCCTTGACTAACTATCTGACGTAGCTCATGAACTGGGAGTAAGTCAATTGTGATCTTGCCATCACCAGCATTCGAAATTCCTTGCATAAGTGCCCTGAAACGATCTCTAGTGTTCTCTAATTGTAGTAGAATCGTGTCAATATGTTCTGTGATGATGGAGAAGTGTTGGAAAAGTGTAACGTGTCCCTCCAATTCATTTATTTTATCTACACTCTCGAGAGCTATGTTTTCTGCTTGTTTCAGATTTTTCACAATTGTCTTCATTGCTGAGTTCTGTCCTGTGATGAATTTATCTTGGTATGTTAGTACCTGAGCTTTCTTATTAAATTTGTTGTTTATTTTTTTAAGGTCATCCTCTGTAGCCAATCCAAAGATGTTCCCAAGAACTGCGCCACCCAGGTCGAACAAACCGCGCTTTTGGCGAGTACGTGTGATGTTGTTCCTGTCGCTCAGTACCTCCGTTCCATAAGATGGGAGATCTTGGATCATGATGAGCATAGTTGACTTTGCCTGTTCTAGTTTCCATTTCGCTAACTTTACCATTTCATTCACTTCCTTGGTGTTATGTGCTTGTGAAACATAATTTCCTATCATGAAGTCCAGAGTTCGCATCGGCGTCGCAAGTCTGTCTAGATAAGTAGGTAATTCATACAAGTAATCTAGACTTATTTCAGTACTCATGACGTCCTTAACGATTGTAGTCGTGGCCGTCGGAGCTATGAGGCATCCTTGTCGTACTATGTGTTGGGGGTCTAAGTGCGCATATCCTCTTGCTATGTAGAGGAGAATCCATAGCATAAGTCCCTTCATCGTAACCTACCGAAAAAAAAAAAAATCTATTAATTTCCTATCATGCTGTGGTCGATGATAGTGATGATGTGCGTTACGGTTGATTGTTATTTCATTTATAGAAGGAGTTTAAATTGATATTTAATTCTCGTAAATGATGTACTGTAGATTTGATTGGAACAGTTGCACTTATGTTCGATTGTTTGGTATATGACCTTAATTTCTTTTTGTAATCATTGTTGTGTTCTTGCTTGGTTTCTTGAGGTACGTTCGCCTGTTCGGTTGTATCCGAGGCTGAATAATTATGGGATAATTCCCCTGAAACTCGTGTTAAATGGTCAATATGAACTTGTTTCTCCTCGCCACTTGAAAGTGACTTAATTAAAACTTTGTTTGCTTTTATGTTAATTACTCTGTATGGGCCCTCAAATTTGGGGGATATTTTATTGTCTCTCGTATGAATGACACCGTAAACAATGTCTCCTAAGCTGATAGGTGAATCTTTTGCCTTCTTGTGAACGTCATTTGTGTTGGCCATTTTTTTTTCTCTAGTTTACCTTGTAACTTAATTTATATGTTTCCACTAGGTAGCTTTAATTAATAAATGTTTAATACAGTTCTTTTAATCGCTCACTGAGTAACTGTGATGGTATATTTTCTTTATTAGTTTGTAGATATAATAATGTATAGCTGTATGTATGCAACACGTATTTTATGTAGGTATAAATGGTAACACTCGTTGGTAGTAAATAAATGTTATAATAAATGAATGAATATATACAGTGTAGAATATTTATTGTTGGTGATTATTTAGTGTTTGAGTTATGCAGATAACTGAAGTAAGTATGTGTATTTAAGCTGTAACTATACAGCACGTTTTATATGTTTGTGCAGAAGCTTATTGTCTATCACTGTGTATTGTATAAATGAAGTAACTATGTAACTCACTAATTTTTACCGTGATGAGAATGGTGTGAGTGGTGGTGCAGATGGTGTGTTGACCGACGTGGCGTCTTTTCAGGAAGCACGCATGATGACGTCGACTTCCCACACTGGTGGCTGTGGTGAGTGAATGAGTACGATGAGTAACTTGAGTGAAGACGAGTGAGTAAGATGAGTTGTGAATATGGACTTGATATTTGCTTCGTCGTCTTGACCTCTTCACACCTGCGTAAGCATGGAGGTTGGGTGGCTGTAGCAGAGAGAGGAGGGTGAGGTCTGGTGGTTATGAGTTGTGTCTCATTCTTCGTTTGTTTGTTCCGTTTTTCTATGTCAATGTTTTCTCGGTCCTTTTCTCTTGTGATTTACTCGTTGTAGGCTGAAGACTGCCGCTACTTGTAGGTGCGTGTAGAAGATTATACAGACGACTCGTAGAGTTGTTACTTGTATGATTGTAGATGGTTGTAGTTCGTTGGTTCGTCGTAGAAATTTCAAGATTGTTTGTATCAGTACTTTGTTAAACTACTGGCAAGACGTCGTGTGATCACTTCACCTCTGCATCAGCATGATGATCGGGGAGACGGAGGGGGCTGGTTGGAGAGAATATTGTCAGGAGCTGGTTGAGTTGTTGGTTGTGAGAGGTATTTTTTTGTTTTCAATCTTGATATTCTGTAGGAATTCAATGTTGATTCGTAGACGAGGTTCGTATACGTTCGCTGCTACCAAATGTCATAAAAGACTTTGTAGTTACTTGTGGTGGAGTTATATATATATTAGACTTGTGGGCTAGCGGTTGTTATATTTGAGTAGCTTGTAAGTAGATAATCTTCTTTCCCATTTGTCATGTAGTGACAGGAGAGGTAAAGAACAGTGGAATCCACATTTATGGGACGTCACATTATGTCTGATTACTTAGAAGTATCGCAGAAAGTTCTTTATAGTCTTTCTCGAATACTTATAATGTAATCATATAAAACAGCTTCTCTTTTTCCATCACGCTTACCAGTCTCACTTCATGACAGAATTGTGACAAAGCATAATGATAAATTGTGGAATGAACTTTTTGGAGTGTGCCTAATATACAAATGTGGAAAGTCACAATTTTGTTTTAGCAGTAGATTTAATATATACATTACTGTTAATTATCCTTTTATTCTTTCCACTATGAACTTTTTTCATGATTATTCATCCATATATGCACACATATAATCCATCCATCCATTCATCCATTATCCAGTTCATTATTGCTCCATCAGGAGTGTCGAAGACCAGAACATACTCAAGTCCTGACATTAAAGGCAAGAGTGTCTGGTCGCACAACCCTCGGTGTAACAATGTTTACAGTAAACCCGTACCATGTAAACAGTTATGAAACATATCCAGTTTGAGCGCCTTAACCTTAACTCATTAGACCACCGGGAGCTATTATTCACATAAATAAAATACAAATTGACACGGTGTCCTGGCAGGAAAGGACACAACTTTGGGAAACAAAACGCAATGGAAATCTAAGTAAATGATAATCTGAAAACATGGGTTCAAAGCTTATTCCTTACAGGGCCACCATTGCTTATCAAGTAATAGGTGAAAAAAATCTGCTTCATAATTCATCCATAAGGTGATCAATAACTGTAACCCAGTAACAGCTGAGACATAATCCTATGTTGCTGTGTCTTTTTTTTTGGGGGGAGGGGGCTCAAAATTCCCTCATCTACCACTGTCCAAATAATGTTCTTTCCTCCTGGGATATCCTGTACATACTTAAAAAAAGCTGGGGGTCACCTAGCAACAAATTTAACCCTGAGTTAGCAGGGGAGAGAGGTGCATTGCGGGGGCGCTTACTTGCCTACGGATGATGGGTCTGCTCGGTCAGGCAGAGAGGGATTACTTAGTTACACTACTACACTATTATTACTACTACTACTACTACTGCTGCTGCGGCTGCTGCTGCTACAACAACAACAACAACAACAATAGCAACAAATACAACAGCTACTACTACTACTACTACTACTGTTACTACCGTACTACTGTACTACTACTACTGCTACTACTACTACTACTACTACTACTACTACTACTACTACTCCTCCTTCACTACTAACGGTGTACCAAAAGTAGAATGAAATCGCCTCGTGGTGGTCTGAATAGACTATAATGAGTCATAGGACATTGGAATGAAAAGAATAAAATGATGGTGTGGTAGGTAGGGACACGTTGAGTACACCCTGTGAAGATGGGTGTTATATGAAGGGCTACGATGGTAAAGGAGGGTGACATTTTTTTTCTTTCTCTTTTATAATCAACTTGAATGTGTGGAGATGGGAAATGAATGGGTTGTGAGTAAGGGAGTTGGTGGAACGGGATGGGATGGTGGAGGGTGGCGGTGCAGGACGGATTACACAACATGTGAAGTTGTATGTTACAGGTATTTTTAAATGGGTGTGGTTATGGTTAACTTCAAATTTTTTTCCAAATCAAACTTGAATAAGAGTATACTCGTAACAACATTTCCAGCAGCACCTACGTTCACAGTACAGAGGTTATTCTCCGCTCTCATGTACTGGGCGGGTCGGGACGAAGGAACATGACCTCCCCCCCCCAACTTCCATTAAAAAAAAAAAATGCTCTTCGTGACTTGAAGAGCCCTCCTCCCCTCTCTTTCTCTCGCTCTCTTCCTCAATGACCTTTGTCATTGACCCATGACCATCATTTTCGAATTTGCTCTAGACAGACAGGGTTAGCAGCTACAAAACAATACAATATGAGGCCTCTAGGTGTGTCATAAAAGACTTTGTAGTTACTTGTGGTGGAGTTTTATATATATTAGACTTGTGGGCGAGCGGTTGTTATATTTGAGTAGCTTGTAAGTAGATAATCTTCTTTCCCATTTGTCATGTAGTGACAGGAGAGGTAAAGAATAGTATGGGACTATTTTTATTTGTCTTGGAAATATTAACAAGTCTCTCACACAGAGCGGAGTATAAAGTAGAGTCCTGCTAGCTATCTCTCTGTCTCGCTCTCTCTCTGTCTCTCTCTCAAGTTGCTAAGCCCTTCTCCCTGCGACCTGTCTGTTGTATGGCTAGCTTCTTTCTGCCCTCTCTTTCCTAAATTCTGGTGAAACAGGAGACGTATCACTTGTGTTCCTTGTGGGTGGAAAGTTCTAGAAGCCTGTGTGTGAGTATGTGTGTATGTGTGTGTATGGTCACTAAGGCTTTGTTCACCGGTCGATTGCTGACAACTAACTGCATCATCTCCTTACTGGCCACTTCGTAATCTGTCGTCAGCTTTCCTCAGTGTAATTTGCAAGCTCATTTCCCATTCCCAGGCTCGCATAGAGCTGTCTATCTATCTATTTATCTATCTATCTATTATGATTTGTAACTACAATATGGAATCCCAATACATTGCTCGGTCACGCGAAAATGGCGTACCATCGACAGAATAGTCCTAAAATATTAATACACACTATATACACATTATAATGAACTTATAAGCTAATTAAGTGAAATACATAATATTGCAAAAGTAACATAATTGTATGAATATTGTATACATATAATATTCATAGTAAATATTGATTATTCAGTAATATTACATTTTAAACAAGTTGTATACATATTTGAATAAATGCATTAAAGTAAATTATGTAATTGTAATACAGTGTGTACTTGGGTTATTGTAGTGAAATGCATACATGCAAGAAAAAAAAAAAGTTTAAAATTAAGATTATGGTAAGAGTTATTAATATTTCATTTAAAGATAATGGTACTGGTCTGCCATACATGGGTCATTCTTCTTTGTATTTTTTTTTTCTTATATATATATATATATATATAGATATATATAGATATATATATATATATATATATATATATATAATTAATACTATATACAAAATATATACATTCATTCAGGGGGGTTAACTTCGATGTTAACTCTCCCCCCACTAAATAATGACTCCAAATTAGCAATTCTTGCATGCATTCTGTGCATTGCGAACAACAGTACTGCAACTACTGTACAATGCAGACGATTATAAAGACAGTAGGTGCTGGGCTATACACATAATATGGGTTGAACATACTCAAACTCAAATCTTCCCAGGGCTTCATTGTTTCATTGATCAGCTGCATAGTTTCAAACTTAGGTGAAGTCAGCTTAATACTTGTGCTCATGTTTAAGTTCATATCAGGCAGTGGGTGGAAATGTTTGTGTGTATGATTGAGAATGGCGAAGTGATTGATGGTGGATAAAGTAGACATGGCTGGTGTAAATACCGCACAGTAGTCTGGTGCTATCTATAATCCTGATGCTGATGTATGAGATGGTGGTATATCTGGACAGACTATGTAAACTGATGTGTTATGAGGGAAATAAAAACTGTGAGTGTCCAATGCGTTGATGGTGTACAAGTTTATCTGGAGCAAAAGTGAAGTTGCAGTGATGATGAATATTGTCATTTCTGATGATAGCCATTTCACAAGGGACTGTATCAGTAGGCTGAAACGTGAAAATGTACACAGGACAAAGATGAACAGCATGTAAGGATGTGCGGCACTTTCGTTCAATTGTTGATTCACTTGCGAAAGTGACAGTGTCCCGTCTCTTGGAGACCATGATGAGTTCGGTGTCTGTGTTGATGTTGATGATGACCAAAGTGTTGTTATTTTTATAGGGGAAGGGGTGTATTTGGTATACTGTGAACAGGTCTTCAGTGATGAATGGTACATGAACTACCACTGATGTTGGTGTTAGTGTTGCTTCTAAACACGGGTAATATTGCATAAATTCCCTACTGCGGAACAACAGCTTCAATTTATGTTTATGTATGCCTTGACTAACTATCTGACGTAGCTCATGAACTGGGAGTAAGTCAATTGTGATCTTGCCATCACCAGCATTCGAAATTCCTTGCATAAGTGCCCTGAAACGATCTCTAGTGTTCTCTAATTGTAGTAGAATCGTGTCAATATGTTCTGTGATGATGGAGAAGTGTTGGAAAAGTGTAACGTGTCCCTCCAATTCATTTATTTTATCTACACTCTCGAGAGCTATGTTTTCTGCTTGTTTCAGATTTTTCACAATTGTCTTCATTGCTGAGTTCTGTCCTGTGATGAATTTATCTTGGTATGTTAGTACCTGAGCTATCTTATTAAATTTGTTGTTTATTTCTTTAAGGTCATCCTCTGTAGCCAATCCAAAGATGTTCCCAAGAACTGCGCCACCCAGGTCGAACAAACCGCGCTTTTGGCGAGTACGTGTGATGTTGTTCCTGTCGCTCAGTACCTCCGTTCCATAAGATGGGAGATCTTGGATCATGATGAGCATAGTTGACTTTGCCTGTTCTAGTTTCCATTTCGCTAACTTTACCATTTCATTCACTTCCTTGGTGTTATGTGCTTGTGAAACATAATTTCCTATCATGAAGTCCAGAGTTCGCATCGGCGTCGCAAGTCTGTCTAGATAAGTAGGTAATTCATACAAGTAATCTAGACTTATTTCAGTACTCATGACGTCCTTAACGATTGTAGTCGTGGCCGTCGGAGCTATGAGGCATCCTTGTCGTACTATGTGTTGGGGGTCTAAGTGCGCATATCCTCTTGCTATGTAGAGGAGAATCCATAGCATAAGTCCCTTCATCGTAACCTACCGAAAAAAAAAAAATCTATTAATTTCCTATCATGCTGTGGTCGATGATAGTGATGATGTGCGTTACGGTTGATTGTTATTTCATTTATAGAAGGAGTTTAAATCGATATTTAATTCTCGTAAATGATGTACTGTAGATTTGATTGGAACAGTTGCACTTATGTTCGATTGTTTGGTATATGACCTTAATTTCTTTTTGTAATCATTATTGTGTTCTTGCTTGGTTTCTTGAGGTTCGTTCGCCTGTTCGGTTGTATCCGAGGCTGAATAATTATGGGATAATTCCCTTGAAACTCGTGTTAAATGGACAATATGAACTTGTTTCTCCTCGCCACTTGAAAGTGACTTAATTAAAACTTTGTTTGCTTTTATGTTAATTACTCTGTATGGGCCCTCAAATTTTGGGGATAATTTATTGTCTCTCGTATGAATGACACCGTAAACAATGTCTCCTAAGCTGATAGGTGAATCTTTTGCCTTCTTGTTAACGTCATTTGTGTTGGCCATTTTTTTTTTTCTCTAGTTTACCTTGTAACTTAATTTATATGTTTCCACTAGGTAGCTTTAATTAATAAATGTTTAATACAGTTCTTTTAATCGCTCACTGAGTAACTGTGATGGTATATTTTCTTTATTAGTTTGTAGATATAATAATGTATAGCTGTATGTATGCAACACGTATTTTATGTAGGTATAAATGGTAACACTCGTTGGTAGTAAATAAATGTTATAATAAATGAATGAATATATACAGTGTAGAATATTTATTGTTGGTTATTATTTAGTGTTTGAGTTATGCAGATAACTGAAGTAAGTATGTGTATTTAAGCTGTAACTATACAGCACGTTTTATATGTTTGTGCAGAAGTTTAATGTCTATCACTGTGTATTGTATAAATGAAGTAACTATGTAACTCACTAATTTTTACCGTGATGAGAATGGTGTGAGTGGTGGTGCAGATGGTGTGTTGACCGACGTGGCGTCTTTTCAGGAAGCACGCATGATGACGTCGACTTCCCACACTGGTGGCTGTGGTGAGTGAATGAGTACGATGAGTAACTTGAGTGAAGACGAGTGAGTAAGATGAGTTGTGAATATGGACTTGGTATTTGCTTCGTCGTCTTGACCTCTTCACACCTGCGTAAGCATGGAGGTTGGGTGGCTGTAGCAGAGAGAGGAGGGTGAGGTCTGGTGGTTATGAGTTGTGTCTCATTCTTCGTTTGTTTGTTCCGTTTTTCTATGTCAATGTTTTCTCGGTCCTTTTCTCTTGTGATTTACTCGTTGTAGGCTGAAGACTGCCGCTACTTGTAGGTGCGTGTAGAAGATTATACAGACGACTCGTAGAGTTGTTACTTGTATGATTGTAGATGGTTGTAGTTCGTTGGTTCGTCGTAGAAATTTCAAGATTGTTTGTATCAGTACTTTGTTAAACTACTGGCAAGACGTCGTGTGATCACTTCACCTCTGCATCAGCATGATGATCGGGGAGATGGAGGGGGCTGGTTGGAGAGAATATTGTCAGGAGCTGGTTGAGTTGTTGGTTGTGAGAGGTATTTTTTTGTTTTCAATCTTGATATTCTGTAGGAATTCAATGTTGATTCGTAGACGAGGTTCGTATACGTTCGCTGCTACCAAATGTCATAAAAGACTTTGTAGTTACTTGTGGTGGAGTTATTTATATATTAGACTTGTGGGCTAGCGGTTGTTATATTTGAGTAGCTTGTAAGTAGATAATCTTCTTTCCCATTTGTCATGTAGTGACAGGAGAGGTAAAGAACAGTGGAATCCACATTTATGGGACGTCACATTATGTCTGATTACTTAGAAGTATCGCAGAAAGTTCTTTATAGTCTTTCTCGAATACTTATAATGTAATCATATAAAACAGCTTCTCTTTTTCCATCACGCTTACCAGTCTCACTTCATGACAGAATTGTGACAAAGCATAATGATAAATTGTGGAATGAACTTTTTCGAGTGTGCCTAATATACAAATGTGGAAAGTCACAATTTTGTTTTAGCAGTAGATTTAATATATACATTACTGTTAATTATCCTTTTATTCTTTCCACTATGAACTTTTTTCATGATTATTCATCCATATATGCACATATATAATCCATCCATCCATTCATCCATTATCCAGTTCATTATTGCTCCATCAGGAGTGTCGAAGACCAGAACATACTCAAGTCCTGACATTAAAGGCAAGAGTGTCTGGTCGCACAACCCTCGGTGTAACAATGTTTACAGTAAACCCGTACCATATAAACAGTTATGAAACATATCCAGTTTGAGCACCTTAACCTTAACTCATTAGACCACCGGGAGCTATTATTCACATAAATAAAATACAAATTGACACGGTGTCCCGGCAGGAAAGGACACAACTTTGGGAAACAAAACGCAAGGGAAATCTAAGTAAATGATAATCTGAAAACATGGGTTCAAAGCTTATTCCTTACAGGGCCACCATTGCTTATCAAGTAATAGGTGAAAAAAAAATCTGCTTCATAATTCATCCATAAGGTGATCAATAACTGTAACCCAGTAACAGCTGAGACATAATCCTATGTTGCTGTGTCTTTTTTTTTGGGGGGAGGGGGCTCAAAATTCCCACATCTACCGCTGTCCAAATAATGTTCTTTCCTCCTGGGATATCCTGTACATACTTAAAAAAAGCTGGGGGTCACCTAGCAACAAATTTAACCCTGAGTTAGCAGGGGAGAGAGGTGCATTGCGGGGGCGCTTACTTGCCTACGGATGATGGGTCTGCTCGGTCAGGCAGAGAGGGATTACTTAGTTACACTACTACACTATTATTACTACTACTACTACTACTGCTGCTGCGGCTGCTGCTGCTACAACAACAACAACAACAACAATAGCAACAAATACAACAGCTACTACTACTACTACTACTACTGTTACTACCGTACTACTATACTACTACTACTGCTACTACTACTACTACTACTACTCCTCCTCCTCCTCCTTCACTACTAAAGGTGTACCAAAAGTAGAATGAAATCGCCTCGTGGTGGTCTGAATAGACTATAATGAGTCATAGGACATTGGAATGAAAAGAATAAAATGATGGTGTGGTAGGTAGGGACACGTTGAGTACACCCTGTGAAGATGGGTGTTATATGAAGGGCTACGGTGGTAAAGGAGGGTGACATTTTTTTTCTTTCTCTTTTATAATCAACTTGAATGTGTGGAGATGGGAAATGAATGGGTTGTGAGTAAGGGAGTTGGTGGAACGGGATGGGATGGTGGAGGGTGGCGGTGCAGGACGGATTACACAACATGTGAAGTTGTATGTTACAGGTATTTTTAAATGGGTGTGGTTATGGTTAACTTCAAATTTTTTTCCAAATCAAACTTGAATAAAAGTATACTCGTAACAACATTTCCAGCAGCAGCTACGTTCACAGTACAGAGGTTATTCTCCGCTCTCATGTACTGGGCGGGTCGGGACGAAGGAACATGACCTCCCCCCCCCAACTTCCATTAAAAAAAAAAAATGCTCTTCGTGACTTGAAGAGCCCTCCTCCCCTCTCTTTCTCTCGCTCTCTTCCTCAACGACCTTTGCCATTGACCCATGACCTTCATTTTCGAATTTGCTCTAGACAGACATGGTTAGCAGCTACAAAACAATACAATATGAGACTTCTAGGTGTGTCATAAAAAACTTTGTAGTTACTTGTGGTGGAGTTTTATATATATTAGACTTGTGGGCAAGCGGTTGTTATATTTGAGTAGCTTGTAAGTAGATAATCTTCTTTCCCATGTGTCATGTAGTGACAGGAGAGGTAAAGAATAGTATGGGACTATTTTTATTTGTCTTGGAAATATTAACAAGTCTCTCACACAGAGCGGAGTATAAAGTAGAGTCCTGCTAGCTAATTCTCTGTCTCGCTCTCTCTCTGTCTCTCTCTCAAGTTGCTAAGCCCTTCTCCCTGCGACCTGTCTGTTGTATGGCTAGCTTCTTTCTGCCCTCTCTTTCCTAAATTCTGGTGAAACAGGAGACGTATCAGTTGTGTTCCATGTGGGTGGAAAGTTCTAGAAGCCTGTGTGTGAGTATGTGTGTATGTGTGTGTATGGTTACTAAGGCTTTGTTCACCGGTGGATTGCTGACAACTAACTGCATCATCTCCTTACTGGCCACTTCGTAATCTGTCGTCAGCTTTCCTCAGTGTAATTTGCAAGCTCATTTCCCATTCCCAGGCTCGCATAGAGCTGTCTATCTATCTATTTATCTATCTATCTATTATGATTTGTAACTACAATATGGAATCCCAATACATTGCTCGGTCACGCGAAAATGGCGTACCATCGACAGTTAATAGTCCTAAAATATTAATACACACTATATACACATTATAATGAACTTATAAGCTAATTAAGTGAAATACATAATATTGTAAAAGTAACATAATTGTATGAATATTGTATACATATAATATTCATAGTAAATAGTGATTATTCAGTAATATTACATTTTAAACAAGTTGTATACATATTTGAATAAATGCATTAAAGTAAATTATTTAATTGTAATACAGTATGTACTTGGGTTATTGTAGTGAAATGCATACATGCAAGAAAAAAATAGTTTAATATTAAGATTATGGTTAGAGTTTTTAATATTTCATTTAAAGTTTCTGGTACTGGTCTGCCATACATGGGTCATTATTCTTTTTATTTTTTTTTTATTATATATATATATATATATATAGATATATATATATATATATATATATATATATATATATATATAATTAATACTATATACAAAATATATACATTCATTCAGGGGGGGTTAACTTGGATGTTAACTCTCCCTCCACTAAATAATGACTCCAAATTAGCAATTCTTGCATGCATTCTGTGCATTGCGAACAGCAGTACTGCAACTACAATGCAGACGATTATAAAGACAGTAGGTGCTGGGCTATACACATAATATGGGTTGAACATACTCAAACTCAAATCTTCCCAGGGCTTCATTGTTTCATTGATCAGCTGCATAGTTTCAAACTTAGGTGAAGTCAGCTTAATACTTGTGCTCATGTTTAAGTTCATATCAGGCAGTGGGTGGAAATGTTTGTGTGTATGATTGAGAATGGCGAAGTGATTGATGGTGGATAAAGTAGACATGGCTGGTGTAAATACCGCACAGTAGTCTGGTGCTATGTATAATCCTGATGCTGATGTATGAGATGGTGGTATATCTGGACAGACTATGTAAACTGATGTGTTATGAGGGAAATAAAAACTGTGAGTGTCCAATGCGTTGATGGTGTACAAGTTTATCTGGAGCAAAAGTGAAGTTGCAGTGATGATGAATATTGTCATTTCTGATGATAGCCATTTCACAAGGGACTGTATCAGTAGACTGAAACGTGAAAATGTACACAGGAGAAAGATGAACAGCATGTAAGGATGTGCGGCACTTTCGTTCAATCATTGATTCACTTGCGAAAGTGACAGCGTCCCGTCTCTTGGAGACCATGATGAGTTCGGTGTCTGTGTTGATGTTGATGATGACCAAAGTGTTGTTATTTTTATAGGGAAAGGGGTGTATTTGGTATACTGTGAACAGGTCTTCAGTGATGAATGGTACATGAACTACCACTGATGTTGGTGTTAGTGTTGCTTCTAAACACGGGTAATATTGCATAAATTCCCTACTGCGGAACAACAGCTTCAATTTATGTTTATGTATGCCTTGACTAACTATCTGACGTAGCTCATGAACTGGGAGTAAGTCAATTGTGATCTTGCCATCACCAGCATTCGAAATTCCTTGCATAAGTGCCCTGAAACGATCTCTAGTGTTCTTCAATTGTAGTAGAATCGTGTCAATATGTTCTGTGATGATGGAGAAGTGTTGGAAAAGTGTAACGTGTCCCTCCAATTCATTTATTTTATCTACACTCTCGAGAGCTATGTTTTCTGCTTGTTTCAGATTTTTCACAATTGTCTTCATTGCTGAGTTCTGTCCTGTGATGAATTTATCTTGGTATGTTAATACCTGAGCTATCTTATTAAATTTGTTGTTTATTTTTTTCAGGTCATCCTCTGTAGCCAATCCAAAGATGTTCCCAAGAACTGCGTCACCCAGGTCGAACAAACCGCGCTTTTGGCGAGTACGTGTGATGTTGTTCCTGTCGCTCAGTACCTCCGTTCCATGAGATGGGAGATCTTGGATCATGATGAGCATACTGTAGTTGACTTTGCCTGTTCTAGTTTCCATTTCGCTAACTTTACCATTTCATTCACTTCCTTGGTGTTATGTGCTTGTGAAACATAATTTCCTATCATGAAGTCCAGAGTTCGCATCGGCGTCGCAAGTCTGTCTAGATAAGTAGGTAATTCATACAAGTAATCTAGACTTATTTCAGTACTCATGACGTCCTTAACGATTGTAGTCGTGGCCGTTGGAGCTATGAGGCATCCTTGTCGTACTATGTGTTGGGGGTCTAAGTGCGCACATCCTCTTGCTATGTAGAGGAGAATCCATAGCATAAGTCCCTTCATCGTAACCTACCGAAAAAAAAAAAAAAAATCTATTAATTTCCTATCATGCTGTGGTCGATGATAGTGATGATGTGCGTTACGGTTGATTGTTATTTCATTTATAGAAGGAGTTTAAATCGATATTTAATTCTCGTAAATATTGTACTGTAGATTTGATTGGAACAGTTGCACTTATGTTCGATTGTTTGGTATATGACCTTAATTTCTTTTTGTAATCATTGTTGTGTTCTTGCTTGGTTTCTTGAGGTACGTTCGCCTGTTCGGTTGTATCCGAGGCTGAATAATTATGGGATAATTCCCCTGAAACTCGTGTTAAATGGTCAATATGAACTTGTTTCTCCTCGCCACTTGAAAGTGACTTAATTAAAACTTTGTTTGCTTTTATGTTAATTACTCTGTATGGGCCCTCAAATTTTGGGGATAATTTATTGTCTCTCGTATGAATGACACCGTAAACAATGTCTCCTAAGCTGATAGGTGAATCTTTTGCCTTCTTGTTAACGTCATTTGTGTTGGCCATTTTTTTTTTCTCTAGTTTACCTTGTAACTTAATTTATATGTTTCCACTAGGTAGCTTTAATTAATAAATGTTTAATACAGTTCTTTTAATCGCTCACTGAGTAACTGTGATGGTATATTTTCTTTATTAGTTTGTAGATATAATAATGTATAGCTGTATGTATGCAACACGTATTTTATGTAGGTATAAATGGTAACACTCGTTGGTAGTAAATAAATGTTATAATAAATGAATGAATATATACAGTGTAGAATATTTATTGTTGGTGATTATTTACTGTTTGAGTTATGCAGATAACTGAAGTAAGTATGTGTATTTAAGCTGTAACTATACAGCACGTTTTATATGTTTGTGCAGAAGCTTATTGTCTATCACTGTGTATTGTATAAATGAAGTAACTATGTAACTCACTAATTTTTACCGTGATGAGAATGGTGTGAGTGGTGGTGCAGATGGTGTGTTGACCGACGTGGCGTCTTTTCAGGAAGCACGCATGATGACGTCGACTTCCCACACTGGTGGCTGTGGTGAGTGAATGAGTACGATGAGTAACTTGAGTGAAGACGAGTGAGTAAGATGAGTTGTGAATATGGACTTGGTATTTGCTTCGTCGTCTTGACCTCTTCACACCTGCGTAAGCATGGAGGTTGGGTGGCTGTAGCAGAGAGAGGAGGGTGAGGTCTGGTGGTTATGAGTTGTGTCTCATTCTTCGTTTGTTTGTTCCGTTTTTCTATGTCAATGTTTTCTCGGTCCTTTTCTCTTGTGATTTACTCGTTGTAGGCTGAAGACTGCCGCTACTTGTAGGTGCGTGTAGAAGATTATACAGACGACTCGTAGAGTTGTTACTTGTATGATTGTAGATGGTTGTAGTTCGTTGGTTCGTCGTAGAAATTTCAAGATTGTTTGTATCAGTAATTTGTTAAACTACTGGCAAGACGTCGTGTGATCACTTCACCTCTGCATCAGCATGATGATCGGGGAGACGGAGGGGGCTAATTGGAGAGAATATTGTCAGGAGCTGGTTGAGTTGTTGGTTGTGAGAGGTATTTTTTTGTTTTCAATCTTGATATTCTGTAGGAATTCAATGTTGATTCGTAGACGAGGTTCGTATACGTTCGCTGCTATCAAATGTCATAAAAGACTTTGTAGTTACTTGTGGTGGAGTTATATATATATTAGACTTGTGGGCTAGCGGTTGTTATATTTGAGTAGCTTGTAAGTAGATAATCTTCTTTCCCATTTGTCATGTAGTGACAGGAGAGGTAAAGAACAGTGGAATCCACATTTATGGGACGTCACATTATGCCTGATTACTTAGAAGTATCGCAGAAAGTTCTTTATAGTCTTTCTCGAATACTTATAATGTAATCATATAAAACAGCTTCTCTTTTTCCATCACGCTTACCAGTCTCACTTCATGACAGAATTGTGACAAAGCATAATGATAAATTGTGGAATGAACTTTTTGGAGTGTGCCTAATATACAAATGTGGAAAGTCACAATTTGTTTTAGCAGTAGATTTAATATATACATTACTGTTAATTATCCTTTTATTCTTTCCACTATGAACTTTTTTCATGATTATTCATCCATATATGCACACATATAATCCATCCATCCATTCATCCATTATCCAGTTCATAATTGCTCCATCAGGAGTGTCGAATACCAGAACATACTCAAGTCCTGACATTAAAGGCAAGAGTGTCTGGTCGCACAACCCTCGGTGTAACAATGTTTACAGTAAACCCGTACCATGTAAACAGTTATGAAACATATCCAGTTTGAGCGCCTTAACCTTAACTCATTAGACCACCGGGAGCTATTATTCACATAAATAAAATACAAATTGACACGGTGTCCTGGCAGGAAAGGACACAACTTTGGGAAACAAAACGCAATGGAAATCTAAGTAAATGATAATCTGAAAACATGGGTTCAAAGCTTATTCCTTACAGGGCCACCATTGCTTATCAAGTAATAGTTGAAAAAAAAATCTGCTTCATAATTCATCCATAAGGTGATCAATAACTGTAACCCAGTAACAGCTGAGACATAATCCTATGTTGCTGTGTCTTTTTTTTTGGGGGGAGGGGGCTCAAAATTCCCTCATCTACCGCTGTCCAAATAATGTTCTTTCCTCCTGGGTTATTCTGTATATACTTAAAAAAAGCTGGGGGTCACCTAGCAACAAATTTAACCCTGAGTTAACAGGGGAGAGAGGTGCATTGCGGGGGCGCTTACTTGCCTACGGATGATGGGTCTGCTCGGTCAGGCAGAGAGGGATTACTTAGTTACACTACTACACTATTATTACTACTACTACTACTACTGCTGCTGCGGCTGCTGCTGCTACAACAACAACAACAACAACAATAGCAACAAATACAACAGCTACTACTACTACTACTACTACTGTTACTACCGTACTACTGTACTACTACTACTGCTACTACTACTACTACTACTACTACTACTCCTCCTCCTTCACTACTAACGGTGTACCAAAAGTAGAATGAAATCGCCTCGTGGTGGTCTGAATAGACTATAATGAGTCATAGGACATTGGAATGAAAAGAATAAAATGATGGTGTGGTAGGTAGGGACACGTTGAGTACACCCTGTGAAGATGGGTGTTATATGAAGGGCTACGATGGTAAAGGAGGGTGACAATTTTTTTCTTTCTCTTTTATAATCAACTTGAATGTGTGGAGATGGGAAATGAATGGGTTGTGAGTAAGGGAGTTGGTGGAACGGGATGGGATGGTGGAGGGTGGCGGTGCAGGACGGATTACACAACATGTGAAGTTGTATGTTACAGGTATTTTTAAATGGGTGTGGTTATGGTTAACTTCAAATTTTTTTCCAAATCAAACTTGAATAAAAGTATACTCGTAACAACATTTCCAGCAGCAGCTACGTTCACAGTACAGAGGTTATTCTCCGCTCTCATGTACTGGGCGGGTCGGGACGAAGGAACATGACCTCCCCCCCCCCACTTCCATTAAAAAAAAAAAATGCTCTTCGTGACTTGAAGAGCCCTCCTCCCCTCTCTTTCTCTCGCTCTCTTCCTCAATGACGTTTGTCATTGACCAATGACCTTCATTTTCGAATTTGCTCTAGACAGACATGGTTAGCAGCTACAAAACAATACAATATGAGGCTTCTAGGTGTGTCATAAAAGACTTTGTAGTTACTTGTGGTGGAGTTTTTTATATATTAGACTTGTGGGCGAGCGGTTGTTATATTTGAGTAGCTTGTAAGTAGATAATCTTCTTTCCCATTTGTCATGTAGTGACAGGAGAGGTAAAGAATAGTATGGGACTATTTTTATTTGTCTTGGAAATATTAACAAGTCTCTCACACAGAGCGGAGTATAAAGTAGAGTCCTGCTAGCTATCTCTCTGTCTCGCTCTCTCTCTGTCTCTCTCTGAAGTTGCTAAGCCCTTCTCCCTGCGACCTGTCTGTTGTATGGCTAGCTTCTTTCTGCCCTCTCTTTCCTAAATTCTTATAAAACAGGAGACGTATCACTTGCGTTCCTTGTGGGTGGAAAGTTCTAGAAGCCTGTGTGTGAGTATGTGTGTATGTGTGTGTATGATTACTAAGGCTTTGTTCACCGGTGGATTGCTGACAACTAACTGCATCATCTCCTTACTGGCCACTTCGTAATCTGTCGTCAGCTTTCCTCAGTGTAATTTGCAAGCTCATTTCCCATTCCCAGGCTCGCATAGAGCTGTCTATCTATCTATTTATCTATCTATCTATTATGATTTGTAACTACAATATGGAATCCCAATACATTGCTCGGTCACGCGAAAATGGGGTACCATCGACAGTTAATAGTCCTAAAATATTAATACACACTATATACACATTATAATGAACTTATAAGCTAATTAAGTGAAATACATAATATTGTAAAAGTAACATAATTGTATGAATATTGTATACATATAATATTCATAGTAAATAGTGATTATTCAGTAATATTACATTTTAAACAAGTTGTATACATATTTGAATAAATGCATTAAAGTAAATTATTTAATTGTAATACAGTATGTACTTGGGTTATTGTAGTGAAATGCATACATTCAAGAAAAAAAAAATAGTTTAAAATTAAGATTATGGTAAGAGTTATTAATATTTCATTTAAAGATAATGGTACTGGTCTGCCATACATGGGTCATTCTTCTTTGTATTTTTTTTTCTTATATATATATATATATATATAGATATATATATATATATATATATATATATATAATTAATACTATATACAAAATATATACATTCATTCAGGGGGGTTAACTTCGATGTTAACTCTCCCCCCACTAAATAATGACTCCAAATTAGCAATTCTTGCATGCATTCTGTGCATTGCGAACAACAGTACTGCAACTACTGTACAATGCAGACGATTATAAAGACAGTAGGTGCTGGGCTATACACATAATATGGGTTGAACATACTCAAACTCAAATCTTCCCAGGGCTTCATTGTTTCATTGATCAGCTGCATAGTTTCAAACTTAGGTGAAGTCAGCTTAATACTTGTGCTCATGTTTAAGTTCATATCAGGCAGTGGGTGGAAATGTTCGTGTGTATGATTAAGAATGGCGAAGTGATTGATGGTGGATAAAGTAGACATAGCTGGTGTAAATACCGCACAGTAGTCTGGTGCTATCTATAATCCTGATGCTGATGTATGAGATGGTGGTATATCTGGACAGACTATGTAAACTGATGTGTTATGAGGGAAATAAAAACTGTGAGTGTCCAATGCGTTGATGGTGTACAAGTTTATCTGGAGCAAAAGTGAAGTTGCAGTGATGATGAATATTGTCATTTCTGATGATAGCCATTTCACAAGGGACTGTACCAGTAGGCTGAAACGTGAAAATGTACACAGGACAAAGATGAACAGCATGTAAGGATGTGCGGCACTTTCGTTCAATTGTTGATTCACTTGCGAAAGTGACAGTGTCACATCTCTTGGAGACCATGATCAGTTCGGTGTCTGTGTTGTTGTTGATGATGACCAAAGTGTTGTTATTTTTATAGGGGAAGGGGTGTATTTGGTATACTGTGAACAGGTCTTCAGTGATGAATGGTACATGAACTACCATTGATGTTGGTGTTAGTGTTGCTTCTAAACACGGGTAATATTGCATAAATTCCCTACTGCGGAACAACAGCTTTAATTTATGTTTATGTATGCCTTGACTAACTATCTGACGTAGCTCATGAACTGGGAGTAAGTCAATTGTGATCTTGCCATCACCAGCATTCGAAATTCCTTGCATAAGTGCCCTGAAACGATCTCTAGTGTTCTCTAATTGTAGTAGAATCGTGTCAATATGTTCTGTGATGATGGAGAAGTGTTGGAAAAGTGTAACGTGTCCCTCCAATTCATTTATTTTATCTACACTCTCGAGAGCTATGTTTTCTGCTTGTTTCAGATTTTTCACAATTGTCTTCATTGCTGAGTTCTGTCCTGTGATGAATTTATCTTGGTATGTTAGTACCTGAGCTATCTTATTAAATTTGTTGTTTATTTCTTTAAGGTCATCCTCTGTAGCCAATCCAAAGATGTTCCCAAGAACTGCGCCACCCAGGTCGAACAAACCGCGCTTTTGGCGAGTACGTGTGATGTTGTTCCTGTCGCTCAGTACCTCCGTTCCATAAGATGGGAGATCTTGGATCATGATGAGCATAGTTGACTTTGCCTGTTCTAGTTTCCATTTCGCTAACTTTACCATTTCATTCACTTCCTTGGTGTTATGTGCTTGTGAAACATAATTTCCTATCATGAAGTCCAGAGTTCGCCTCGGCGTCGGAAGTCTGTCTAGATAAGTAGGTAATTCATACAAGTAATCTAGACTTATTTCAGTACTCATGACGTCCTTAACGATTGTAGTCGTGGCCGTTGGAGCTATGAGGCATCCTTGTCGTACTATGTGTTGGGGGTCTAAGTCCGCACATCCTCTTGCTATGTAGAGGAGAATCCATAGCATAAGTCCCTTCATCGTAACCTACCGAAAAAAAAAAAAATCTATTAATTTCCTATCATGCTGTGGTCGATGATAGTGATGATGTGCGTTACGGTTGATTGTTATTTCATTTATAGAAGGAGTTTAAATCGATATTTAATTCTCGTAAATGATGTACTGTAGATTTGATTGGAACAGTTGCACTTATGTTCGATTGTTTGGTATATGACCTTAATTTCTTTTTGTAATCATTGTTGTGTTCTTGCTTGGTTTCTTGAGGTACGTTCGCCTGTTCGGTTGTATCCGAGGCTGAATAATTATGGGATAATTCCCTTGAAACTCGTGTTAAATGGTCAATATGAACTTGTTTCTCCTCGCCACTTGAAAGTGACTTAATTAAAACTTTGTTTGCTTTTATGTTTATTACTCTGTATGGGCCCTCAAATTTTGGGGATAATTTATTGTCTCTCGTATGAATGACACCGTAAACAATGTCTCCTAAGCTGATAGGTGAATCTTTTGCCTTCTTGTTAACGTCATTTGTGATGGCCATTTTTTTTTCTCTAGTTTACCTTGTAACTTAATTTATATGTTTCCACTAGGTAGCTTTAATTAATAAATGTTTAATACAGTTCTTTTAATCGCTCACTGAGTAACTGTGATGGTATATTTTCTTTATTAGTTTGTAGATATAATAATGTATAGCTGTATGTATGCAACACGTATTTTATGTAGGTATAAATGGTAACACTCGTTGGTAGTAAATAAATGTTATAATAAATGAATGAATATATATAGTGTAGAATATTTATTGTTGGTGATTATTTAGTGTTTGAGTTATGCAGATAACTGAAGTAAGTATGTGTATTTAAGCTGTAACTATACAGCACGTTTTATATGTTTGTGCAGAAGCTTATTGTCTATCACTGTGTATTGTATAAATGAAGTAACTATGTAACTCACTAATTTTTACCGTGATGAGAATGGTGTGAGTGGTGGTGCAGATGGTGTGTTGACCGACGTGGCGTCTTTTCAGGAAGCACGCATGATGACGTCGACTTCCCACACTGGTGGCTGTGGTGAGTGAATGAGTACGATGAGTAACTTGAGTGAAGACGAGTGAGTAAGATGAGTTGTGAATATGGACTTGGTATTGCTTCGTCGTCTTGACCTCTTCACACCTGCGTAAGCATGGAGGTTGGGTGGCTGTAGCAGAGAGAGGAGGGTGAGGTCTGGTGGTTATGAGTTGTGTCTCATTCTTCGTTTGTTTGTTCCGTTTTTCTATGTCAATGTTTTCTCGGTCCTTTTCTCTTGTGATTTACTCGTTGTAGGCTGAAGACTGCCGCTACTTGTAGGTGCGTGTAGAAGATTATACAGACGACTCGTAGAGTTGTTACTTGTATGATTGTAGATGGTTGTAGTTCGTTGGTTCGTCGTAGAAATTTCAAGATTGTTTGTATCAGTACTTTGTTAAACTACTGGCAAGACGTCGTGTGATCACTTCACCTCTGCATCAGCATGATGATCGGGGAGACGGAGGGGGCTGGTTGGAGAGAACATTGTCAGGAGCTGGTTGAATTGTTGGTTGTGAGAGGTATTTTTTTGTTTTCAATCTTGATATTCTGTAGGAATTCAATGTTGATTCGTAGACGAGGTTCGTATACGTTCGCTGCTACCAAATGTCATAAAAGACTTTGTAGTTACTTGTGGTGGAGTTTTATATATATTAGACTTGTGGGCTAGCGGTTGTTATATTTGAGTAGCTTGTAAGTAGATAATCTTCTTTCCCATTTGTCATGTAGTGACAGGAGAGGTAAAGAATAGTATGGGACTATTTTTATTTGTCTTGGAAATATTAACAAGTCTCTCACACACAGCTGAGTATAAAGTAGAGTCCCGCTAGCTATCTCTCTGTCTCGCTCTCTCTCTGTCTCTCTCTCAATTTGCTAAACCCTTCTCCCTGCGACCTGTCTATTGTATGGCTAGCTTCTTTCTGCCCTCTCTTTCCTAAATTCTGGTGAAACAGGAGACGTATCACGTGTGTTCCTTGTGGGTGGAAAGTCCTAGAAGCCTGTGTGTATGTGTGCGTATGGTCACTAAGGCTTTGTTCACCGGTGGATTGCTGACAACTAACTGCATCATCTCCTTACTGTCCACTTCGTAATCTGTCGTCAGCTTTCCTCAGTGTAATTTGCAAGCTCATTTCCCATTCCCAGGCTCGCATAGAGCTGTCTATCTATCTATTTATCTATCTATCTATTATGATTTGTAACTACAATATGGAGTCCCAATACAGGTGGAGTCATAAAGAAGTTAGAGTTCGAACAGACACAAAGGTATTGAGGTTGACACACGCAACCACGAAACTTTATGTGCTCAGTAAGACCTCTCTAACTTCTAGCCTTCCCAGAAAACGTCGGTTGTTCCTCATATCATGCAATACCTCACCCAAAACCCGTCAAACTTCCAATAAGCGTTTCAAACCTTCCTTATAACACGCCAGATCTCTCCAGAAACCCGCCAACCTTCCCAAGGAAGCGCCAAACCGTCCTCCAAAATGCGTCATACCCCCTGCAAAACCAGTGAAGCCTCACCAGAAGCATGCCAAACCTCTCCAGAAAACGCCAAATCTCGCAAGAAACGCTAAATCTCGCCAGGTTGATGGATGGCATGAGTCAGGAGATTGAGTACATCAATGGTGGATCTTTCATGGTGCAAACCATATTGTCTATCACTAAGTTGTTGGATTCAAGGTGTTTAACAATGTGCTTAATAATCACAGTTTCAAATACTTTACCAAGAGAAGACGTGATTGCTATTGGTCTGTTATCAGAGGGGTTAGAGGAAATTCCATGCTTTGGAACTGGGTGGATATTGGCTTCTTTCCATGAATTTGGGAATGAAGAAACACGTATGCATATGCTGAATAAGTTAGCTAGAACAGAGACAAGTTCTAGGGAGTACTTTTTCAAAAAAATGGTGGAATTCCATCTGGGCCTGGAGCTTTGTTGGTTGGTAAATTGTCTCGGATGGATTAACGTATCTAGTCTGTATTTTAAGTGGAACAATTTTGGGAGAGTCAAATTCTAGTACAGGGACGTTCTGGCTGACGTCCTATAAAGTAGAATTTCTGGCATATGTACTAGCAAGGATATTTGCTTTACGACGTGGGTCATTTGTAAGGGTACTGTCTGAAGATTTTAGGAGGGGAATGGGTGATGACTTGTTAAAGTTGTTAATAAAAGTGTCACGACTCCATATTATAATAATAAAACTCATAGACAAATAGACAGATAGATAGATTGATAGAAGCATCAAGCCAGGGTGTGAGATAGGTAGTGTATCAGCGAGACTCAACCAAAAGGAAATTAGCTTGCAACTCTTAATGTAAAGGAATGCTGGTCCTGCACCGGAAGCTGTACACACACACAGACATACAGTGTTTTAGATGTTTCCACGACAGTATAGCACACGTGATACGACCCCTGCTAAACAAGAATGTAGCACTCAGAGCTCAGAAAGGGGCAAGCCATATATAATATAATTTTCAGTAATATATTTATTCATTCATTGCCAGACGCCATGTATCCCAGACGGGGTGGCCAAAGGCTTAGAGTTAATTGTTTTACAGGGAGGGGCACTAATCCTCCACCAACCCCACTTAACACGTAGGGATGCCAACAGCATCTTCCCAGACGGTCACCCATCCAAGTACTAACCAGACCCAACGGTGCTTAACTTCGCTGATCGGACGGGAAGCAGTGTACTCAACGTGGTATGGCCGTTCTATATAATATCATTTTCAGTAATATCTGTACGATATAAACTAAACCTTAAAAAAGGGTCCCAAGGGAATTAACCAGCAATTATGCAACCTTGGACAACACCGAGAAGCGTCGACAAACGAAGAAAAACAAACTATAGAAAAAAAACAAAAAAAAAACAGTAAGATCACATAACAAACAAATGAAAATAGATGTAATTGTTACTACAAATGTCAAAATACCACATAAAGTCCTTCTATAAGTGAAACAAAAAGCAAATTATTGTTCTCCACGAGCCAGTGGCATGGCACATCATCACTATCATCGACCGCAGCATGACCGGATTAGCGATGTCAGGACTGCAATTATTACAATTATGTAACGAAAAACGATTGCATTATGTTACACTTGCTACAATTATGTAACTACAAACGACATGTAACAATTACAATACAATTATGTAACAATTCATACAATGTTAAAATTATGTATTACTACAACATTACTTCAATATTATGTAACAATTCATACAATATTACAGTTATGCATTACCACAGTGTTACTACAATATTATGTAACAATTCATACAATGTTACAATTATGTATTACCACAATGTTATTACAGTATCATGTAACAATTCATACAATGTTACAATTATGTATTACCACAATGTTACTACAGTATTATGTAACAATTCATACAATGTTACAATTATGTATTACAACAATGTTACTACAATATTATGTAACAATTCATACAATGTTACACACAATTCTGTATTATCAGAATCATCACACAAGTTAGGTGAATTATTAGGCATTACTAAAGAGATAACTCCATATGCAGTGTAATGACCTAGCAATATTACCATTGCACATTTATATGCGTATGTCTGTTATACATACACATCTTACAATATATCATACAACAACCAATTTAACCATACTGCATTTGTTCAATTATGTATACAACTTGTTTAAAATGTAATATTACTGAATCATTGCAATATTAAAATGAATTATTATATCTCAACAATATTATAATCAATGTTATGTATTGACAGATTAGCATATGTCAATGATGATTGCTGTCAGAGGACAGCCAGCTCGCGTGACCGAGCGATGTCAGGACTCCATATTATAATAATACAACTCATAGAGAAATAGACAGATAGATAGATAGATAGAAGCACCAAGCCAGACTGTGAGATAGGTAATGTATCAGCGAGAATCAAGCAAAAGGAAATTATCTTGCAACTCTTACTGTGAAGGATTGCTGGTCCTGCACCTGAAGCTGTATATACGCACAGACATACAGTGTTCTAGATGTTTCCCCGACAGTATAGCACACGTGACACGACCCCTGCTAAACGAGAATGTAGCAATCAGAGCTCAGAAAGGGGCAAGCCATACAACCGGCAGGTAGTGGAGAGATCTAATAAGAAGAGGGGTCCAGCTAGACTTAATTAGTATATTATGTCCCTGTATAATACATACGCTGCTCAACTTAGACTTTCTTTGAAGATAATAAATCAAGAGCAACTCCCTGTATTCATCTTTAACTCCTCCTGCTCTTCAGTTACCAAAATAACTTTAACCAAAACTCAAGACTCACCTATTACAAGATTAAAGAGTTACATATATATAAATGGTGGCTACGAAGTTCCAACAAAAGAAATGAGAGTTGACCAGAATATTCTATTGTCATTAGGACTGTTAAGTAGGTTTAATGTTTGGTTTTGAAAAAAGTTTGATTTAACGAGATTTATTACCGCTTTTGCATGGTTTCTAGCAATCTTAAATTGACAGAGTGATTCAGATTTTTTTTTTAACCTTCGGTGTGAGTTATATGCTAATGACTTTTTGGCTGTTGCTCTACACAATGGTTATCAAACTATTTCGGAGAGGTCTACCTTTTAGCGAAAGTTGACTTGGTATGAATAAATCCATACCAGCTATTATTAAGTCATTAATGTGGGACTGGATAAAACTAACATCACTAGAGAATGTTACTACAAAGAAAGAGTGCCATGGAATGTCAACAAGTTAACTTCTTAATCCATCCCAGTTTGCCCCATCAAAGTGCCATCGGGTCACCCTGACATGTTCAGAATGGGGAGGTTTGGGGGGCTGACTAATGAGGCTTTGATGAGATTGTGATCACAGGATCCAAGTGGTGACAGTACTTCTATCCTGTATTGATTTGGATTACTTGTCAGGAATAGATCTAAGAGATGGGCATTATGGTCAGGATTATCTGGTACTCTGGTTAGTTGCTTTACCAACTGTGTGAGATTAAACGATCCTGCAAACATCTCGCACTCTAGATCAACATCGTCAGTCCTGGTAGAATGCAATAACCATTCTACATTATGCACGTTAAAATCACCCCAAATGGTAATTTCGGTGGTGAGGGCAAGGTTAAGGTTACTCAACTGTGTGGATATAGAGTCAAATACTCTGGGTTCTGAAAAAAGCACTGGGGGAGCGATAGACCACACAGATATATTTGGTAATATTCAGATAATGTAGTTTATACAGTGAGTAATCAAAAGTAGCTGAAGTTTGAAACAGTGTCAACTGCAAATTCGAATTTGATAAACAACAGGTGCCACCCTTGTTACGGAAGTTTGTGAGGAGATGGTAACCAGGAAAACAAAATGGGGATACTTCAGTACGAGGAGAGATTAGGGGTTCTGTGAGGAACAGGGCCAGAGGAAATATGGACTGTAGGAAAAAATGAAGTGAAATCAAATTGATACTGGATCCACGGATATTGGTGAAGAATAAGGCCACACCTTCACTTCTCTGCTGACGAGCATGAACGGAATTTGCAACAGTCGCTGCCGGCACAGTCTCTTGATGGCGACCGGGAGGACCCTGTGCAGCCAGCCCTACCCTGCAGGTGGTGGTAATCCCAGGTACCACCTCGTTTGCTGATACTAATGCATCGGCCATTGGTAATAGGTAATGGAAATAGGTGTGAAATCTTTTGTGCATGTAGTGTGGTAGAGGTATTAAGAGAGGATGCTGGCCTACTCCCTGTGTAAATGAAAGCACTGAAAATGTTCAGCAAAAGGAAGTGGTCAGGATCAGGTCCTAAAGGCTGGTGAAACGACAGCTCCGCCTGTCTCTGTTCCCAGCTTGTCATCCACCTCGGGAGTACACCCTGTTCGACTGGTGCCACAATCGACTCCCCCAAAGTAATGAAAGCGCCATTGTATGAGGATGCACGTCGGAGAGAGAGAGAGAGAGAGAGAGAGAGAGAGAGAGAGAGAGAGAGAGAGAGAGAGAGAGAGAGAACGTAAAGAAAGCAGTTTATGAAAGATACTGTAGAGTTAGATGAACTGTAACAGGCAAAAGAAGAGAGAGAGAGAGAGAGAGAGAGAGAGAGAGAGAGAGAGAGAGAGAGAGAGAAAGTAACAGTTAATGAAAAAATATTGCAGACATAGAAGACCTGTAACAGAAAAAAGAAAAGACACGAAATTTAAGAAAATGCCAATAAGACAGTTATTATACTGAAAAGGAAAAATAAACGTAAAAAAGGAAGGAAATACAGAAAAACAGGAAAAAATAATATGACCGGACAAAGAAAAAAGGGAGACACGGAAATGAGAAGGTTACAGAGGATTACAGAGGCAGACAGAGGGAAGGTAAAAAAGAAAATATATGAGAGTCTTAAAAAGTTACATTGGCTTAAGCAGGTGTTCGGAGGGAAAAGGAAGAAATAGGAAGAGAGAAAAAGAGACAGAAAGAGAGGAAGGGGAGATGCTTTGACAAGAGAATGGCGACAGATAAGAGAATCGAGAAAACAGAAAAATTGCATAGGAAAAAAGAGAAATACAATGGGCTGGAGGGAAAAAAAAAAAAAAAAAAAAGGGAGACAGGGATGCAAAAGGGTAGAAAAGGAATGGAACTGTCAAGAGAATCAGAACCTTTATCTTACGTCTGTCTGTTCATATATCTGTCCTTCAATCTATCTAACCATATATCTATCTATTTCAGTGAGCACGCGTGTGTTTAATAATAATAATGAAAATAAAGTGAATGAGCATTTTCTTCTTGTTCATTCAAGGAAGCATGGAAATTACATACTCTATCCTGTGATATGTATGCCAGGTTCATTGAAATCCACAGCTCACTCACCCCTATTTTCGAAAGGTTTAATTTTTCGAAAAAAGGCTAATCTCAGTAAATCATTGTTGGAGTGGTCATGCTTCCAAAACATCGCATTACGGATGAGAGTCTATTATACAACTTACACCAAGATATCAAAACCATATCAGTCCTCATTATACTGTTTCTGATAATTTTGAATTTGGTGAGGATGATTAACCCCTTATCAATCACGTCTGAAAAACTGTATATAGAGGAAGACCTACCCAGTAACCAGACGAACTCACCTGAGAAGTTACATTCAAATCCATCAAATAGACAGGGAAGAGTTGAACGACACACAGACCGACAGACACACAGACAAGGTGAATCTCGCGCAACAATACTGGACGAGGTGCCAAAAAAAGAAACCGTTCTGGTTCACAGGAATAATAATAATGATAATAATAGTGATAATAACAACAATAATAATAAACGGATTGTCTGAGAGGCTGCAGCCTTGTGACTGAAAATTTACAACTTTGGGGAACGTTTCATGGTAGGACATTGTAATTATTATTTTAAATAATGAGCAATAGTTTGAGCGAAGTACACGAAGAGATTAATGTGGGATGGCAGTGACTAATGCTACTATGTTATAGACATTATTATACAGTTATTTACTAATATGATGAACAAACGTAATAGGTGATGAATTTGCCTTAAACTGACTATACATTTATATTTATTATACAGTATATACAGTATGTCATGTGGAATTACTAGTCTCATGTAGTTGCATATTATATGTTTATTGTATTAAGCTATACACAACAATTATAATTATTGTACTATAACGAAATTACTCCCATACTAGGCCTATTGTGACACTACTGCAATACTGCAGTAATACAATCATTCCATAATACATGGAAATATATCAGTGTTAGTTGTACAAAACATATCATTGTGTGTGTGTGTGTGTGTGTGTGTGTGTGTGTGTGTGTGTGTGTGTGTAGACATACAGACGTGGCAATATTTTCTGCGAACTTACTTCTTTAACACCTTGTATGAATGACAACAGGGAAGAGGAAAGAGAGAAGAAGAAGGGAGGAGGAAAGAACAGATACTGTGCAGAAGGAATTAAGTGATGAAGGATGAGATGATGGAGGCACTCTGGTAATGAAGAAACAGAAGGCGGTAGGGAGAGAGGAAGAAGACTAGAGTGAAAGACTTCAGACCAAAGATAGGAGAGCAAGTTATCGAAAAAGGAGGAGGGGAAGAAAAACTGGAATGAGAACTAGTAGAAGATGGATGGAAGAAAGGAGTGAAAGAATTGTGGTAAAATTTAGATGAAACAGGAAGGGGAGGAGGAGAAGCAGGAGAACAGAGAGGAGAATAACGATACGGATCAGTTGAATCAGAATCAGAAGGGACGATGATGAAGACAACGATGGCGATGATGGCGATAATGATGATGAGTACGATAGTCTTCTCTAACCTTATACTCGTACTTGCTCCCGCCAGACGATGGTGTTAAGCTGATGGGCACTCTGATAATGAAGAAATGAAAGCCCAGTTCATATATTGTCTGAACTACTTAATGAAGTCATATCAGACTCATGCTGGTCTTAGTGAAAAAAAAAAAAATGAATATAAAAAAGCAGCACTCTCGGCTACTAATCTTTAATACGGTGACGTCTTTGTTATGGCTAATAGGGCTGCGCACACAAAACCTGACACTCTTGTTTACAATAAATAGCGAGACAATAAATAGTAACATGCAAAATACAATAGTGCTGTCTACGGAGTCCAACATACTTTTAAGAATACTGTGCCAGAGTTTCATACTTGTTTGACTAATGCTATATTCGTTTCAGCTGTACCACAAGGCTGTTTTATTACCCTCACCCCAGCGGTAGGGGGGTTTTCAAAAATACTCCCTCAGTATCCCTCTTTGTCGTATAAGGCGACTAAAAGGGTTGGCGGAGGGTTAGTGCCCCTCCCCGGAAAGCAGCTAACTAAAAAGAGGAACAAGAGGCCTCGGACAAGGACTGACCAAATGATGACGACCAAGGACCGGACAAAGGACATAGTACGGATCGCGACATGGAATGTAAGGTAAATGATGAGGTGAAAGAGAGAGGGATTGTCCAGGTGCTTGAGGATGCGCAAGTGGATGTATGTGGAGTAACTGAAACTAAATGGAGAGGAGAGAGAATGAGAGAATGGGAGTATGGATGGGGTATATGTGCAGGAGTAGGTGAGAATGAGAGGGCAAAAGAAGGAGTGAGTATTGTTGTGAGTAAAAGATGGAAGAAGAACATAAGAGAGTATGGATCAGTTGGCTCAAGGATTGTGTGGGTAAGACTGAAAGCTGGAATACAAATGTGGGCCATTTTGTGCGTGTATGAGCCATGCAAGACCGTGCAAGGAGAGTGAGAGAAGAATTCTGGACAAATGTGGAGGTGTGCATGAAAAAGTTTGGATGGAATGAGAGAGTGTTTTTGATTGGTGATCTGAATGGTAAAGTAGGGAATGTGAAGGTGGATGGAATAGTTGGTGAGTGGGGTGTGCCTGCTGAGATAGATGAGTATGGGAGTGCGTGTGTGGACATTTGTGCCAGGAAAGGGTTGGTGATAGCCAATACCCTCTTCAGGCACAAAATGACCCACAGGTATACATGGCGAGTGATGAGAAGGGTGGGTGGTGAACTGAATGAAAGGAAGGCAATGATTGATTATGTGTGTGTGGATGAAAGGATGCGAAGATGTGTAATGGATGCAAGAGCTTATAGAGGTTGGGGGAGTGGACTTTCTGACCACTACTTGGTGGTGGCCAGAATCAAGATCCAAGTATGATGGAGAAATAGAAGAAAGGAAGGACAGGAGGAAGGAGTAGTTGCAAGGAGAGTGGAAAGGTTACAAGAGGATGAGAAAAAGGCAGAATATAAGAAAGAAGTGGAGGAACGATTGGGTAAATATGAATTGGAGCAGATGGGGGACGTGGAAGGCGTGTGCAAGACATTCACAGAAGAAATATGTCCAGCATGTGATGTGGTATGTGAAGAGAAGACGAAAGGGGGGATGCAAGGAATAGCATGGTGGAATGAAGTGAGACAGGCTGTGGCACAAAAGAAGAAAGCATACAATGAATGGATGAGAAATAGGGGTTTGGTAGAAGTTGAGAGGCGGAAGAGAGAGTTATATGTAGAAAGGAAGAGAGAGGTGAAAAGATTAGTAAGAGAGAGTAGGAAGAGAGTGGATGAGGAATTTGGAAGGAATTTGAGTGTAAAGTGGAGGGACTGTAAGAATATGTTCTGGAAAGAGGTGAAGAGAGTAAGACAGGGTGGCAGTGAAGTTAGTAGGGGAGCGAAAGATAAAAATGGTAGATTACTAGTGGAGAAGGGAGAAAAAGTGAGCACATGGAGAGATCATTTTCAGGAATTGTTGAACATAAAGAATGGAAGTAATGCGAGTATAAGTGGCTGGGGAATGGCTGGGAGAAGGAGGGAGGTGAGAAAACAGGAAGAAATCAGTAGGATAGAAGTTGTGGGAGCAATGAAGAAAATCAAATTGGGGAAAGCCCCAGGAATTGATGGAGTGTGTAGTGAAATGCTGAAGCATGGGGGAGAGATAGTAGTAGAGTGGATGTGGAAGATGTGCAGATTGGCCTGGGAGGAAGGAAGAGTCCCGGAGGATTGGAAGTCAGGTATAATTATTTCGTTGTACAAAGGAAAGGGGGGAAAAGAAGTGTGTGGTAATCATAGGGGCATTTGTCTTTTTGGTGTAATAGCAAAAGTATAGGGTAGGATAACAGAGGAATTAGTTGGAGAAGAACAGGGAGGCTTTAGGAAAGGAAGAGGTTGTGTAGATCAGATGTTCATTCTTAGATCTTCAGTGGAAAAGTTTCTAGAGAAGAGAAAGAAGTTGTCTGCGGCATTCATGGATTTGGAGAAAGCATATGACAGGGTGGATAGACAAGGATTGTGGAAAGTATTTATTAAGAATATATGGAGTACATGGGAAGTTGCTGAATGCTGTGAAGAGTATGTCTGATGGTGCGAAGGCTGCAGTGCGTGTGGATGGTGAACTGAGTGAATTTTTCTCTTTGAAAGTTGGGTTGAAACAGGGATGTGTCATGACTCTATTGTGTTCAATCTGTACATGGATGGGGTAATAAAAGAGATACAAGGTAGGTAGTGGATGATGGAGTGGCCCTAGTGAGGGAGGGTAGTGTTTGGAAACTCCCTGTACTGTTGTTTGCAGATGATACTGTGTTGTTAAGTGAAGACAAAGAGGAGCTGCAAGGCTTGGTGAATGAGTTTGGGAGAGTGTGTAAGAAACGGAATCTAAAGGTAAATGTAAGGAAGAGCAAAGTGATGGTCTTTGAGAGAGGTGAAGTCAGTGAATGTACAGTGAGGTTGGATGGTGAGGAATTGGAAAATGTGAGTACGTTCAAGTACTTAGGGAGTGTGATGAATAAGGATGGAAGTTTGGAGGGTGCTTGAAAGGGTACAACAAGGAAGAAAGGTTGCTGGTTCCTTGAAAGCAGTGATAAGATACAGGGAAGTGGGCATGGAAGTGAAAAAGTTACTACATGACAGTATTGTGATACCAGTTCTAACGTATGGAAGTGAAGCTTGGACGTTGCTGGAAGGAAACAAGTCAAGAGTGCGAGCAGTGGAAATGAGTTATTTAAGAGGAGCCTGTGGAGTCACATGGAGAGACAGGCTGACAAATGAGGATATAGAGGAGCATTGTGGTATGGATGTGGATATGATAGGAAGCGTTAGGAGGAACACACTGAGGTGGTTTGGCCATGTGGAGAGGATGGAGGGTGAGAGACTGACGAGGAGAGTGTATGTGAGTGAGGTGGAGGGGGGGAGAGGGAGGGGGAGGCCGAGGATGAAAAGGAGGGATGGAGTGGAGAGGTATATGAGAGAGGGGGGCGAGTTGGGAGCAGGGCAGTGAAATGGCGGGGGACAGGGCGACGTGGAGGCGATTTGTTTGTGGCTACCCCGTAAGGGATTAAGGCGTCTTGCAATAGATTGATTGATTGAGATAATTTGTTGAGAAAACTATTATTGCTATTAGTAGTATTACTACTGCCACTACTACTACTAATGCCAGAAGCAGTAGTAGTTGTAGTTGCTGTTGCTGTTGTTACTGTTGTTGTTATTGTTGTTAGTGTTGTAGCAGTGCCAGGTTCATCTGAAACATAAACCTGGTGGACAGCAGGCTTAAGTTGATCTTCTCATGCAATTAACCTTCCTCCTTTGGAAGGACAGAGCAGTTGAGGGATGTTTGCATATGCAGGCAAATGAGTGACCTGGCTATTTCAGTGCCATCACATGAAGGTGTTCCTCGCGAGTACTGACACTGGAGAAAATTATCAGTACTGTTAGAAGGTTTGCCCGTTAGTGG